>NC_063337.1:49241538-49293321 GCF_021869965.1 Rhincodon typus
CTTCGGGTGGCATCGTTGTGGCACTGCAGGAGGCCCAGGATGGACATGTCGTCTGAGGAATGGGAGGGGGAGTTGAAATGGTTCGCAACTGGGAGGTGCAGTTGTTTATTGCGAAACAAGCGTAGGTGTTCTGCAAAGCGGTCCCCGAGCCTCCGCTTGGTTTCCCCGATGTAGAGGAAGCCACACCGGGTACAGCGGATGCAGTATACCACATTGGCAGATGTGCAGGTGAACATCTGCTTGATGTGGAAAGTCTTCTTGGGGCCTGGGATGGGGGTGAGGGAGGAGGTATGGGGGCAGGTGTAGCACTCAGCCTCTCTGCTCCTATGATGCTGCTTGGCCTGCTGTGTTCATCCAGCCCTGCACCTTGTTGTCTCGGATTCTCCAGCATCTGCAGTTCCTACTATCACTGAGAGTAACAATGTTGCTCAATTGGGGAAGACACTTTTCAGATTTTGGCAGAAAATAGTGCATTTTTGTTTCAATGTGTCTTAACACCCTTTTTCTCTTCGTTCATAAACAATTAATTTGCAATTTCAACTCGATACTTATCATTAGTTTCCTTTCTGAGAGTGTGAAGATGATGTGTCCCTTATGAACTCACATCATTCTTCCATTCAGGACAACTAGGGGGAACAAACTTAGAAAGTGTCAAACTACTACTCACATCTAATGCTCAATCATTTAACTTTCAGACATTATGATACATAAAAGTAAATTTCATTTCAGTGTGGGATTCCAACTTTCTGAAGATTTAATATAGAACCCTTGAAGAAATGGGATTCAACTACATGATAACCACCCACACAATGTGTAATCTCATGACATTTGTACACATGACATTCCCCAATGTTACAGCACAGACTTCAGTTGTGTGTCTCAGTATCATTTAACTCCAAATAAAATATTTTACGTTTTACAATGAGATGGAATCATAATTTATAAATCAAAGAACAGAAAAATATTAAATTATTTCAGCATAAGTAATGTTTAAATAAGTTACTTCTCTGATGCCACTGCAGTATCAAGCAATTAAGCACCAGTGATTCAAAAAATAAGAAACTCCTAAACTTTTGTACAACTTTATGACAATTCACAGTGAGTTAAAAGATTAATAAAGATACGCTAACTCAAATCCAGAAACCTCAGCACTAAGGCCATGTGGAATTTTAGTAATGTTGGATTCCAGAATGAACGGTTTGGGCCATAGGCAGTTTGTAGAATGCAAGATTGGATTGGAATCAAGGATTGCTTGGAGTATGGAATGGACAGTGAAACAGCGAAACCATAAACTAGTCTAGAGCTACAACAACAAGCTAGATGTCGAGAAATGTCAACATGGAGCTCAGGGTAGCTACCTGGCAACTTCAGCTCACCACTTGCTCCAAAGGACCTCCGTGTTGCTCAGGTTCAAACAGGATCTCAGGGGCATGATTCACTGCCAGAGCCTCATACCTCAACCACAGACGTTGGCATCAGCACTCACCAACCCCTCATGATCATCATGGCACTCTCAAATCCATTTGCAGGCTGCTCAGGGAGTATGGCAACAAGCACTGAAAGGCTGCAGCAGGGCCATCTCTGCACAGAGGGACAGGCACCCAGCTCAGAGATTGGACCAGCCTAATATCTCAGGGCCACTTGCTTGCTCTCTTAATTCTCACTCACTTTGCACCAATCTACATGCTGGCAACATCCTTTCTTGTCTTGCCTTGCTTGGCCCTGCATTGCCCATTAGCAGAGTTATAGGACAGTGCCTCTTGCCTTGCTGGTCAGCAGTCCTCAGTCAAGGGGGCACACGTCTTGTTATACATTAGTGTGCTACACCAATCTTACAACTGCAACATGTGCCAGCATTGTACTTGGCAAACACATAACATGGGCAGCAGGTATCCATTTCTCACCTTCTTAGGGGATTTGATTTTGATTTTTTCAGTTTTGATTTTATTGTCACACGTACTCAAGTACAAAAATACAGGAGTACAGTGAAAAGTGTACAATGTCACCACACAAGGCGCCATCATAGGTACAAGTACCTGGGTACAGAATCTTCAGAGCAAGGTAGAAAGAAAGAACAAAGTTAAAAGTTAAACATTACAGTAATTATAGTATAGCATAGATCATACACAATAAGGTTAAAAGTTACACATTGCAGACCTTCTTAATTTTAAGTAGAAAATAAAGAAATAAAGCTGAAAGTTCAAACATTACAGTCTTTCGTAAGCGCTTAGTCACGGTGGGACTGTACTTCGAGACCAGAGGTCCACACTGAGGCCATGCCAGGCCAAGAGACCACCACGTACTGCTGATAGACCACCAGGCCGGGCTGAGAGATCACCACGTTGGGCCACTGAGAGATCACCCCTCCTGGTCGAGAGAATACCAATGCTGTGGCGAGAGTCCACCATACCAGGCTGCAAACCTGCCACGCCGAGCTGACAATCCTAACAATGCTTCGTTCTATGCTGAATCTGTCTGTGCAGGTACTCTGAAGGCACCCCCGTCTCAACGAGACTCAGGGGTGTCTCAAAGAGATTCCCCGAGCTAAAATCGTTGCTGCTTCTGGATATGTTCTTGCCAATTGTGTTTTTTTTCCCATTCAGCATGAACACACTCTAAAGTCAAGGTAATGTCAGCGGTTTGGGGCAATCTTACTTTTGGTGCTCTGACTGCCCCACTTTTCATCACTGAAATCCATGGAGTCAACCGTCATCAACACAGTAAGTCAGGGGCAGCCTCCCATACCATTCCAGGGATTGGCCGTGGCCAAGTCTCCAGTTGGGATGTTCTCCGTCAGGGGATTCTTGCCTCCTCATGGTCAAACTCATGGCTCCATAACAGTCAGTCTGGTGGAGGTAGGACTAACATGGTCAAGGGGTTGTACAGGCTCCAGTCAGAGGTCTGGACTCTTTCTGTCTCATGTTGTCCTGTCTGATCACTCAATCGAGTAGGTCATGGTCAATCTGTTGGGACCTTTACATTAACCAAGGGGAAAGGGGCTGGGGGATTCACTAGTGGGACCATACCTCAGAAAGGAACTTCAGAATGTTATTCTTTTGGACTGATGGGTACAGGCTGAGGCTGATAAGGGATGAGAGTGAAATGGGCAACAATATTGGATGGGGAGGGATCATGTGGGATGGAAGTTTGCCATGGTCAGCAGCATCCTGGCCTTCAAGGGATGGCAGGGGCAGTGAAATGACCACATGTGTCATGGACACTTAGTTGGGGTGAAGGTGGGCAGGTGCCCACAGAAGCCAGGGAAAGAACAGAAATGGTTGACCATGAAGGGTAGTGGTGCCGACAAAACACTTTGCCCTTATGTACTGCTTGTTCGTGCTCCTTTCACAGCGCTCTCAACTCAAACATTGACCCATGGTACATCCACTGTGGGCATAGAGTGAGGCATTGTGATGGCACAGTTACATTGGAGGCTACAGTGACAGATGTAGTGCAAATAAAATTTATGCAAACATGGCAACAGTGGACTGTAACCCCTGCTATGAAAGTGCCCTCAGAAGACTTTCACTCCCACTAACGTCCTAGCGTTGTCCAAGATTCTGCTGCTTGGATGGAGTCCTGCTCCACAATGAAGCCATAGGCCTTGGAGACACTTGGACCCTCCTCAGCATTAGCTTCCAAGAATCATTTCCGCGTGAGTGTGGTTCCTCCTCAGAGCTGAGGACCAGATGGCTGGAGTGATGGAGTGCAGGTTTCAACATCTGTTCAGCGGATTCTGAGGGTGCTGGCCTTGGCTTCTCGTTGGACCTGCTAGCCTGTTCATGGAGGGGCAACCAACTGATGGCATGACTCACTGCACTGCTAGTGTGTCCCATTCCCGTTTCTCCCTGTGCAGTGAATGTTCATTGGTGAGTAGTGAGTTGCTTCAGGAATGGCACGAGGTAAGATGGGGCTGGGGTTGGACATAAGGCATGCCACAGGAGCAGGGTAGGTCCCTGATGAGATGTGTTTGAAAAGAAATGACAAGAGAACGCACGATGCCTCATAGTGGAATTCCCTCCAAAACGTATGATGCAACTTGCACTTAACCAAAAGGTCATAAGATCCTGCCCATAGAGTTTCTAGATGACTTTTATTACTCCTGATTTATCATTCACACAACTGACAATGAAACAGTGTGTTTATAAATAATGAAATAATCAGCAGGGCTAAGACAACATAGTTCAGCTGTAAGCCATGATGCCTAGGTCAATGCAAATGCAGGAGTGGCACATTACAAGACCATTTCTCCCCAGTCACTAGCAACAGCACTTCGAAGACCTATTTTGGTATGTGTATACCTTAAGAAGGAAGGGTGAAAATTGAACCACAACCTGATTATTGAGATCCACAAACATAACCACAAACATATGTTCCGTCTGCTTTGAAAACATTAACTTGCACTTACATAGATTCTTATCACATCTTCAACATGTTTTAAGTGAGTTACTTTTCATACCATAGTCATTGTTGCTGTGTTGGTAAATTAGAATACCAATGTACAGACAGGCCCCATGAGAAGCAGAGGCAGTGGCTTTGAATAGCATGGCTGATTGTATCAGCTAGCATGGAGGTACCATGCCTACACACAGAAGAATATTGCAGGGAAAAGAAAAAAAACATTTCCTAGAGTAGCTTTCCTGCAGTAGACTCACTGAGAGGAGTTTGAAGTTTGGCAAACTGCATATACCACAGGTGTTCAATAACTTAGGTAAATGACCTCTCATCTAATTCCAGTCCAGTCCACATGAAATAGAGGGTAAATGTCAAAGGTTTTGCTCTTGGTGTAGAGTCTCACTTGTTTAGAGGATAGCTAAGAATTGGATATGGAATTAAGCATTAAAATGAATCACCAGAAAATTGAGCGCTACTGTCCATGGTCAAATCTCAGTTTCATTTTTCAGTCAGATGGGACCCCATGCCTTGAAAAGAGCTTTGAAAATGTATCCTGGGATTACAAATCTAATTTATTAAAGCGTATGCCTAAGTGCTGATCATGCAATGGTAAGTCTCTGTAGGCTAGTTTCAGTCCATGTGATCCTGGGCTGAGTATTGATTTTCATTCTAACATTAAACAGTAAATCTTTTCCTGAGAGTGACTCTAAACTGTGTCCTGGCCAGAAATGGTTTAACTGTAACCTGAATGACCAGGCAGATAAACTATGTGATCATTAACCTTTAATCTTAAGCACCAAAAGATCTGTTTCTCTTAACTAAGAGGACTTTGCTTTCTCTCTATTGGAGATGAAGCAGCTCAAAGGTTTTTGTTTCTTATACTTTTGAAAACCTTTCCTAATTGCAACTCCAAGATTAAAGAAAAATATATTGCATTTTATATCAAACAGCCTTCAGGCTTAGCTGAGGTTAAAACAAACTGAAAAAAACTACACTGCTTATCGCAGAACTTTCACCATTGAAACTCCACTGTGCCCAATGGACATTGGAAGGGTTGTTCAGAAATGGAAAGTTTTTGTCACATATTGAATTTAGATTTTTAAGAAGTTCTGATTTCCTTCCTTTCTGCTTCCTCCTCAAAGTGTTGACCCATAATGCTGATTGGTGTTTGAGTGTAGATGATGGAACGTGAGTGGGTGAGCATATTAAACTTCTGCAGGTGAGCAGAAGAAGCACAAAACAAATCAATTCAAGATAATTTATAATCTTTTGACTTACCTATAACTTTTACTGTAAATGTTCTTTTCACGACCCATTTGATATTATTTTCTACAAACTTAAAGGTACATGTGTAAATACCAGCATCAGATTCATATATTCTATTTAGATTAATTTGTCCATTTTTTATCTTGAGAGATACTCGTTCAATATATTCTTCAAATATCTTTTTATTCTGAAAGAAATTAAAGCCAATCGTAAATAACAGGAGATTACAGTGTAATTACAGTGTGGGCATTACAGTGTAATTACAGTGCTGTGCTGTTATCAATATTAGTGAATCTGCATAAATTCGCAAGGGCAGAGAATTAGTATACTGTGTGATTACTAGCTTGATTACCTGTGAGATCTATGTTAAAACAAGCTCAGGAAGAAAAAAACAAATATTGCATTAATATAGTGCCCTTCATAACCGTGAGACATGCTAAAGTACTTTTGAAAATATAAGCACTTTTAAAGTATAATTGGCTTAACAGAAGGAGACAGGGAGTAATAGTGGAGGTTTGCTTTTCGGGCTGGAGGCCTGCGACCAGTGGTGTTCCGCAGGGATCAGTTCTGGGTCCTCTTTTGTTTGTCATTTACATAAATGATTTGGATGCGAATATAGAAGTTATGGTTTGTAAGTTTGCGAATGACATCAAATTGGTGGCATTGTAGACAGTGAAGAAGGTTTTCTAAGATTTCAAAGGGATTGTGATCAAATGGGTCAATGGGCTGAAAAATGGCAGATGGATTTCAACCTGTATAAATGTGAGGTATCACATTTTGGTACAACAAACAAGGGTAGGGTTTATACAATTAACGGTAGGGCCTTGGGTAGTGTTGTAGAACAGAGGGACCTAGGGGTGCAGGTACATAATTCTTTAGAATTTGCGGCACGTATAGACAGGGTGATTAAAAAGGCGTTTGGCACACTTGCCTTCATTGTTCAATCTTTGAGTAAAGGAGTTGGGATGTCATGTTGAGGTTGTACAGGACATTGATGAGGCCTCTTCTGAAATACTGTGTACAGTTCTGATCACCCAGTTATAGGAAGGATATTATCAAGCTGGAGAGGGTTCGGAATAGATTTACCAGGATGTTGGAGACAATGACTTCAGGTGCTGGAAGCCAGTGTCTATAGTTGTGAGGCTGGAAAAGCACAGTTGGTCAGACAGCATCGGAGGAGCAGGAAAGTCAACGTTTCGGGCCAAAATCCTTTGTCAGTCCTGCTGTGCTTTTCCAGCCTCACACCTATAAACTTTACCAGGATGTTGCTGGGTATAGAGGATTTGAGTTATAAGGAAAGGCTAGATAGGCTGGAACTTATTTCACTGGAGCGTAGGATTAGAATGTCAGTTCTTTTAAGATAAAAAGAAATTTCTAAGCTTCAGAGATAGCAAGAATTGCAGGTGCTGGAGTCAGAGTCAACACAGTGTGGAGCTGGAGGAATACAGCAGGTCAAGCAGCATCAGAGGAGCAGGAAAATCGACCCGAAACATTGACTTTCCTTCTCCTCTGATGCTGCTGACCTGCTGTGTTCCTCCAGCTCCACACTGTCTTGACCCAAATTTCTAACCTTGCCTCAGTTACAAAGCAAAAGGGATAAAATATCCGATGCACACTCTCGAGTTGGGACACAAGACCAGTGCAGTGCAAGCAGACAGCTGGAAGGCTTAGGATGCTTTATGGACTACTTCTCTGTATTATCCTGTATTTGACAACTTAGCAAAGCAACAAGCATGACTGTCGTTGATACAATGAGCAATATTTACAGTTCATTTAGTGTCTCAAATCAGATAATGTCCAACAATGGACCACAATATGCTGGCAAACAGTTTGAAGGCATGTACTAAGTGGGGAGTGACCCATAATCATATCATTACCCCACTGGCACCATTTCAACAGTACAGCAGAGTATATGGTACGTGCCATCATATGAATAATCATTAAGTATCAGGGAACAAAACCAGATTTTCACATTGCATTGCTGCATTTTCATGCAACACCAATGGAGAAGAGATTACCATCTCCCACACAATTTATACTCAGAAGGCAAGTGCGAACTATGTTGCTCAGCAACCAATTGTCTAACCATCCTAGACACAGTACCTTCTTCTTCAAACACAGAGGAAAATGAGAGAGACACGTGATGAGTGAGCAGATAGACAACTGACAAAGCTATGCATTGGACAGAGAGTGAAAGTTAGAAGTACAAATACAAACATTTGCATAACAGCAAAGGTTTCTAAAAAAGTTCAACCACTCAGATCATGCAAAGTCTTTACTGAACATGAAAAGGATGGAACAGGAGCCAGTTCGGACTGGTGTACAGCTAACCAATCATTCACAGCGAGAGTGAAGCAGAACACTCTGACAAAGATGATTGTGTGGCGACGTTGAGTATAAGCAACCAGCAGCAAGACAACCAAGTGGTCAAACAAATGCAGCAGTCAATAACACATACCCCCTACAGACTGGTATACGATCACCAAATCAAGACAAGTTATCAAACTCCAAAGCATTACTTTGAAATTTTAAATATTAGTCTTGTAAACTCTGTTTTACCTGTTTGTACAATTATTGAATTATACTGGAATATAATTCCACAGCATCAACAATGATTCAGTACCTCATTCAAATGAGTAGCATGATCCTGGCAGGGAATGGGGCTAGGTTTCTCCATCATTGCAGTGTATCCTTATTTTGTATTGGAATTATTAGCATAAATTATTGGATAATAATGAATGTTCCCTCTCCTCTAATCCAGAAAACCTAAAGTCAGTTACACTGCTGCATTAGCATCTAGTTAAGATTACTTAACATCATAGCTGTCTTCTTGCATAACTAATCAATCAGTATAACTAACACACTATTTTCCATTTCCTGCATTATTTTCAGCAACTGTAGACAAACAAAAATAAACGAGCTTTAATTTCTCTTTTGTTTTCTAGTGAGTGTTTGAAACATTACATTTTAATTTTGATTAATTGGGCTTTAATTTCTCTGAATTCTTGTCTCCAAAATTTGAATTCTTCTCAGATCTTCCTCCCCAAGTGTGGTCATCTATAACCAGAATAAAGCATCATTTCAAATATTCCTGATGCAAGCAACTTACCTTGTACCACTTTACAGGAGATCTTGTTGAGGCATTGAAATGTTGAATTCCTGGACATGTTATTATATTTGCAGTATTCTGAATTAGGAGAACTTCACAATTTCCAGCATCTTGACAGTCTGTTCCATTCTGAGTCTGTACAACTAATACATAAACCTTGAAACAAGTATTTCTGTTGATTAAACACAAGCAGATTTAAGTCAAATGACAAAGGATTATGGTATTTATTGGATTGCTTTTGTTTCTTAATCAGTACTTTTTTTCACCAGTCATTTAAGTATCTGACACCTGGAAATCCATCACTCTGCATAGAAGCTATTAATGGACTGTTCAGTTGCTTGATTAGAAAAGTAACCCATTTCATAGGAATATGGCCCACTTCCTTAAACATTGTGAAATTATTTGCAGGTTAGCAAGTGCCAAGGTATGGGAATTCTTGAGTCTTCATAGAGTTGCTATTGACTTTAGCCTGAAAAGGATGCTCACCTTGCTGCATCGTCTTCAGGAAGGGACAAGTCAGGACATTGGTTTGCACGGGATATACCTGGGATTGTTTCCTCATTGCTGTACAGATGCCAGTGCTGCCACTGTACTGGAGCAGCTAGCAACATGGCTAGCTCTTGAGTGTAAGTCTTCAGTCATATTGTTGCAATGTAATCAAGGTCTACAGTGTTTGCAGAATTCAGTGTCTTCAGCTGTTTCTTGATATTATGTGGTATGAATCAAATTGGCTAAAGACTGGCATCTGTGAGGCTGGGAGCCTCTGAAGAAGGGTGAATATGACTGTAAATGTTTTGGCTTGTCTTTTGCATTTTAACTTCAGAGATGGCATACCAAATTTATCAACGAAAGATTCCTAATCAAAGTTACCCTCCGACTGAGTCAGGAAGTCTTAGCTTGATATGGATTCATGGACAGCAAGAATCACAGCAATAGGAGGGCAACTGAAAAGACTGCTCAGGGTCTCTCAGGTTTACCTGGAGGTCTTGAAGTGGGTTCTGCATGAGGTGACATCTCCCAAGTGTGGAAACAGTGGGATCCCTTCATCATAGGAACAGTGATCTGGAGGATTCAGGAAGGCAGGAGTGGTGAGTGAGAGAATACTTGCAGTTGTCACCCTCTGAACTCAGACTTTCCCAGCCTTCTCCTGACCAGAACTGCTTACACCAATACATCTCACAGCTCCATCCATTCCTCTCATTCTTCACATTCCCAACAGCCGACACTCCCCCCTCAGCTTTGTACCATCACACATCTGTTCTTCACAGTCATCGTCTTCAAATGATGTGTTTCCCATCTCTTCACACACACACACAAAAAATCTAACATACTTAACTCTCTGCTTTCCCTCTGGGGAGGAGAAAAGAGATCTCAACAGGACACTCAGCTGGTTAAATAGAGGAGAGAGAGTCTGCATCCATTTAAAAAAAATACAAAATCCTGGAGAAACTCAGCAGTCTCCATGGAGCAGGAAACAAAGTTCTAAAGAAGAGTCTCAACAAACTTGAAACATTAACTTTGTTTCTCTCTCTACAGATGCTCCCAGCCCTCCTGAATTTCTCCAGCACTTTTGTTTTCTAATTCCAATCTTTAGCATTCATATTACGTTTGTTTGAGTGTCTTTACAACAATGCTTTGGCTAGGGGAAGGAAGAATAGTTCTTCCAAGTCGAAACTGTTTTCTGTAGAATTTAGAAGGCTAAGGGTGATCTGATCGAAGTCTTCAAGACATTAACCAGAAATGACAAGGTAGATAAAGATAAACTATTTTCACCTGTTGGGTATTCTAGAAGTAGGGGACATAGTTTGAGAATTAGGGCCAGACCATTGAGGAGGGATGCTAGGAAGCATCTCTACACATAAAGGGTGATAGAGATTTGGAAATCCCTTCCACAAACATCAGTAGATGCTAGATCAGTTGTCAACATTAAATCTGAGGAACATAAATTTTGTTAAGCAGAGGTAATAAGGGATTTGACGCAAAAGCAGACCTATGGAGTTAGGCCACAGGTCAACCATCATTTCTTTCAATATGGTACAAGCTCATGAGCTAAATCATCTACTCCTGTTCCTATATTCCTGAGTTGCTATGTTTCTATAAGCTAACACAGTAAACTTCCCTGAGTCTGTGACTTGTGTGACCCTTCTCCCCATAGCCTCCGCACCTGCATTAGCTCTGTTTCCCTAACTCTGTGATGGTCTTCACAAACCTCCATTCCTGCCCTTCCTGTCTCCACTCACTTCATACCCTCCTGGCCACCACAAACTCCATTCCACCAAACTCCACAACGTGCCCACTGCCCTAATCATTGAATGTCTTCTCCTACAACCCTCCCCCCTCCAAAAACCCACCATGGGGGGAATTCTGACAGAGATGTGCAATTCCCAATAGTGGAACCAGTGGTATCTGTCACTTCCACTCTTGCTGTTGCATTTCTCAAACAATTACAATAAAAATGTAACATTCTGGTGGCATGCATGGGAGACATGTGTGATTTGGCGGAGGCTGAACCTTTTCAGTGATGAAAGACACTGTCAGTTTAAAAAAAACAGCAGCTATGGATGGGCTTAACTGAACGTCATGGACAAACAGAGAGGATCTTCATTACAGCTGCAAGTTATCTGCCCCATTCCATTGCCATTAACATAAGAGCACAAAAGTAACACAGGTGTCTTTCAAAATTAAATTTCATTTATGAAGTACTTCACATTACATTGGCCTCACTTTATCGATGGATGGTTGCTATTTGTTAAGACTATCAGAGAGATAAATGTACTGGCACGCATGGGTATAAGGGGGTGGGCTCATTTTTTTTATTCTGGAAGAAGCAATATGGTGTGTATCTGAATGCTCCTGCTCATGTCTAGCGTTGCACTTGCCTGCAAAGTACTGCTCTGATTGACTACTACCCTCACTAGGTAGACCTTCTGCTCCAGGGGTCTTGATTCCTGGGGAAAGACTAGAAGTGTCCTCAGCATTCCCTGACGGTTGTGTGTTTCAGTGATCCTTCTCAAAGAGGGGTATCACTGGTCTAGCATTGGCTTTCCATCTGGTGGTTGTGAGCCCCAAACCCTCTAAGCTTTAGCCCTACACACTATTGTAAAGCCTGGAACCTTATAATTATCATCTGTTGAAAGAATTTCACGTTTGCAGCTATTTTAGGCTCTACTTTATTTCTGCAAATTGCTGCAGGTCCTCTTTTCATTTATGAAAGTCTCCCAGCAAGCTTCCCATTAGCTCTTTATTGGCACAAGGGTGAATTTCCCTCTCCATTAAAACTCACGTTGGGAATATTTTATTGACACTTAATGATTTCTGCAGACTGTAATCGGGAACAAACCTGTCAAATTGTGATTAACGGGAAAGGTCATATATTGTGCTTAATTTCCTTGACATGTATTTAAGCTCCACTTGGTATGACATAAACTGCAATCATTTTTCAGAAAATCTGATTTATAACAGAATGTTAAAAAACCTACTGGTGAGTACTGATGGGTTGGATCTCAGAACTTTAAGATTAATTCCCATACCTGAGAAAACAGAGGTAAGTGCCAGAATCAGCAGTGCTGATTGAGGAAAGTGAAAAGTTCTTTCCTCTCTGATTAATAACTTCACGCCAGCCACTTATGTTTTCAGAATCCACTTCCATGTGTTGCTTGTACCATAATGATTCGTTCGCATAGTGTATGGAGTTGTCATGAGTGAGATAATCAGGTTCACATGCCAATTCAAAGGGATCTCCCACAAATGCATAGTAGTACCTCTGGGGTGCTCTTGTGAAACAATCTGCATGAAAAATAATGTTGAAGATTTCCTGCTCAGCTGGATATTAGATTTTTATAAATCATTGCCCTCTGTACAACAGTGCACATTCAATAAGTACTCTCAATAGCATATGTTTGCTTTCAGAAAATGTTCCTGTACCCTACAACACCTCCAGCACAGCCACTTGAATCACTTGAATAATTGAGAAGGAAATAATTTATAATTGCAACTGTGAATATCATGATATTTCTATGGCAAATTCATTAATTCTCTTTTACTAACTGGGCCCTGCAGGTCTTTCTGAGCTGCATGTTGGAGAAAACAACATGAAAAAAGGGCGGCATGATGGCTCAGTGGTTAGCACTGCTGCCTCACAGAGCCAGGGACCTGGACTCGATTCTAGCCTCAAGTGACTGTCTGTGTGGAGTTTGCACGTTCTCCCTGTGTCTACGTGGGTTTCCTCCGGGTGCTCCAGTTTCCTCCCACAGTCCAAAGATGTGCAGGCTAAGTGAATTGGCCATGCTAAGTTGCCCATAATGTTCAGGGATGTGTAGATGGGGTGGGTCTGGGTAGAATGCTCTGAGGTTTGGTGTGGACTTTTGGGCCGAAGGGCCTGTTTCCACACTGTAGGGATTCTATGGATCTCTTTCATCCAAATATTCTATATTTACACAGCAATACACAACATATCATGCAAACTCATTCTGAATTTTGTGACAATCTAGAAGATGCCTGCACAACTGACAGAAGAGAATTGGATAAGGACCTGAGGATAAAAGAATTTGCAGAATTGCAGGGAAAATGGGGGAGGGGGTAATGGAATAGCTGAATTGTTCTTGCAGAAAAGTTGGTGCAGATAGGACAGTCGAATTGCCTCCTTCTGTACTGGGCCCATTTTATGATTCCATGAACTCAACATTGGCATATTAATGCACAGTAGTATCATATGGAGATTAAGGAAAGTTGATATTTAATTACAATTTGCATTTCAAGTCTGCCTTTAACAATTTGCTGAGGCATACAAGGTGATATTAAGGCTGGCCCAGCAATGGTAGAGGTTTACTCTCCTGCTCCAGCTGCAGAGATACATAGATGGTTATTCTGTTGGAAGTTGTCTTTCATCCACAGTGAAGACCCGATCCACTGACCTTCTATCCCTGGGAAGACATTGAGAGGTCACCTCTTTGAAGCTGTTGGACTCCCACCATGGCAGAGTAATAAAGGAAGAGTATTCCTACTAGTGAAATGCTGATGGGATCATAAAATGACTATTGATAGGTCATTCTTGTTCCTGACTTGGGGATTATCCTATGGCAGAAAGAGGATGCCTACTTTGCCACCCATCCTGCCTTAAAACCATTGACTGACAGCAGATATTGGTTCCATAAGTGTATGCCATCCTCAACCACATAATCTAAACCAGTATTCCTCACTTCTGAATCTAAATAGTGAGTATAAGGCAGCTCGTTGACTTGGCAGGTATCCTGTCTACTCCAACGTGACTTTACCTGAGTTCCAGTTATGTGCTTTTTCATTTGAAGGCAATGGATAACTACTTGTAGACAGATCCATGGCTTACATTTTCTCAGGCATTCAGATCTCTATGCCTAGATATGTTCTTGATGGTCAAAACCTCAAACCGGGTGTGTAAAGTTGTAAATTCTATCTAGTTATTGAAGGATGCTTGAGTTTCTAAGAAATAAAAATATCTAACCTGAATAATTTGAAGAATCTAAAGGAAACACAATGGGATTTCCACCCATCAATTCTGATGAAGTGAATGCAAAGAAGGGTATCCAAAAGTTCCAAATACTCCTGTATTTAAGGCAAAAATAGAAAAATTTAAAAAAAAAGCCATGGTACATGTATCCTATATTAGACAGAATATATACAATCCCTCCAGTGTAAAGCAAGCCATTCAGTTCACACCAATCCTCCAAAGAACATCCCACCCTATCCCTGTAACTCTGCATTTCCCATGGTTAATCCACCTTCACATCCCTGGACACTACAGGCAATTTACCATGACCAATCCACCTAACTTGCACATCTTTGGACTGTGGGAGGATACTGGAGCACCTGGAAGAAACCTACACAGTCACCTGAGGGTGGAATTGAACCCAGGTCCTTGGTGTTGTGAGGTAGCATTGCTAGCCATCGAGTCACTGTGCTTTCTGTGTGTTTAAGAAGCCGGAAAGTGTGAGGCATTTTCTCTCATTGAACATACAATCTCTTATGGATTTTAATACATTGATAAAATCTAATAGAATACAGAGCACATAATCCAGAATGCATGGGAGGTGGCATCACTTTAATCGTGAAACAATGGATTATTAGTCCTAATTCTGTTTTATTGGTTCACAAGTTGTGTATATTGATGGTTGGGCTAGCCTTTGTTGCTTCTTCTCCGTCGTTTGCATGTTTCTTTTAAATGCATCTGCACTATTTGCCTTGGCCATCCTTTGTGGCAGTCTGTTCCATGTTCCAATTACTCTGTGTAAGGCTCCTGCATTCTCGATTGGATTTATTAGTGATATTTTCAAAATTTATGACCTTTAGTTTTGGACTCCCCCACACGTGGAAACTCGTTAAACTGAATCAAACCTAAGGAAGCAGTATCAGATCTTAAAACAGCTTTTATTTGATTGCTGCTTCTATAATAAAAGAAACAGAGCTGGGAGCACAGTGAAGTAGATTTCACCATGGTTAGGACATTTTGGAACAAACCCAGAGACAGTTTAAGTGCAAACTGTACTATATTTCACAACGATTGCAAAACCATTCGAGCCATGCAGGAAACTGTTAATTATAGTAATAAATAAGTGACAGTTGAAATTTGAAAAGTACATCCAGAATTTGAACTGGCTCATCAAGTATGCATTCAGAAAAAAGTTTCCACAAAGTATTTTTTAATAGATACTGATTCTTGCCCATTATGTTTCTTTTAGCTAATATCATTTTTCACAGGATCAGCTGGTTTCTCTAAACCTAATTTCTTTACTGAAGTTACCAAAGACAATTTCACTCACTTTTTCTTTAAAGTAAAGAAGGAAGTCAGTCAGAATAGGTTGCATATTTCTCAGAAAGGCACTGTACCTTTCAGACAGCTAGGCTGTATAAAACTTTACTTAGGCTTCATTTGGAGTATTGGTTGCAGTTCTGGTCAGCACACTCTAGGAAGGATATGGAGGCTATGGAAAGAGTGCAAAAGAAGTTTACCAGAAAGTTGCCCTGGACTGGAGTGCATTAGCTCTAAGGAAAGATTGGAAAACTTGGATTGTTTTTGCTAGAGCATCAGAGGCTGAGGGTCAACCTGATAGAAGTATATAAAATGACGAGAGGCATGGGGCAGGCTGGTTTGTCGGAGTCTTTTTCCCATGGTGGAAATGTCAATTACTAGGAGGCAAAGGTTTAAAGTGAGCAGGGAAACATTTAAAGGAGATGTGCGAGGAAAGTGTTTTTACACTGAGTGTGGAATGTGCTGCCAGAAGAGGTGGTGTAAGCAGATGCATTAGCAAACTTTAAGAGGCATTTAGGCAGTCACATGAACAGTTAGAAAATAGAAGAATATGGACCATGTACAGGCAAATGGGATTAATTTAAAATGGCATCAAGGTCAGCGCAGATGTAGTGGGCTGAAGGGCCTGATCCTCTGCTGTACTGTTCTATGACATTACAACATGTGACATTGTAAGAGGATCTTATTATCCATACAGTTCATTCGCAGTCAGTCAACTACAGATGTAAAATAATAATCTTCTAAGTAAGCATATAACAGACTGTATCTAAATGCCTGAGATGTCATTTTAGTGTACATAGTTAGTTGTTAATAAGCTTCTAGATATCTGACTCAATACGAACTTGTTTCTCTGTGGAACATGTTATGGAAGCTAACATATAGAAAATCACTAACAACATTAGGATATACAACCCCTTTATGTCAAAATGGTGCTTTACCTGTGTAGTACTATCAAAAGGGTTTTTACCTTAAGATATAGACCACAGTGATTTATGGAATGCCAATAGCCACCTTATAATTCTGGCATTGAACATTCCAATCTTAAATTCCAAGACACTTCTGGATATAGCAAGCTGCTTGGCATTGGGAACTATCAGACAAGGTCATCACCAAAAAGTGATGCTTTCAGTTTGCTATGGTTCCAGCATCACTGAGTCAGAATAACATCTATCAGCTTCATGGTGATCTGTTTGTTTAAAGGGGCATTGCCATTAAGATAAAAAATATTCTGGCAACTTTTTTGTGGGAAGAATGAAGAGCTGGAACACGATGTAACATTTTTGTACAGTATCTTCACAGATTAGTCACACAACAATGTGGGCAAATGTTATTTCCAATAGCTTTTATAAGCATAAATAAATTCATCAAGTATTTTCAATTTCTAAACACAGTACGTCTTTAATGCCTTAATCTGGTTTCATGAAAATGAGATATTTGTTGAAATTGTTATACAAACAAGAACAGTAACATTAATTAATTATATCAAGAACAGTGAATAGCATATAGTTCTAACCTTAACAGCAATAATATTTAGGGTATTGATATAAGTAAACTCAGTATACCAATGAAAAATGTAACAAAGATAGGAATTGAGCTTTTTTATAGATTCATTCAACTATTTAGTACTTAAGAATAAAATACAGATGCCTATAAATTTTAAGCATGTTCAAATAATGGAGAACACTTACATTTCTGTCGTTTTTCCACCTAAGGTATTATCATTTCGAACATTCATCAAATCTTATTTCCTTCCGATGAACATTGACTTTGACTGACGTAATCATCCTCCTGCCCACAATATCTTAAAATAGTTTTGCGTGGCTTCTATCTCATCAGGACAATTGCATCTGAGAATTGACCAACATTTCTACAAAACTATGAAACTAGATGCGTCATTCTTTACCTAAGTAATAGCAATAACTATAAATTTATCTCAATGTGAAAAACCAGGAGGTAACAAAGGTGACAGAGATGAAAATAAACATACTGAATCATGTTCATTCATCATCTTGCTTTCCTTTTCCATCAATAGTAACTCAAGTGAAAGATTTTCTGCTTGACTTCCCTGCCATATCAGAAGATATTGAATTTTAAAAAAAGTATCTTTCTGAGGTGTGTTTCTTTTAGTAAAATAACACCTAAAGGGGGATAAAAACAGTTACAGCCATACAGTTGCAGTTTCCTGTGATAGCTTTACACCTTCTAAACACAAAAGCCCCAAAAATGTTTTACAGTTTTAATTTTGCTGAATGATGTGACAAACAACAAAAAAAAGGGAAGCAGATCAGACAGCAGCCTAATTTATGTTAGCCAAGTGAACATGAACTCCAGACAAAGAGAATCACTTTTCCATTTTCATTTTGTGTGAAATACAGGACTCTGCATTGTGTTACCTCCACATATTTTTGATTTCGTTTCTATTTTATTTGGTATGTTAATTAGAAATTAGAACGAAGAAGATACTGACAAGAGAAAACTGGTCTCAAACCTCAAATAATTGGCACAAATGTGGGCTCTCCTCCTTTATGGATGTCAGAGCCCACATAACCCCATCAGGATTTGTAATACAATCCTACTCCCCGACCTTTGATTTTCCCTCCTTCCCTGGCCTTTGTAACATAGCCACTATTCCATCCTATTATGACAGTCATAAATAGGGATTATCAAATTTTAATTTCTTGCATTTGTTGGTTATGCCTGAGACCTTTCATGGATGAAGATGTTTTTTTAGCAAGGAAAAGACATGGATCTAAAATAACTGCCGAGATCACCTGATGACAGTTTGAACCAAGCTTCAGGAGATGCACGTAAAACAAAACCATCTGTACTGAAATTACCATTTTTACTTAAAAACATCAAAAGTAACTAAATTTGTATCTCCTGTTTAATTTGCACATGTACAATAATTTCACATATTGAGAAATGAAAGGCTCAGCTGCTAGAAAGCTAACTTGAAAAGACAGGGAAGCTAAATTCAGGAATACACACTCAAAGTTATTTCAACGGACACATTTGAGCAGCAGAGAGGGAGAATTTCTCCCTGTGAGTGTCATCATCTCAGAACAAAGGATATCAGGGAAACAGTCACACATCAAGAACTCAGAGATACCTATAGGTTCTGCCACTGCCGTGATTTCAGGTTGTAACAAATCAAGGACACTTAGCACTTTTAAATTGTTTATCTTTACATTCCTGACTGTACTTGCAATAACGCCAGAAGCCCAACTGGAATGGAATGTTGTTTATTGTTGGACACTAAAATAGAGCCACTACTCATGGTGTATACAGGTTAGTCCCAGCCCAGGATAGACAGTACTGTGAACTCATCCCTG
The DNA here is from genome assembly GCF_021869965.1 of Rhincodon typus. Lineage (NCBI taxonomy): Eukaryota > Metazoa > Chordata > Chondrichthyes > Orectolobiformes > Rhincodontidae > Rhincodon > Rhincodon typus. The sequence goes on from NC_063337.1 coordinate 49,260,425, forward strand.
AGTCTGCTTCGTAACTTTATAAAATTTTCAAGTTGCTGAGAGTTCTAAAAAGATTTGCCAGGAATGAAGGAGAGGCTGAATAGGCTGGAACTGTCCTCACTGGAGATAGGAAGTTGAGGTGTGGCCTTATAGAGGTTTATAAAATCATGAGGGGTATAGATTAGGTGAATGGCAAGTGTATTTTCCCTAGTATGGGAGATTTCAAGATTTTAAGGTGAGAGTAAAAAGGTTTAAAAAGGACATGAGGGGCAACTTTTTTAAAAAGAGAGTGGTTAGAATGTGGAATGGACTGCTAAAGGAAGTGAAAGATGCAGGTACAGTTACAATGTTCAAAAGACATCTGTATAAGTTCATGAATAAGAAATGTTTGGAGGGATATGGGCCAGGAGTAGGTAGGTGGGACTAGTTTAGTTTGGGATTATGTACGGCATGGACTGGTTGGACTGAAGGGTCTGTTTCCGTGCTGTATGACTCAATGGCTCTTTGAACTCTCCTATACTATGACAGAAGTGCGCACAGAAGATGCCTCACCAACATCCTATACAACCTAAGACATGACGTCCCAACTCCTTTAATCAAAAATCTGAGCAATGAAGACAAGCGTGCTAGACGCTTTCTTAACTACCCTGTCTATCTGTGATGCAAATTTCAAAGAATTACTTACCTGAACCCCTAGGTCTCTCTGCTCTACAACACTGCCAAGAGCCTTGCATTTAATTGTATAAATCCTGCCCTTGTTTGTTTTACCAAAATGCCTCACATTTATCCAAATTAAACTCCACCTGCCACTCCTCAGTCCATTGACTCATTTGATCAAATACCTTTGTAATCTTAGATAACCTTCTTCACCAATTTTGGTGTCATCTGCAAACTTACTAACCATGCCTCCTATTTTCTCATCCAAACCATTTATATAAATGATAAACAAAAATGGACCCAATACTGATCCCCGTGGAACAATGCCTCCAGTCTGAAAAACAACTCTCCACCAGCACCCTCTGTTTCCTACCATAAATCCAATTTTTTTTCAATAATGTGGAGAAACAGCGTAGACCTGTGAACAATTTTGATAAGTAGCTCAGACATGTCCATAATGTCAAAAAACAACCTAGACCTTTCAAGCATAACTGTGGATAAAGGCAACGAGTATCCTCTGAAAGGCCAGTAGAGAGATGAAAGTTGAAGGACAAGCTGCAAATATTGCAGAAATTATCAAACAAAACAAAAGAAAGCATATCCAGGATGGTGAAAACAGTATTTCAACTGCAAAAACCTAAAACCCTTTGCATGTCAGTATTTAGCTAGCAAACAGAAAACTACGCCTGCAAAAATTATGGAGAAGCTTGTTGAGTGATGATTCAGATGAATCAAATGTGGCTACTTGCGAATTGTTGAACGATGATTTAGATCATTCCACTTACATATTAAAGAGTTGGGTAATGTCAAGTCTAAAAGAGAAAAATGGTTTGTAGCTATTGTAATGGAAACAACATATCAAGTCAAATAAATATGTCGTGACCTTACAGATTGTTACTTCCTGCAACATCTTGAGCTTTTCAGATTGGTGTCAAGTCACACCTGATAGCAACCCAAAAGTAAAACCTTCAAAGGGAAGGTGGAGTCTCTGTGACAGATCAATGCTCACTTCTGGAGAACAAACTGCTCTTATAGCCCAGTGCAACAACAAGACTGAAGTTCTGGAATTCCAAGTATTAGGCACGAAACTAACACCACTCATCTCAGCAAAAGGAAGTCAAAAGCTCGGACTCATTAATGAACACAAATGTTTCAGAAGTTTGCAATGTTTCACAGGTCACTTTAATTGATGGACAAAAAATAGCCCTGTACAGAGAAAGTCTGACTGCAGGGCCACACTGGAAAATTGATGTCAATGTCAAAAAAATGAAACAAAATTGCTTTGCCGGCCACAACTGATGTAAAGAGGTATCTAAGGTAATGGCATAAATTAGCAACGTTTACTGAGAATATTTCGAAGCTGAATTAAAGCACTGAATTGAACCAGCAGATTTTGGAGAAAAAGATGACAATCTGCATGTATGCTATCACAAACTATTTAAAGACCATGCAAGTCATGTATACAACTAAACGGAGAAAGTGCGAATAGCTAAAATGATAAACAATTGCCCATACATGAGAACTGTTATTTGTATTGTACATAATTTGGTTAACTCATTGTTAAAAATTACGCATGCAAATTGTTTTGCTTGTTGGGACAAGGAGAATGTTTGGATTGAAATGAAATGATGTAGAAATTTCCTTCCTGATCTGCTGTTGTCATGTGGCTTCTACCATGAGGCACAAACACTTTTGGACGCCGTCAACAAATACAAAGAATAAAGACATCAAGGGCACATCGAAAACTACACAGTACACACAAGCTATGAATTCACTGGATGCCTGGTATTAATGCCATCATTATTTGTTAAAATGTCTAATTATACTCAAAATCTACCTGCCTGAGAAACTCCTTTATCAACCAATGAAATCTCCACCCATTGCACTTTCTCTCAATATTAAGAGATATGATAACAAGTTGTTTTGCTGAGAGATACCCCCATTCCTCTCCTGCCATATTCCTTTCTGTTTTCCCATTCGCTGTTTTCCCAATTGCCTCTTCGAACAACATAATTGAGAATGTAAGTGTTCTTGATCTTCTCAGTTTAAGGACTTTGTTAAAATAGTTGACCAGGGATTTCCACACTCAAAGCTTGGTGAGAATGTGGGTGAGTTTCCCAAAACTGACTGTAATGTTGTCAGAGGGGGCTGTTAAAACAGACAGGAAATCAATCACAAACCAAAGCTGCCAGGCTTTTCCTTCCTGCACTACATACCTTGCATTCTGTTCAGAAAAAGATGAGTGAAATTGGTAGCAAAACTTTTTTAAAAATCCCCCTTGTTGTTTGTGAAGCCTGTGAAACCTTAACACCAGCTATGGATTCATCAACTCTGTGAGAAAGAGCTAGCAGGTATTTGCCAGGAAAAATTAAAATGAATCAGCAAGGGTTAGCACAGCAATTATGGGATTAATTGAACATTGAAACAATTAAACTCTGGAAGAGCAGATTTTCTGATTCTGTACACAGGAGTCACAGGGAGTGGCAAAGGTAGGAAAATCAGGTGGCTCAGAGTGTGCTGCTGCTAAATAACCCACTTATTCATTCTACAGATAAATTGCTTGGAAGAAATATAATAGCTATCTTTACAGACAGGAGATCTAATCCAGCCAATTTCAATGTTATCCAATATACTTGCTATTTGCCAAATATTGACTCAACCGCAGACATGTAGCAAATTGACAGCATTCATTTTGAGAACCAATGCCATATTGTTTTAAAGCTGTTGTATTGTCTATGTGTTTGGGTGTCACTATGTTGTTTGAAAGGAGACACATAATGGTCGGTCTGAAACAACATTTGTCAGAATGTAGATCAGTTGTCAGGTTTCTGATGACCTGGAAATGAAGTGCTACTCACTCAACGAAATGAGATAAACAGTTGGTTATTTATTACCTTCTCTGTTGCTTTCTCTGGTCGCCTCTGAATGACAATACATTTAGATCAAAAGGACCACATTGTGATTCGGCCTCTGGAAGGATAGTTGATCTTTTGCTCTCTCCACAGCAACAATGGGGGAAAAAAAATATTTTCAGTCAGCCTACTGTTAAGCACACCTCTAGTTCACATGGGACTGGAACTTGAACTTTCTGCCCCAATTTCTAACACTACCACTGCACCACAAGACTCTTAGTGACACTGGAATACAACTGATAAACAGATGCCAATACACACGAAATCTGTTTCAGAGATAGTAGGAACTGCAGATGTCAGTTCTTCCCCTGCCTAGGTCTCCTAAAATATATCAATTTTCAAAAAAAGAGACAGTTTAGTTTTGAAGGAATTTATTTTATTAAAAATATTACTGGAGCAGATTGTCAGAAACAGAATCGTTCAGTTAAGAAATTGTCACTGCCCACTGAGAGCATCCAAACTCGGCTTGCTTTCTGGAACAGTTCAATTGCGAAACCATTCTGATCTCCAGCCTCTGGCAGTAAGTGTATTGGTTACAATTGCTGATGGCTTATAGTATCAAGCCTACTTTCAAAAGGTTGCAGACTTGTTCTGTTAGTGTTTCACATATTTTGAAATTTGTGAGTATGACAATCTGGTCATCGAAATACTAGTAGACAATGCAGACCCAGGCACATGGTCACTAACTCAAAGGGTTTAGGCCCTGCTGAGGTTGCGAATGGAGGTTGAGAGTTAATGACAGCTCTGCCAGGGTGAGGGGAGCACAGTCCTGAGGGTGCTCCTAATTTTGTAATAACTGTAATTAAGATTGTTTAAAAGATCTTTGTGATCTATTTTCAAAATTAATGGGGATTGTGCTGGCTTTTGGGTAATTCAGGTGAAAGGAAATGGACTCACAGAGGGGAGTCAGTCACAGACACTCGATACAGTTAGATCATAGACAGATACAGATACTATTGTGTGGCTGTTAAGTGTGAGGTCAAGTAGCTTACTTTATATTGTAGGTCCTCTCACCACCTGCTGAAAGCCCAGTCTGGCAAGTAAGTTCTTCAGGACTAGGCCAACTTAATAAGTAGAGGCTTTTTTTGGGTGACGGAAATTACATTGTTTTTCTACCAAGTGGTGTTTAATATGGAGGACCAATTAATGACTCATCAACTGAGGAGGGGCACTGGTGGTAATCAGCAGGAGGTTAACTTGGCCATGTTTGACATGAGGCCTGGAATCATTCATGATTACTTCCAGGGTAGGTTGCTACCAATTATACAACAGTGTGCCACCACCTCTAGCAGGTCTATCCTGAACAGATACATAAGTGACAGAGGTAAGACATTGGCTGCAAGTTATGATCCAGGAAGTATAACTATGTCGGACTGTTGCATGACCAGTCTGTGAGATAGCTCCAAAATTGTGGCACCAGTGCCCAGGTGTTATTGAGAAGGATATTGCAAGACCAGCCACTGGGTACTTTTTGTCCCTTCTGTTTCCTAATTTGATATTGATGTCGACATCCATTTGGTTTTATTCTTGGGTGAGGAGTACACATCTGGAAAGTACAATCTGCACCCTGGTTCATCCTGAACCAAAAAAACTAACAATTTGCCGAAGTGTTAAATGTTGACAACTTTATTACTGCAATCTGATCAACATTGAGTCCTGAATGGTGTTATCTTCTGTTTCAACTTTTGGTTGTGTTAATTCAATAAAACATTCCATCCGTATACAGGTGAAATCCATGCATTTCAAATGGAGTTTAATAACATCAGCAAAAGAACAGAATATAACACAAACAACAAACAAACAATTACCTGAACTTTGTATTACATGGAGGGATTGTGAAATTCATCCTTATGTTTATTTCTAAAATTGACAACGTAACTATAGACATAATCATTTTCGGAAAATGTGGAGATTTACTGTCTCTGCAAGGTAAGATATTCTTCTTTTCTCATTATTTCTCATTTGTGTGACTTCAGTGAAAGGCAGATTTGGGTGTAGGATAGCAGCTAATCTACTGTCACCTATTTATGTCATCACTGACATTAAATTTTACCTTCACTGTTTGATGTCTGTGTCCAATAATGGACACATACTGACACTGACTAAATTTATTTTTCCACTGAAATCCTGCATCTCCTAACCTAGAAGAAGTTGCTGAACATTTCCTCTAAACCAAAGCTAACAGGCATTTTTTAATCCTTCACCAGCACTCAATGAAATTCAATTGTGCCAGACTTATGTTATGAATGCAGCATGCATGCAAGAGATCTCAAAGATAATGGGCAGAAACTACGCACTTATTTTATGTCAACATGGGGGACTTGACTTCTCCCAGAGAATTCTAGAACTAAAGCATATTATAGCAAATTATGGCAAAGATTGAATGGCATTCAAATTGCACTCTTTTGGCACATAACCTTAGCTAATATTAAGACCAACATCAAAAGCAGAACAAATAGAGATACAAATTTAAATTTATCAAACAGCTCAATTTCATCTCCAACATTTGTTTAAAAATTCATTCAGGGGATATAGGCAGAGCTGGCAAGGCCAGCATTAATTGCCCATTTCTAATTGCCCTTGGGAAAGTGGAAGTTTATGTGGTGTAGAGGTACCAAGGAGCTTAAACATCTGTGGTATCTACCTGGAACCATCACAAGTTAGAAAGCCTTCACCTGGTATCTATCAGAGCAATACACAGTTGCCCAATCCCAAGGATGGCCTAGCACTGCCCTATTAAGTGCCAGATAGTCACTTACCAGGCCAAGTAGACAAACAGGAGGCTGGAAGAACACATCAAGCAAGGCAGCATCTGGAGGGAAGAAGCGTCAACGTTTCGGGTATTACCGTTCTTCAGAAATCCTGAGCAAGGGTAACACCCGAAATGTGACTGCTTCTTTATTCTAGGCCTGCTGTGTTCTTCCAGCTTCCTGTTTGTCTATGTTGGATTCCAGCATCTGCAGTTTTTTTGTCTCTAACTTACAATGCCAGGCCTTCCTGAAGGGAGCTAAAGCCTGGTTCTCACCAAGTCTCCAGCCAGCAAGTGAGATTTCCATCACCTAGATTAAATTCAACCATGGTCCCATCTTTAAACCTCTTTAAAGAACTAGTGCTGTTCTCAGGCATCCATTACCTTGATGTGCCAAAAGCTCTCTACCACCAGTTTTATGCGCATTGTTATCCTTAAAATTACAAATTCATTAGCAAATGTTACAATTTAGGAAATTTTTAGAAACCTTTTCTCTTGCGCTGTGGAAAAGACCAATTCAAAGTGAGCTCAGATTCCTTTGAACCGAAATGAAATAATCTAGGAGATAACAAGTGTGATGCCATATATCTTATTGTGAGTGATATGATATACCTCTTACTCATTTAGTCTCTCCCTGTGATATATATATATTCTTTCAAGGGATGTGGGTGTTGCTGTCTAAGCCAACATTAGTTGCAGAAATAACAAACAGCAGAACATATAATTTAGTTTACAACTAAGAATCAACTTTTACATTATTTTACAAAAGAAAGCTACTCAGAAGCAAAACAAAGGGTTTTATTATAGCAGGCAAAACCCGAACACGTCAGAAGCTCTGATAGAAGCTGAAAAATGGCAGATTAACCCAGATGACATGTTTGGATTCCTGATGGTACATTAGGGAGGTCTTATATATATAATAATATTTCACTTGTGTAAAAACTGCTCTACAAATTTAGTCAGAATAAGTTGCGCTGCTTTCAACTTAATCTACATTAATACTGATATTAATTTAAAACTGAAATGAATGGAAATGAAAATCAGGCAGGGTGTGTAACCAGAAATGTAATCAATAAGATGTAATTTTGAATCACATTAAGAGATTCTATGTCAGATAACCAAAAGTCTTGTACAAGAGGCAGGTTTCATGTGTGATAAAAAGGAAGAAAAAGAAGCAGAAAGTTAAAGAGCTTTAGGGAGGTCATTCCTGAGCTTAGGATCTGTACAACCTTTACAAAAATGAAGTTTATAAGTTTGTTCATTTTGGATCTGTCTGTTTAAGGTAAAAGGGAATAAACATTGAGGGTCATGTAACCTGCTTCAAATTCTTATTGACTGCAAAGCTTCATTACTATCACAACAGTGAAACCCAGCTTGATTTACAGGGAAGATGATGAATAATGTTCACAGCTTTGGAGAAAGGCAAGGTGACTTTGAGTTGACTCTTAGTCTCCACGACAAAGAGGATGTTAAGGATATCAGATTTATAATACAGCCATCCTTTTAAAGTATTCATTTAATTTCAAGTTATCATGGAGTTGGGGATCTAAAGGAGAGAAAATTAGCATTTCTATCTGGATGAAAAGCCCAAGTGTTTCATGTTAACGTTGAGATAGGCTCTGAGAAAGGAACAGTGGATAGCAAGCTATTATAAGATTAATGGATTTTTGTTGGTATATCACTAAACATCACAGACAGGTCAGTATACAAGAATCTGAGAGCACAGAGTGACCTCAAACAGCCACAACTAGCATGATGGAGGACAGCCACAACATGCAACCACTTGTGCGATATCAGTCACATGTCCAGTACGTAGTACTAAAGATGAAACCACCTTCTTTCATCAGCACGATTCTTTCATGAAAGACATTCATCACATTAGACATTCTCCAGATAACAGTCCACTCACAACAACATAAATATCTGTGGTCAACCAGCTCCTCTGCAAAAGAGATTTGCAAGATGAAGGGATCCTCCAAAGGAATGATCAGCATCAAAATCAGCAATCCTTGAGACTACAAATCTTTCAAATCTGAAATGAAGGCATTCTCAAAAAGCTGACAAATCACCAGTTTATTTGAATTTGTGAGGTCAAGCTTGAGAGAGAATGAGTGGTGATAAATTCATTACAGTTATTTGTATCATTGTATAATGGGTTAACTAAGGTGGAAATGCTCAAGAATGTTGTGCAAGACAATGGGGAATATGAAAGGTTAATCTGAACCAGTCTGAAGCTCTGTCCTCTCTGATATACAGAGCAGCCACTTGGTGGAGCATAAGGCAGTCTTGGGCAGTCGTAGACGGAGACAGTCGTATCTTCTGTTCCTCATATTACATCAATATAATATATATGGTTAAAACCTCATCTCATTATTCAAGCCAAGACCATATTCTGATGAGACTTATTCATGCTTCGTCCAACACCTCAAACTACTAAAAGAAGGATTGGTGGCAGCATTCTGGCTACCTAAAGGAGATAACCAGGTCTTATCGTGAATATTGTAACAGTACTCGTTATAGTGCAGTAAAAAGTACAGAGGCACTAGCGACATGTTTGGTGAAGTTTTTATTAAAATTAAGAAACACTGTAAAATGTTTATTCAAGTATCATTCTTAACCAAAAGCAACATGTATGTCTAACTGTAAGTCCCAAGGTGCACAAACTAAGTAAGTTAATTCCTTTGATAATTATTATTGGGTGGGTTCTCAAAGAATTGCTTTTTATTCATAGCAAAACGCAGGAAGCATGTTTTGATCTCTCATTTATTATTGAGCACAATATCCAACTATCATAAGCTGTTAGTTATAGAAAATTATTGCTCAAAGGGACAGAAGTAAAGGTTAATAATTTGAATTATTTGTCATGCCCTACAGTAAAGGAATAAAATTGTAGATTCGTATAAAATAATATCCTCATAGAAAAATCATCCTGAAGAGAAACTCTTCAGCTCACTCTGTAAGATAAAGCAATGGCCAACCAATTGGAGCTTTAAAACTGAAAAAAGTCTGCAGTACAGACTAGAGAGATTTCCAGGACAGTTCCCACTAAAAGTTGAAGTTTTTGGTTGATTAGAAAAAAATCGGAATTAAATAGTGACTTTAAATGTGGTGATCCTGGGACTACTAATACAAAAGAAAATTAAGGGGAGTATAGAAAATGATGCAGGGAAACCGTTAGAAAAGAAAAAAGAAGGGTCTATGAAGTAAGATTAGGAGATAAAGAGAAATAGGATGGAATTTTATAAACGGTAAAAATAATAGACTTAAATAAAAGTAACAACAATTTAAGTAAATAATCTTATACAATGCCTGCCATTCCGGAGTTACCCTCATAAGATAAAGAAGTTTTATCAAACCTTTAAAATGCAAATGTCACCAGAGGAATGGAAAAGTGGAACACCCTGTTAGTTTGATTTAGTCAGGGCCTGGATTATCTCTGAAACCAAATAACCCAGTGAATCAGTACACATTGGTCTCTGGACTAGTAAAAGTAGATTGGACCAGTGGTGTTGAACACCTGGATGCCCTCATTTTATGTTCACATTGCACTCAGGGACAAGTTAAAATGTAAAATATAAGATACTGCTGATTCAGTGAGTGAAGTTTGTTTGCCCTGAAGTGTGCTGTAAATTCCAGTAATGATTATAGCAGCCAGCAAGGCCTGTTGGGAACAAAGGTCCAAATTTCCCAAAGAGTGGCAATCATTGCCAGATTGCCAATCCGATCCTATTTTGCTGTGTTGCAATACAGCTCCACATATCTGGAGAAGATCTGATCCTAGTTTCTTCAGAAACTCAGAGCAGTCTTTTATCAAACAGTTTCCTTGTAGCGCTGAATTGTCAAGGGAATGGAAATCATGCCGGTAATATGTCCGGTATTATGAAGACTCAGCATTAAATCCCTACATTTTTACATTTGATCTCTTGTCATATTAGTCAATGCTTTTGCACAGGTATAACCAGCAGAGCATGATATAACCCACCAAAACAGAATATTTTACCAATGGGTTTGATGCCCTGTGCAATATCATGTAAGATTGATCAATGTAGATAAATGATCTGGACTTGACTATTGGCATTTCCTCAAAAGAGGAAGCACCCCAATGAATCTGCAAATTAATTCTGGAGCACAATATTCTTTTAATCATTGTTAAATAATGTCATTTTATACACAATTAGAGACAGTCAATATAAGCTCCCTTTCATTAGAGGTCCATTGAGTTGACACAGGCTCTCTGGAAAGCAATCCAGTCTGCCCTATTCCCAAAAGGACAGTGTGTCTGATACTGGCAAGGTGTTCAAGTTTAGCTAATTGTGTCACAGAGGGATGAGTGTTGACACTTCAACAATTCACATTTTGAGTGGTGATTTGGTTGAAAGGATAGAGAGCCATATGTTCAAACAGTGTCTCCTGTTAATTGAATCAAACCTTCCATTATAATCACACCACCCATTTTCAACCAAATCCCTCATTTAAACTTACATCACCGTTAAATACTGGAGTCAATTTATTACGTACCTTAAAATGTCGCAATTAATACTTAAATGCCACAAGAGCATTTTATAGGCTCAGTAATAATACTTCCTATCTTTGCTTGAAAAACTGGGATAATTTTATTTACATCAGAAACAAATCAAGTAATTCTTTCTGAAGTCCTTGGCAAATAGTTAAGAATGAAATTAAAGATTATGCTTAGCTGAAGATCCAATTATCCATTGGTTCAGTTAGAAATTAAAAACTCATGGCTCTATTTGATGAAGACCTGGAAGGTTTTCTGATGTTAGAGCCTACATTTTTTCTACAACAACTGCAAAAAGTAGGCTACCTGGTATTTATCCACTTAACTGCTTGTGGGACTATGCTGGTGACGAAATGGTGTTATGTTCACACAAAAATCAACAGTAACTGGACAATGTCTGACTGATATGCTTTGAAACATTTCTGTGAGTCATGTCAGGTGTTCAGAAAATTGAAGATTTCACTCACACCAGTCCATCTCCTTAAGATATCAAAGTTACTCAGTAGAGATCATGAGAGTGTAAATTGTAGAGAAATCTGCCTCAACAACAGGATGTGTTCAAGTACAGTTTCTTGTTCTAGGCTTGAATCCTTATTTCTTTACACTTGCATGTGAGATTATTTTCATATTAGTTAGTTGCCCCTGTAGCTTCATTTCAGCGTATTGTTCAAAATCTTAAATTTGGCTATTAGCAGTGTTGATATTCTTTCTCCAGTAACAGACACTAGGAGATCTGCATGATCTTCCATCTTATAAAACTACAAGGTCACTGCAGTTTCAGATTCTGCTGTCAAAGAATGATTCCTCCATTTTGGGAATATAGAGATGTTTAAATATGTTTTGCTGGCATAAGGTAACGTATCTTCTTCCAAAAGTATGAATTTTGTGAGAGAGATGTACTCTTCCACTTCACTCTCCTGTTTGATCTCAAAATAAGCTGAAGCGACTGTGGCAAAAATGTAACGTCTCTTACTGGATTGTATTCGATAAGGATTGGCTTTATTAATCTGTTGACTAAAGCTTGATGAAGACCTGTCATCAGTTCATACATAGAACTATTTTCTGCCAGACATTCAGCGCAAAGTATTATAATCAATCTTCTACATTTGTTGATGTAGGACAACATATCATTTGCAGAAGCTGTAAAGCAAAATAAACATTTTTAGATGAACAAATAATTTAAATAAACTAGCAACAACTCGGATTTGCATGGTACCTTTAATGTAATAAAATGTGCCAAGGCAGTTCAAGGAAGTTGATGAAGCAAAATGTGTTCCCGAGCCACATGAGATGAAAATAGGATAAATGGTCAAAAGATTGCCAAAGCAGTAGATTTTAAGAAGTATCTTAAGGGAAAATGAAAGGGAAGAGAGGCAGAGAATGTTGTTGAAGAATTCCTAGAGGTTAGGGCCTAGACAAATGAAGACACAGCCCCAGTGATGAAACTAATAAAATAAAGGATTCTCAAGAGGCCAGAATAAGATCAATAACAATATCTCAAAAGGTTGTGGGGCTGGGGGAGATTACAAAGGTGGAGAGGAGTAAGGCCCTTATACTTAATGAGGAGTCAATGAACATTAATGAGCACTGGGATGATAGGTGCTTGTGTCTGGGTTTGAGTATAAAGACACCAGCAGAAAACCTCAAGTTTATGGAGGGTAGAATTTACAAGGCCAGTCAGAACGCACTGGAATAGGCAAACCTATGGATATGGAGAGTTTCAGCAGCAGAGGATTCGGGGCAGAAATGCAGTCAGAGTATATTACACAGATGGAAATGATGGATTAATGAATATAGGATTGGGAATTCAATTCACGGTCAAATACGACATCAAACAAATGAATATTATGGATTATCCTCAGACAGTTATCAGAAAAAGGGATGGAGTTGGTAGCTAGGGAATAGAGTGTGTCAGTCTTCCCAATATTTAATCAGTAAATTAAAAATTTCTGCTTAGCACTTTCCATCAGATAACCAGTCTGACAGCTCAACAACAGTGAGGGATCGAGAAAGTTGGTGTTGAGGCAGAGCTGAGTGCCTTCAGCATATATGTGAAAACTGAGGCAGTATCTTGGTATGGATGTCTATTAGAGACAGCGTACAATGAGGAATAGGAGGTGGGGCTGGGAGAGTGGTGGAAGGGTGGGCTGTCACTGAAGATGATTGAATTGGAAGAAAATTGGAAGAGTATGGTCAGATTGAGAAGGACCAAGAAGGATAGTTCATCTTTTTCATGGTTTCATTGGATGTCATTGGGATTTTGATAAGAGCCAACTGAGCACTGTGGGAGGGACAGAAATCTAACTGAAGGGATTCAAACGTGGGGCTTTGGGCTCAGAATTGGGAGGTGACAGTATGTTCTAGGACTATGCAAAGGCAAGTGAGATTTAAAATGGAGCAATTATTTACTAGAATATTAAGAGATGCGGGCAGTCTCAAAGAGAGAACCATAAATATTACCCAGCATGGAAACCAGGAGGGGAAGTTAGGCGATTAGCAGTCAGGGTGAAGGAGTAGGACTCATAGTCATAGATCATACAGCACAAAAAAATGCCCTTCAGTTCATTGAGTTTGTGCTGTCCTATCTACACTAACCCCACTTTCCAGCCCATAGCCTTGAATGTTATGACATTTCAAGTGCTCATCCATGTGCATTTAAGGTTGTGAGGTTTCCTGCCTTGAATGGACTCCCAGGCAGTGCATTCCCGATTCCCAACACCCTCTCATGGATTCATAGAATCCCTACAGTGTGGAAACAGGCCCTTCGGCCCAACAAGTCCACACCGACCCTCAGAGCATCCCACCCAGACCCATCCCCTTTAACCCACCTAAGCTTCACATCCCTGAACACTACGGGCAATTTAGCATGGTCAATCCACCTAACCTGCACATCTTTGGACTGTGGAAGGAAACTGGAGCACCCGGAGGAAACCCACGCAAAAAAGATTTTTCCTCAAATTCCCTCTAAACTTCCTGCCCTTCACCTTAAAATTATGTTCATTCTTTCTTGACCTTTCAAACAACCCAAGCCTGTCCAGCCTCTCTTCATAACATGGTTCAAATCAGGTAGCACCCTAGTGAAATTCCCCCACACCCTCTTCAGCGCAATCACATTCTTCCTATAGCGTGATGATCAGAACTGTACAAGGTACTACAGTTGTAGCCAAACCAAAGACCAGTACAGCTCCAAAATAACCCACCCCCCGCTCTTACTATCTATGCCATTGCTGACAGGCATGTCCCATATACGATTTTAACCACTCTCTTAATCTGGCCAAATAAAAACTGAAAGAACTGCGAATGCAGTAATCAGGAACAAAAACAGAAGTTACTGGAACAGCTCAGCAGCTCTGGCAGCATCTGTGAAGAAAAAAATCAGAGTTAACGTTTTGGGTCTGGTGAATCTGGCCTGCTGCCTTCAGGGATCTGAGGCCAAGCACCCAAGATCCCTTTGTTCCTCTGAGCTTCCCAGTGGCCTGCCATTCATTGAATATTCCCTTGTCTTGTTCCCTCTTCCAAAATGCACCATTTCACTCTTTTCAGGTTTAAATTCCATATTATGCCCATCTGGCTAACCTTCATGTTAACTAAAACCTCCTTCCTCATCGTCAACCACCCAGCTAATCTTTGTGTCATCAGCAAACCAACTTATCATCCCTCCACATTTTTGTGTATATTATTTATATATATGTATCATGAACAATAAGCAATCGAGCACCAATCCCTGTGGTACGCCAATAAACACTGGCCTCCAGTCATATGAACATCCTTCTACCATGATCCCTCTGTCTCCACCTTGCAATTTATCCTGGATCCCATGTGCTTTTACCTTCTCTATCAGTCTCCCATGTAGTACCTTTTCAAAGGCTTTGATGAAATTCACATAAACCACATGAACTACACTACCCTCACCTACACACCTGGTCATCTCCTCAAAAAATTCAAATTTTTTAGACACTACTTCCCTTGGACATAGCCATGCTGATTATTCCTCATCAAACCCTTCCTCTCCACGTGGAGATTAAGTCTCTCTTTCAGAATTATTTCCAAACCTACCACTGATGTGAAATGAGGTGAGTTTCATGATTATGATGAACTTGGAGAACACATAAGGAAATAGAAAAGAATCTGGAGAAATAGTGATTATATTTTCAAATTTATGCTCTGATGCAATGTGAGCGTCACAGAAAATCCAGGATTTGTTACCCATCTCTTGCTGCATTCATTACACAGGGATGTAGGTGTGAGCTCACTTTTGGATTGGACAGAACTTGCACTTGCTCTTGAAGGGATGAAAGAGGGTGTCAGCACAGCAGAAACAATGGAATACGGTCAAGCTTTTTTGCTCAGGGCAAGGCCTTGAAAACAGAGATGTTGCTAAATAATTAAATAGCTACAAAAGCATCAAACAGAGGGCCAGAAGTTAGACACCTGGGAGTGTGAAAACAAGTTTCAAGACAGCTATTTCCAAGGACAGATTAAATATAAAGTGGTATTGAAGAACAATTGAGAGATATTGATGATCGGCAATAGAAAAACTGGTGGTAGATACCTTTCATTCTGTATATATTCATTAAGTATTATCATTAAACAGAAGAGAATAAATCCATCTTACCTCCTCCTGGAAGAACGTCGCGTTCAAAAATGCATAGTCGGTAACCAAATTTTTCTTCTAGAATTGCAGGTAGTAGTTCCAATGCAAATGTTTCCTCGTTAGCACTGAGAAGAGCATCATTACTCTTAAGGAGCAGCACATACGCATCATATTCCTTACTGTCTGAACATTAAGTTCAAAAGATCAGCATTAGTCAGTACAGTTAGGGAAAGAACAAGAAGTTGACAATTAATAATATCTTCTTCATAAATGGATACAAGGCATTAGGTGGAAATTTTAGTTGCAAATATTTGAATGTTGGAAAAAGTTCAAGTTTCCTGCCCAAATAAACTCAACTTATGACAATGGATACTAACCTATCCATGTTCACCATTGCAGTACATAGCTATGGAAGTACTCTCCCAGGTATACTGCTAGACAATACTGGGTAATGTGGTAGAATACTTTAAAATGCTGATAGGGTCTAATGACATGTGTAGGATGCCATTTGCGATTCTTGGTTTGAAGTTGGCAGGAAGTATGCACTATATATTTTCTGACCAGTACGAGTTTGCTATCCTAGGGATAGGGATGACAAAAGTGAACTTTGCTCACCCACCTATGGTTAGGAAAAGCAAGAATTTCTCCTCACGCTCCACAATACTAATGCAAGAAGAGGGTTAATGACCTGTGTAGACAACCAGGAGGCTGGAAGAACACGGCAAGCCAAGGAGCACCTGGAGGAAGGGAGTTGTCAATGTTTCGGGTATTAGCCTTCTTCAGGACTGGATGTGGGGTTTAGGGGAAGCTACAGATAAAAAGAGATGGGGAGGGGGGTGATAGCAGAATGGTGGTGATGGATGGACACTGTTCGTAGGAAAGACCTGGTTGGCCGATGGGAGGAATGAATCCAGTTGGTGGCTGAAAGGGAGGGTCAATAGATGGAAAGGAAGGGAGGAGGTGGGGCTGGAAAGGGAGCCAAGGGGTGTGTGGAAAGGTTATTTGAAATTGGAGAACTTAATATTGCATCCTCTGGGCTGTAGGGTGCCTAGGTGGAAGTTAAGGCGTAGGTGTTCATATTTGCGTTGCGAGTCACTGCGACACAGGAGGAGGCCGAGGATGGACTTGTCAGAGGGGGAGTGGAGGGGATAGTTGAAATGGGCAGTGACCTGGAGGTTAGGTTGGCCGTTATGGGCCAGGTGAAGATGCTCAGCGAAACAGTCACCTAGTCTATGTTTGGTCTCACCGATGTAGAGAAAACCACATCGGGAGCACCGGATGCAATAGATTAGGTTGGAGGAGGTGCAGGTGAAACTCTGTCTCACTTGGAAGGACTGTTTAGGGCCCTGGATGGAGGTAAGGGAGGTGGTGTGTGGGCAGGTGTTGCATCTTTTACAGTTACAGTGGAAGGTAGCGGGCGGGTTGGAGTGGTTGGTAGGGAGTGTGGCACGATCTAAGGAGTGGCAAAGGGAATGCTCCTTACGGAAGGCAGAGAGGGGTGGGGAATGGAAGATGTTCTGAGTGGTGGGATCTAATTGGAGTTGGCGGAAGTGTTTGAGAATGATACATTGGATGTGGAGGCTGGTGGGATGGAAAGTGAGGACAAAGGCTCCCTATTTTTATTATGTTTGGAGGGCGGGGACGGGTGGTTAAAAACGGGGAATGGAGGAGGTGTGGTAGAGGACTGTTTGGATGACAGAGGGGGCAAAGACCGTTGTTTGAAAAAGGCAGACATCCGGAATGCTTGGGAGTGAAACGTCTCCTCATTAGAGTAGATGTGACTGAGACAGAGGAATTGGGAAAACAAGATGGAGTTTTTGCAGGATACAGGGTGGGAGGAGGTGTAGTCCAGGTAGCTATGGGAGTCTGTGGGTTTATAGTAAATATTGGTCCATAAATGGAAACGGAGAGGTCAAGAAAGGGGAGGGAGATGTCTGAGATAGACAAAGTGAATTTGAGGGTGGGCTGGAAGTTGTTAGCGAAGTCGATGAACTGCTCCAGTTCAGCCTGGGTGTAGGATGCGGCACCAATGCAGTCATTGATGTAACAGCAGAAGAGTTGGGGAACAGTACCGGTATATGTACTAAAGAGGGACTGCTCGACATAACCGACAAACAGGCAGGCGTAGCTGGGGCCGATACAAGTGACCATGGCAAACCCCTGGATTTGGAGAAAGTGAGAAGAATTGAAGGAAAAGTTACTGAGGGTGAGGACTAGTTCGGCAAGGTGAAGGTGGGTGTCCACCTATAACCACCATTCTGCTACCATTCCCATCTCTCTTTATCTGCAGCTCCCCCTATCCCCACATCCAGTCCTGAAGAAGGGTAATACCCAAAACGTTGACTGTTCCTTTCCTCCAGATGCAGCCTGGCTTGCTGTGTTCTTCCAGCCTCCTAGTTGTCTACCTTGGATTCCAGCATCTGCACTTTTTTTTGTCTCTAACCAGGTTAATGACCCCTCGCTCTGTAAGGGTAGGTGCCACCATTTTCTCTCTGCTACGTCACACATTCAGGACTACCTCTCACACTAACTATGCCACTGCACATACCTCTTTATCAACTCTCAATATTGCATGCATCATGTCCATGCCATGTCTCTCACACACCTCATTCTCCCAAACTGTTACCTTTTCTTGCCCTTTGCACATCCTACTCCCTCATTGGGATCCCTTTATCTCCCCTCCTGCTCTTGTATCACAACTAACTACTCTTCCATACACTTCCATCATATTCAATCACACCCCTTGAATCACACCAGGAAATCTTGGCCCAACCACTAGACTAATAATCAGATGCAAATACATGGACATAAGACAGTTGCATCTGATTAGTGAGATTCTGACCACACCATTAAACCCTAAAAGGAAGTCTGACACCCTTTTCACTACCAAGAATCTGATTTTTCCATTTTCATTGTATTTTCACAACTTTCTAACCTTTTCCCCTGCAGTTCAAAGTGGTAGAAAATTCAGTCCATTGTTTCAGGTCGATGACCTCTCATCAGGAAAAGGGTTAGCTAGCTTGATGGAACTGTTAAAATCACCTTGGTGTTTTTCCTTTTTGAAAATCTTTTTAAGGCATATGGGGACTTTCTTTTTGTTTTTCTTCAGGTTTTTGAGTAGGTATTTTATTAATTTGTGGTTCGTGGTTATCACTGGAAAGACCTGCAATATATTCCTCATCCCTAACTGCCCTTGAACTAAATAGCTTGCTTGGCCATTTCAGAGCCCAAGTAAAAAAACAATCACTTTCTATAGATGTGGACTCAGGCAAATGCCAGACCAGGTAAGGATGGCAGATTTGCTTCTATAAATGACAATAATAAAACAGATGGGTTTTCCAACAATGAGAGTTTCACAGTCACCCTTACTGAGACTAATTTTTAATTCCAGATTTCATGAATTGAATTTTAAATTCCACCAGATACCACAGTGGGATTTGAACCCATGCTCCAGGGTTTTTGAGCCACATAGTTCAGCATTTCACAAGAAGAAAGGTGGCGACCCTATCACAGTCTGGTCTAGGTGTTCCTGTTTCTGAGAATGTAGGAAGTATGCTTTGACATTAATCAAAATACAACCGACATATAGGTTTTATTCTTAAAATCTTACCTTCTAAAGATTCATCTCTGGAAATGAAGTCTCTGAAGCAAAGGACAAAATAAACCTTGAACTTGACATATACAACTGTTACAATGATGCAAACAGCCACTGCCATGATTAACAGTAGGACTACTGGAGCAGTGTCACCCTTGCCTATGAGAAAGTAAATTAAATAACATTTGTGATGGTTACCAAAACTTCAGAACATCAATCAGACGTTGCAGCCTGTATTTTCCAAATAGTATAAATAGTATAATACAAAACACTGTGATTCCTGCCACTATATCAGTGTTAATTGAATATATGATTAAACCTCAAACCCAAGACTAAAGTGTATCAGGCAGGAGTGGTTGCTGCAATTCAATATACTTTGGAGATTTGCATAACCTACAGCAGGTACCAGAAGTGCTGGAGAAGCAATAGTAACAGTATACGCCTAAGATCCTCTTACTTACGGAAGAAAATGAGGGAAAAGTAACAAAGCTGGAAGACAGAGGTTAGTTGTGAAGTTGGGTCTGAGATGCTGTAAAGTGCCTAAGTGGAAAATGAGGTGTTGTTCCTCCAGCTTGCATTCAGCTTCATTGGGACACTGCAAGCAGGACCAGGGTGGAAATATAAGCACGGGTGCAAGGTGGACTGTGGAAATAGCCAGCAACTGGAAGGTTGGAATCATTCCTATGGACAGAGTGGAGGGTCACGCAGTCAGTGTTTGGTCTCACTAATCCAAAGGAGACCACATTGCAGAAGGGAGGAGGTAAAGAGATAAGTGTTACACCTTTTACAATTGCATGGGAATGTGCCAATGGGATGTGAGGTGGTGAGGAACTTTTGGAAGTGATGGAGGAGTGAATCAGGCTGACATGGAGGGAAAGACCCCAGCAGAATGCTGACAGTGGAGGGGGTGGATGTGTTTGTTGGCAGTGGTGGTTGTATCCTGCTGGAAGTGACGGAATTGCTGGGAATATGCAACACATCAAACAATGTCTGTGTGAAAAACAGACGTGATTTTTCAGGTGTGAACTTTAATGCAAACTAGAAGATATTATGAACATTTAATTCGGAATAGTAGAAAGAGAAAGTTTAATAATCTTTAGAGACCTTCTGTGGAAATTCTCTGAACAGCATCCCACCCAGACTCAGCCTCTCACCCTATTCCTGTAACCCCACATTTCCCATGGCTAATGCACTCAGACTGCATATCCCTGGACACTATAGGCAATCCACCTAAACTCCACATCTTGGGACTGTGGGAGGAAACCAGAGCACCCAGTGGAAACCCATGCAGACATATGAGAATGTGCAAACTCTACACAGACAGTCACTGAAGGTTGGAATCAAACCCAGATCCCTGCTGCTGTGAGGCAGCAATGCTAAGCTCTGTGCCACCATGTCCTCATCTTTCATCTCTTTCCTTGTGACACCTAATCTCCCGTGTCTATATCACACAAGAACATAAGATATAAGAACAGGAATAGATCATTTCACCCGTTGAGCCTGCTTTGCCATTCAATAAGATCGTGGCTGATCCCACTGTGGTCTTAACTTCACATTCCTGCCTACCCTCATGACTCCCAACTGCTTTGTAGATCTAAAAGCTATTAACTCAAACCTGAATATATTCAATAACCCTGCCTGCACTTTAGAGGATGAGAGATGATCACATTGAAACATATGGGATTCTTAAAAGGTAAATGCTGAGAAGATGTTTGCCCTCACGAGAGAGTCTAGGACCAGAGGGCATAGTCTCAGAATTAAGGTTTGGCCAAATTAAGACTGAGGTGAGGAGGAATTTCTTCTTTTAGAGGATTTAGAGTCTTTGAAACTCCTTGCCACAGAGATCTATGTGGGCAGAATCCTTGTGTTTATTAAAGGCTGAGATAGAATCTTGATCAATGGGGGAATCAAGGATAATGGGGAAAGGGCAAGAAAGTGGGCATGAGGAGTGTCAGATCAGCCATGATCCCATTGAACAGCAGAACAAGTTTGAGGGGTCAAATGGTGTACTCGTGTTCTTATTTGTTATGGTCTTACTTCATCATAAGTGGTAGCATGGACTTGGATATGAATTTAGAACTTTATGACTTACACAGTTAGCATTAACCAGCTTCTGGGCCACCAAAAGCATAAATAAAAGGACACAAAACCGTGACAGCACTACAGGACGAAATACCTTTTTCTAGAAGAATGATGTTACCGATTTGTTGCGTGTCATGACAAATTAAAACACACTTAAAGGCTTTATTCAAATGTTCTCTTTTAATTCTCACGAATACAAGTGTTCTAATCATAGATGCTCTGTTATCTTCAGTAATAATCCTAAAATTCAAAAATATGTGTGAACAATGGAAAATATGAATTATATTAATTAATAAATAATTTTGATAATAAAGTTTCCACTTCAACAAACAGTGGACAGAAGAGAAATGCTAATAGTTACTGACAACAGTAATTAAAAGTCTAAGGATTACAGTTGCCTGCCCATTCCCTCTCAAGGAATGTTCATAAGAACGATGTCTTATTGCCACGGAAATAAGACTCGAATAGAATAGACAAATGACTTTTCCCATTATGCAAGACATTGTTGCTTAAGGAAGGTAACGATTCTGAAAGTGTAAATGTTGGAGACTACTCACGGCTCCACCCAATAAGATGATTTCATAAAGAGGAGTTGAGCTCCAGATCTCAATAAGTGTCTTCTGATCGTCTAAACAATTATGTCTAACTGGTCAACGTAACTTTTATTTATTGCTACCTTGCAAGTGTTCCCAGCCAAGTGCCTCTTATTCTTAAGACTCACTAACAATTCATCCCCTACCACGGTTAACCAAATTGACCTTTAGATTTGATAAAGAGGTGGATCATTGGCAGCACTCTGCTCAACTAGTAGCTGGTAGTGTTCGATTCTGCAAGATCTCAAATGGTGATCAGCAATGGTGTTGTTGCTTAAATACCTCAAGGTAACAACTGTGAAAAATATTCCACTTGACCCAGGATAAAAATATCTTAAACGTTAAGTGAACGTAGCGCTTTAAGAGCATTACCACTTTAAGAATACTAAGCATCATCAGCAGCAAACACTTGACAGACAAGCAATCAGAAGATCTCATGAAAGGCACAACATACAAAGGGAGCACTCCAGGCCTATCCTCACGGTTTACATTGCTGTAAGGTTCAGAACTCTAGGTTCATTCCTGCACTTTGGACAGGTTGCTATCTTGAACTCTTGTTTTCTCTTCTTTCCTAATTGTTTCTCCCTCACCTACAGCTGTCAAATTCTGTAAGATTTCAGCACCTTTTTGTTGACAATATATTACATAACACTGATCTCCGTAGTATAACTCTCACACGGGTTATTTTAGCCTTTCGTCACCGTCTCCAGCATGTGACTACTGTGTCACTTTTCTAGATTCAGGGAAGGTCCCATTAAACCGCGAGATGACAGTTAATGATATACTTTTATTCAAAAAGGGAAGGAAACACAAAGCAGGAAGCTACAGGCCAGTTGGCTTAACATCTCTCATCAGGGCAGTTTTAGAAACAATTTTTAAAGTTATAAGAGAGCACTGAGGTAAGTTCAAGACAATCAGGCAGATTCAACATGGCTTTGTGAAATGGACACCATGTTTAACCATTCTATTGGAGTTGTTTGAGGAAGTAACATATGCTGTGGATAAAGTGGGACCATTGGATGCACTATACTTATATTTCCAGATTTCATTTGATAAGTGCTATATCAAAGGTTATTGAGGAAAATAAAAACGAATGGTGTTGCGTTATTGGGGTATTGGCATAGACAGCAGATCAGCTGGATAACAGGAAGCACGGAGTTGGTGTAAATGGATTGTTTTTCTGGTTGGCAAAATGTAATGTGTGCAATAGGGATCAGTAACGTGACCTCAGAAGTTTATGTAATAAAGCTGAGGTCACCATAGAACAGCTCTCTCATTACAGAGAAATAACTGATGGTGAGTTTAACCTAAAGTCACCACACCTCAGGCAAGGGGAGAGTTTGAGAAGAAGTGTCCTTCATGGTAGCATCAGGCATAGGCATTGAACCCATACTGCTGGTATCGCTCCGCAACACAAACCAGCTGTCCAGCCAAGTGAACTAATCTTGGATGATGGAGCTGAGTGTATGATTGTCACATTTGTTGATGACACAATGAAATGTTGGAAAGTAAATCATGAAGGGACCTTGATCAGATGGCTGATGGGCTGAGGAGTGGCAGATGGTATTTAATTTAGATAAATGTAATGTGCTGCATTTTGGTAAGGCAAATCAGTGCAGGACTTATACACTTAATGGTAAGGTCCGGGAGAGTGTTGCTGAACAAAGAGACTTTGGTGTGCAGGTTCATAGTTCCTTGAAAGTAGAGTCGCAGGTAGACAGGATAGTAAAGAAGGCATTGGGTATGCTTGCCTTTATTGGTCAGTGCATCGAGTACAGGAGTTGACAGGTCATTTGTTAGACCACTTTTGAAATGCTGCATTCAATTCTGGTCTCCCTGCTATGAGAAGGATGTTGTGAAGCTTGGAAGGGTTCAGAAAAGATTTACAAGGATGTTGCCAGGGTTGGAGGGTTTGAGCTACAGGGACAGGCTGAATAGGCTGGGGCTATTTTCCCCAGAGCGTCAGAGGCTGAGAGGTGACCTTGTAGAAGTTTATAAAATCATAAGAGGCATGGATAGGGTACGTAACCAAGGTCTTTTCCTCAGGATAGCGGAGTCCAAAACTAGAGGGCATCGTTTTAAGGTGAGGTGGAAAGATTCAAAAGGGACCTAAGGGGCAATGTTTTCACGCAGAGGGTGGTGCGTGTATGGAATGAGCTGTCAAAGGAAGTGATGGAGGCTGGTAAAATTACCACATTTAAAGGCATCTGGATGGGTATATGAATAGGAAGGGTTTGGAGGGATATGGGCCAAATGCTGGCAAATAGGACTAGATTAATTTAGGATATCTGGTCAGCAAGGAAAAGTTGGACCAAAGGTTCTGTTTCCATGCTGTATGGCTCTATGCCTTTAAGAAGACATAATGAGGTTACTTGGGATAGAGATTAGTTAAATGAGTGGGGAAAAATATGACAAATGGAGTGAAATGTGGAAAAATGTGAAATTGTGCATTTTGGCAGAAAGAAGTAGAAGAAAATCTATTTTCTAAATTGTGAGATATTACAGGCGCCTGAT
Organism: Rhincodon typus; assembly: GCF_021869965.1. Lineage (NCBI taxonomy): Eukaryota > Metazoa > Chordata > Chondrichthyes > Orectolobiformes > Rhincodontidae > Rhincodon > Rhincodon typus. The sequence goes on from NC_063337.1 coordinate 49,284,619, forward strand.
ATGCAGAGGGATCTGAATGTCTTTGTGTATGAATCACAAGAGGCTAGCGTGTAGGTACATCAAGTAATCAGGAAAGCTAAAAGAATGTAAATATTTACTGCCAGAGGAACTGAATACAAAAGTTGAGAAGTTATGCGTCAGTTATGCAGGGCACTGGTAAGACCACATCTAGAGTACTATGTACAATATTATTTACCTTATTTAAGGATGGGTTTAAATGTGTTGGAAGCAGTTCAGGCAAATTGATCGATTGCCTTATGAGGACATTTTGGATAGGTTAGGCTTGTATCTGCTGCAGTTTAGAAGAAGTAACTTGGTTGAAAGATAAAAGTCTGTGAGGTGTCTTGAGAGGGTGTGTGTGAAGAGGACGTTCCCTCTTATTGGAGAAAACACAATCAAGGGTCCGTCTAAAAATAAGGAATCACACAATTAAGGCAGAGATAGGTAAAATTTCTTTTCAGAGGGTTGAGAAATTTTGGAGCTCTCTTCCTGAAAAGGCAGTGGAAGCAGAATCTTTGAATACTTTTAAGACAAAGACGGTTTAAGATGATCTTAACGGATAGACTTTTGGTAAGTAAGGGGGTGAAACGTTATGAGATGTAGACAAGAAAGTTGATTTGAGGTTACAGGCTACCATTTATTAAATGGCAGAGTAGTTTCAAGGGGCCAAATGGCCTACTTCTGTTCCTAATTTATGTCTTCTTATATACTTGGAGGTGACCTTCCAGAACCAGACAAGGAGATTCAGCAGTAGATAGTAGGAACTGCAAATGCTGGAGAATCTGAGATAACAAGGTGTAGAGCTGGATGAACACAGCAGGCCAAGCAGCATCATAGGAGCAGGAAGGCTGACGTTTCGGGCCTAGACCCTTCTTCAGAAATGGGGGAGGGGAAGGGGGTTCTGAAATAAATAGGGAGAGAGGGCGAGGCAGATAGAAGATGGTTAGAGGAGAAGATAGGTGAAGAGGAGACAGACAGGTCAAAGAGGCGGGGATGGAGCCAGTAATGGTGAGTGTAAGTGGGGAGTTAGGGAGGGAAGACTTTCCACATCAAGCAGATGTTCACCTGCACATCTGCTAATGTGGTATACCGTATCTGCTGTTCCCGTTGTGGCCTCCTCTACATCGGGGAAACCAAGCGGAGGATTGGGGACCGCTTTGCGGAACACGTACGCTCGGTTCACACTAAACAACTGCACCTCCCAGTCGTGAACTATTTCAACTCCCCCTCCCATTCCTCAAACGACATGTCCATCCTGGGCCTCCTGCAGTGCCACAACGATGCCACCCAAAGGTTGCAGGAACAGCACCACATATTTCGCTTGGGAACCCTGCAGCCCAATGGTATCAATGTGGACTTCACAAGCTTCAAAATCTCCCCTCCCCTTACCTCATCCCAAAACCAGCCCAGCTTGTCCCCACCTCCCTAACCTGTCCTTCCTCCCACCTATCCCCTCCTTCCCCCTCAAGCCCCACCCCCATCTCCTACCTACTAGCCTCATCCCGCCCCCTTGACCTGTCCGTCCTCCCTGGACTGACCTATCCCCTCCCTAACTCCCCAAATACACTCACCTTTACTGGCTCCATCCCCGCCTCTTTGACCTGTCTGTCTCCTCTCCACCTATCTTCTCCTCTATCCATCTTCTATCCGCCTCCCCCTCTATTTATTTCAGAACCCCCTTCCCCTCCCCCATTTCTGAAGAAGGGTCTAGGCCCGAAACGTCAGCCTTCCTGCTCCTCTGATGCTGCTTGGCCTGCTGTGTTCATCCAGCCGTACACCTTGTTATCTAAAGAGATTCAGCACTCCAGTTAGGCCTAAAAGTCCTCCCTGCCTGCATGTAGGAGCAACCAAAGGCCATCCTACAGAGGGATCCTCCGTACTGGTGACCTGGCATAAAATCCATTTTTAGCGCAAAAAAATTGAAGACAGAGCAGCTCTCCCTCACTAACTTTGTACAGCAGACTGCTGCAACTTTCAAGTAGGACAGCCTGTCGCTATACTGCTTCAAGCGTTCACTGACCATCCTTCATTGGACAGAGAACTCATCTTCAAGCTAATAAAACTAATATTATGGAAACTGGGAACAGTTACTGTTTTTCATAGGGACTGGGGCCAGCAGGGCAGCATTGTCTAGATTCTGAAATGGTCCAGATCTCTGTTACTGGTTTCAGGAGGGGAATTCCTGCCCATGGTAACAACAAATAAGGAAGCAATTCAGTGCAAAATAACAATGCACCACATAGAATGCACAAATCAGTACATCTCTTACCTATTATGACCTTCATAGACTTCATCATCTCCACTGCTAATTAAGTAATTGTGATTAAAATTCCAATATAGCAGGCAGAAGTCAGCTGCTTCCTTGCCCATAACAGCTTTGCATTCAAGTTCTTTTTTCCCACCTATTACAAAAGAAGAAACTCAATAATGCAATTACTTTGTTTAGGGGCGTGTGGCCAGTAAAATAATCATTTACTGTTTGTAACATTAAAACAAAACTATGCTAATAATCTAAACGGTTTCAAAAATTCCCAGATCCCTGCAGACTTCATACAGCTAAAAGATATATATTGCGACTAAAAACCTGCGGGTCTTCCAGAAGGACTACAAATTATGTCAGAGCCTTGCCCCAGACTTTGCAAGTTGGCACAATTAGTAGCAGTGATCCTCAATGGTTGCGATCTCAGCTTAAGTGCATTGCTGATTTTTTTGGTTGCACCGGGAATTAAAAATTAGCAGCTGAAAATTAAAAATCAGCACCTTATAGAACAGAAACTGGTGCTAACAATGTTATTATTGTGACAGGCAATCTTTCCCCACTCCCCCTAACCCAATGTTCATGTGTCTCCATTCAACAAGATAGAGTTAAGGAGAAGGGCAATAAGTGACCAAAAATCCAGCTGCAGTTTTCTTCTGTCAGCTCAGGAGCAGGGCCTCAACTTCTGAGTTGTTATTTCCTTCAGTCAGCATTATCCTTAATTGTGGGTGAATCTTATTATTTGAAATAAATACTTTTGATAGGATGATTGTGTATTATGATCATGGTTAGGAGTAAAGAATGGAGCCCTGAAAATTCACATTTATAGGGCAGTGTTTAGATCTTAATGGAAATACAATATGTAGTTAGTAATTTTCAATAGGGCTTGTTTCTGTCATTAAATCACTCACGTTTCAATGCTAGAATCATAAATCACAGATATAAATCTTGGCCTATTGTGGATATACTAGCGCTTTGAAAAGATATACACGTCTTAGGTTCCTCTGCTTTTTCCTCATAGCCTTGAAATGTTTCCCTGTTAGTACATACCCAATGGAGAAGTTGCATTATCCATAGCTAAATAAAAAATAACTGAAAAAAGTGGCAGATTGTACAGTATGAGAGAAACTTAGCTAGTAATATAAAAATAGAGTTTCTACAAGTATTTAAATAGGGAAAGAGTGAGTATGCTAGAATTGCTTCTAGACAGAGAAAATTGATAATGGAAAAATGAAGGAGGAATTTTGTTGCTGGCTTCACTGTAGAAGACTTAGGAAACTTGCCAAAAACCAAAAAGGCAAAAGGGATGGAAAAACTTAAAAATTTAATAGGCAAAAGGTGCTTTGAAAACCAAAAGTCTGACAAGTTCTCAGGACTAGATGTTATGCATTTAAGGTTTGAAAAGAGATGGCTGCAGAGATTTTGGAGGTATTGGCTTTAATCTTTCAAAATTCCTTAGATTCTGAAAGGGTCATCTCAACACATTTTTTCTTGACAGCAGGGGGATACAAAGCAAGGAACTATAGATCAGATGCCTAACATCTGTCAGAGAGAAATCGTTAGAAACCATTATTATTGGAGTTATAGCTCCAATACTTAGATACTTAGGATACTTAGAAAATCACACTGCGATCAGGCAGACTCAACATGGTTTTGTGAAAAGAAAGTTGTGTTAAAATAATCTATTAGAGTTTTTGAGGAAATAACGAGCAGGCTGGGTAAGGGGGAACCTGTATTTGGCATACTGTAGCTATGTTCAAAACTGTTTTCAAATACTGTTATTTTCGAAAGGGATTTGATTTGGCACCACATTGAAGGTTACTAGACTAAATAATCGTTTGCAGCATCAGGGGTACAATCTTAGAGTGGAAAAAGGATTAGTTGGCCAACAGGAAGCACAGCATAGGGATATTTCATTTTTTTTTCAGTTTGACAAGCTGCAACTTGTCAGGATTCAGTGCTGGAGCTACAACTATTCATAGTGTACAGTAATGACTTGTACCTGGGTTCTGAATGCATGAAAGCTAATGTTGTTGATGACACTAAGGATCAGTTAGATATTACATTGCTAGGAAGACAGTTTGCTCAATGTCCAACCCATTTGTGACCACAGGTATTAGAACATAGAACATAGAACATTACAGCGCAGTACAGGCCCTTCGGCCCTCGATGTTGCGCCGACCTGTGAAACCAATCTGAAGCCCATCTAACCTAAACTATTCCATTATCATCCATATGTTTATCCAATGACCATTTAAATGCCCTTAAAGTTGGCGAGTCTACTACTTTTGCAGGCAGGGCATTCCACACCCTAACTACTCTCTGATTAAAGAACCTACCTCTGACATCTGTCCTATAGCTATCACCCCTCAATTTAAACTATGTCCCCTCGTGTTAGCCATCACCATCCCAGGAAAAAGGCTCCACTGTCCACCCTATCTAATCCTCTGATCATCCTCTGATCATCATTAAGAGACATTAGCATGAGTACATGTACACTCTCTCTATATTCATAGATACAAATTGAGATGCCAGTCTTCAGAGCTGTTTTTTCTGTGTTACTGCTAAGAAGAATGTGGTATGGGGCATCTGGTGAGTTAACGGTACACATGCTAGGAAATTTCTCCTTCTTACAAATATATAATTCTCTTATCTTCTGAATGATCCAATTTTAAACCAAATGCAAAACCCATTTAAAATGAATGGGTAAATAAATGAACTAACACCACTGTAAAAGAACAAACAACCATCAGGAAACCGAGGTCAAATGATACTAAACCACAAGGAATTTCCAAAATTTCATTCTCAATCAATGATATCCTACAAGATCTCAGCTCGGGCAGTGTTAAGGATACTTCAGTTGGACTTTATACCCTGGAATTGGAAGAAGATTCGGGAATCTTGCTCATGATTGTTCTCTGATCATTCCTGGAGCCAATTGCACCCAAGTAGACAGGGGAGAAACAAGCTTGACTCAAACCACATTGACTTACACAGGAGGAATGGCTATTTGAGTAAGCTTTTGAAACCTGTGGAACTGTACCCCAGCAAGAATTGCATCACTGGCATAAGAAGGAAGAAAATTTTCAGCGACCTAATATTCTAAAGCTACTCTAAAGCATACATACCAAGTTCAAGCTCAATTTGTTCATCAATGGGATAAATTAATTTTGGTTCGAATGGCTCGACATATTCTGTGAAGAAAGGGGAACATGAAATTTATTCATAGAATTTAATTTTTACATAATAATTGTACATTTAAAAAGAAAATGCCAAGGAAAGAAAAATCAACTTCCGACGCATTGACTCTCCTGCTGTAATTATGCTGGAGGAGAAACCCATCCACCAAGGGCAGAATTGAATGTTGGTGATAGGGGTCTCAATTGGCAGCTGGAGTGCCAGTGGGTATGCTGCGATGCTACCATTGGAGAATTCCAGTGCAGTGGATGCTGGGTCATCGAGTAAAGTTAAGGATGAGATCGACAGATTTTAATGAATAATGGGTCAAAGGGTTATGCAGAGCAAGCAAGAAAGTGGAGTTGATGTTGAGATGAGATCGCCATGATCATATTAAATGGAGAAGCAGGCTTGATGGGCCTAGCACCTACATTCTTATGTCCATCACACATTTACCTGAGCGCTGTCAGGTTGTCCCTAGGATTTAGGGCCCTAGGGCAGAAATCTCAACCTCCCTACACCAACCATGTGCCTCTGGCCAATCAGAGACCAGAAGCTCATCCTTGTTTGCCAGCATCATCTGGAGTAGTGGCACCTGCTGGCAAAGTACCCACCAATGGTCTAGGATTGCCAAGGGCTCCAAGTGACAGGAAAGGGAAGGATTTGGGATCACAAGAAGGAGCCCGGCCACGGTTAGGCATGAAGTGAGAAGGAAGAGGATATGGGTGAGTCTTAGCCAGCTCCTATCAACCAAGCACTTAAGTGACCTTGAAAAAGGGGAACCAATCTGGAAGCCCACAAGTACACCTGAAGGAGTTTTCTTTTATGGGGTCCCGTGTGACAATGATCCAGTTAACATCCTTAATTCTAGCCTGAACAGGAATGCTGCCCACACATCTTCCCCACATGAGAAGGTGGCAGAATCCCGGCCCTCAACTTTCTGTATTACTGAAAGCCTCCCACTGCAAAATCGGCCACTTGGAGAGGCATAACATTCCTATCAAGATGCAAATCCTATCCCAAACTACAGAAAGGGAATAATTTGAAAAATTGAGCTTCACTTCTCCCTTGTAAGTTGACCAGGCCACAACATATCCTTCCAAGCAAAAAGATGACCAGACAAAAGTCCTGAGCAGAATCATCAGTCTCCACTGACAAAGTCACCAATTATCTATTGATCAATTATCTTAGATTTGGTATGGACATTATAGTAGATCTTGTCTGGAAAAGGTTTTCAGAGGGAGTGAGAGTTAGGTGGCTAAGAAGGTCAACTCCTCAAATGTGGACTCAAGGATGATAAAAAGGCTAATGACCTCTCATGGGTGGCCAATATTAGAAGGTGCAACTTCATTTGACGTCTTGTACCAATTGATCAGCTTCCAACCCTGCTCAATGCATCATATTTGTATAACATAACCAACACCACTCCTTGTCACTGTGGTCCCATCTGCTTTGGTCAGATAACCTCACAAACCAACAACTGCCAAAGTGAAACCAATGTCAATACCTTCATATACTCCAGCATTTTAGCTTTGGCAGGCTCCTCATCCTGATACAATACTGCAAAACCATCAACTTTTTTATTTCTCTCAACCAGGGCACAAAGTAGAGAGCAGAACACGATGCAAAGACGTCTACGTCATCTGAACTCTATAGAGGAGTTGGTTGTCATCACGATGGTACTGTCTGCAATGGGATACAAGGCATTCAACATAATGATTTGTTTTTTGCCTTGTGCCTCTTCTCAACTCCCAGTCCACACACTTCCTGTTATCTAGCACTTCCACTGAATGTGATGTGAACCTAGAACACTTTCTTCTCTCTCCAACCGTATTAGTCACATCAAACTTCCACTTGTGAGTTATATCAGCAGGAAGCAGCTTCTGCAATGCTGGGAGGCCTTCTATAGGAACCTGCCCGTCTTTCTTAATGTAGGTAGGGAGGGGATCATTGGCCATTCCCTGGAAAATGTGCCAGATGACATTTTCTCACAGGATGCAAGGGTGGGACCTGAATTTAATTCTGATGTCAGGATTCAGATCCCAAAATGAAATTTTAGCCCTTGGTAACTGATGAAGAGAAAGCTGCCCTCTCAGCATGTCTTACAGACTTTAAAAAAAAATATGACTGCAGCTGCTCAACCACCAACGTAGAGTGTGTTTCCGATTTCATGGCATCCAACCTCTGGGTATACCATTGGGACACCTCCTCCTGGCATTGGCATGGCTCCAGCTGCTACAGGAAAACTCTACAAAACAGAGATAAACCTAAGTTTCCTTATCTAAAACTCTCCCCTCAACTGCACAACTCACCCTGATCATATCCAGATCATTATTTCCCAGACTGTTACTGATATCACCCTTTCTGGAGATATTGCCCTCCGCTGCCATCATTCTCCTAGTTTCTCAGTTCCACAGTGCTACCTGCTCCCAGATGTATGTAAAAAGAATATTCACAGTACATGACAGGGTCATCTAGGTTTAGCTCCTGAAAGGACCCTCAGTGCCAGGTGTCCTTGTCCAAGCTCATGTGGCCTTTGAAGAAAAAGCACAGTTTTCTTGGCCCAAATGAATTAAAAGAATCTTTGTTTATCACAAAGTTTTGAACTCCCACTGGAGACACACCAGCTCACGCCCAAATACATTTTGCACATTGAAACTGTCAGTTAGATTTATAACGTACTATTGATAAGTAATAAGTTAAACTGTACCTTTAGCTGTCAGGTTCAATGTCCTCGTAACGTTATACTGAACTCCATCATTTTGTAAAGGCAGTACGCACATGTAGAGTCCAGTGCTTTCTTCTTGCACTTTCTGAATAGTATACATGTCCCCAGTGTAAACATTTTCCGTGCAATCCTGAAAGATACACAAACACACCAGTGGGTTTTTTTTTCACTTGAGTAATTCAGTGGATATCTGATGAAACTGGTCTTCTGCCCCACGTAGATGTGACCAGAATTGTAACCCATTGCATTGAATATGAAACAAATTGAGCAGGTTCTAAAACAGGAGAAAAACCAGCTCTGCCAAACCTTCATACAAGCTGTGAAAGTAAAAATTTAAGACCAGATCTGAGTGAAAATTACACAGCTTTCTATTTCTTTTATATTTAGCCTGTGGACCAAATAAAGAAAAACCGAAAGAACTGTGGATGCTGTAAATCAGGACCAAAAACAGAAGTTGCTGGAAAAGCTCAGCAGGTCTGGCAGCATCTGTGAAGGAAAAAACAGAGTTAACGTTTCGGGTCCGGTGACCCTTCCTCAGAAC
>NC_063337.1:49293721-49398823 GCF_021869965.1 Rhincodon typus
AATAAAGATACTGCTTTAAACCCACAAAGAGATGGCAGCAGTTTTAAAATTCAATCGTCACTAGAACACATTGTGAGTTGTTTACAATAATAATGTTTCCTGGAACAGAGCAAAAGCAGACAGAACACAGCTGATGGGCTCTGAACTAAGGGACAATTGCTTGACAGCAAGGTTTTGATGGACTCCTGACCACATGACCATGACTTGTATGAGGTTAGAACAGCAGAAACATCTAGAAGAAAAAGCTTTCTTCTCTGTCTCTCTCCTGTGTGGAAATACCAGAAAATCTCCTGTAACAGCTCGCTGGCTTCCAATCACTTTTCTTCACAAACTCCCTGTCAAAGGATGAATAAAATGCCTTTGAAAAATAAATAAAACGATGATTCTGAACCTGTAAGTGAAAGAATAAACATTGGTGTGCAAACAACATTAGTGTCAACAGCAAAAAACTAAAAGGAATTAGAAGAAACTGAAAGAAAACAACTTTAAACCTCCTGTGATCCAGATTGGTGCTATTGAATTGTGCTTGTCTAATGTTATTTTCCATTCTTAATGTCAATGTGCTGTCTGACTTTGTGTGTCTCTTTGTGAAGGGGAAAAGTTCAAAGGGTAGAATTTAAGTTAAAAAGTTCCTCGTGTTTCTTACCTGTCAGTAGTTAAGTTACGAGGAGAGATTATACAAATTAGGCCTGTTTTCTCTAGAATTTAGAAGGTTAAGGTGTGATCTGATCAAAGTCTTCAAGATATTAACAGAAAAAGACAGTGTAGAGAAAGATAAGCTATTTCCACTGATTGGGAATTCTAGAATTAGGCAGCATAGTCTTGATAATTGGGGCCAGACTATTCAGGAGACAAGTTAGGAGGCACCTCTACATGCAATACACATTTTAAATCTGAGATAGATAAATTTTCATAAGGCAAAAGAATTAAGGGATATGGGCCGTAGGCAAGTATATGGAGTAAGGCCACAGATCAACCATGATCTCTTTGAATGGTGGAACAGGCTTAAGGGATTGCATGGCCTTCTTCTGTTCCTATGTTCCTATTGGTTAAAAACAATCTGTTTTAAATCAATAATTGTTTTGTTATAAGTACAGAAACTTGTTGAGCATTATCTTTTAATCTGAGTTCATCAGTCAGGTAAACTGGGCACTTTGGATAGTATGACTACATTTTTTCACATTTATGATGACTCCAAATATCAAAGGACTTGATTTCCTGCACACTAATCCAGTGGATCACGACAAAAATAAATAATCAGAGTGACAGGGCAAAATTGTCTCAGTTTCTCAATGTTGCAGGCATTGTCAAAATGAGTTAGGATAAAAGGTGACACTGGCAGAAATTAGATTCTCGACATTGAGAGGCAAAAAATAAAGGTCTGATTCTCCAACCATATTTTGAATGCCGGACAAGATGAGAATATCACTAGTGCATGGTGAGAAGTTCATTTGCATGAATTAGCATGCTTTAGTACCTAATCATACCTTCACTGGTTTGCAATTTCGTATTCTTCCAACTGTCAGATAGAAACTAGACATGAAAATTCCCAACATTAATGTCAGATGGTGTAACTGGTGACTCCAGCCCACCGCTCCCTATTCCACACCCCCATCCTGGACAGGAGTCATTAATATCTCAGGGCATGTTCCATGAGCAGCAACTGTGCCAGTGTCGGACCGGGGTGGACAAAGTCACAGACACCAGGTTATAGTCCAACAAGTTTATTTGAAATCAGAAGATTTTGGAGCGCTGCTCCTTCATCAGGTAAAGTGCCTTCTAAAATAGGGCCTTGGGTGGTGTTGAAGAACAGAGAAAGATCTAGGGTTCAGGTACATAATTTCTTGAAGTTTGTGCCACATGTGGAGAGGGTAGTTAAGAAGGCATTTAGCATGCTTGCCTTCTTTGCTCAGATCATCGACTATAGGAATTGTGAAGTCATGGTAAGGTTGCACAGGACGTTGGTGAGGCCTCTTCTGGAGTACCGTGTCCAGTTCTGGTTGCCCTGGTATAGGGAGGATATTATTAAGCTGGAGAGGGTTCAGAAGAGATTTACCAGGATGTTGCCAGGAATGGAAGGTTTGTGTTATAGGCAGAGGCTGGATAAGCTGAGACTTTTTTCACTGGAGCATAGGAGGTTGAAGGGTGACCTTATAGAAGTGTTTAAAATAATGAAAGGTATAAATAAGGTGAAAGGCAGGTGTCTTTTCTGTCTGGTAGGCGATTTCAAGCCTAGGGGGCATAACTTTAAAGTGAGAGGCGAAGGATTTGAAAAGGACATGAGGGGCAATTTTTTTTTTTTTTTTACACAGATAGTGGTTTGTGTATGGATTAAACATTGCAAAAGTGGTGGATATGGGTACAGTTACAATGTTTAAAAGACATTTGGATAAGTACATGAATAAGAAAGGTTTGGAGGGATATGGGCCAAGCGCAAGTAGGTGGAACTAGTTTAGTTTGGGATTATGGTCAGCATGGACTGGTTAGACCGAAGGGTCTGTTTCCGTGCTGTGTGACTCTATGACTCTATGGTCCCTCAAGCCTGCTCTGCCATTCAATGGGATCATATCCGATTCGACATTCCTCATGTCCTGCCTTTTCCCCGTAACCCTACATTTCCCTACTGGTCAGGAATCTCTCTCAGCCTTAAATATATACATGGACTCTGCCCCAAAGCTCTCTGTGGCAATGTCTTCTGAAGTCTCTGAAGCAGGTGAGAAATTCTTCCTCATCTCAGTCTTAAATTGGTGCTCTTTTATTCTGAGACCATGCCCTCTGGTCCTAGAATCCCACAAGAGGGGAAACATCCTTTCAGCATTTACCCTGTAAAGCCTCGTTAGAATCCTACATATTTCAATGAGATCACCTCTCATTCTTCTGAATTCCAGTGAGTACAGCCCCAACTTATTTAACTTAGTTGGGATTGTGACTCCAGACCAGGGAGTGGGCCTGGTTAGTCCTGCAGGTCCAGTGCAACCAGTCTGAAGAATGGAATTAAGTCAAAAGTTGGTGAGTTCAGTCAAGGGCCTGCTCACTTATCTGACATGGCTGTTTGTGCAGGGTGAGAGGATGGGGGTGGGGGAGCCACTGTCAGTCCATAGTGGTCAGCCCAATGAAAGTCAAGGGGGGGTATATCAGGGCCCATTGCTGTGGTAGGGAAGTTGGTGTAGTCATGCTGGGATGCAGATGGAATACAATAGTTATGAAGGGGACAACTCAAGTGGGGGAAGATTGTAATGTGTTGGAGGACATTGATGTCAGCACGGATGGGGTCATTGTTTGGCACAACCACCCTGGCCATGGTGGGGCTACAGTGCAGCATGATGGTTGGCATGACGAGGCAGTAGTGCCAGGCCAAAGGGGTAATATTGAAATGCATGGAAGGAAGTGAGGTTAAAAATTGCGGTGCACTAGCCATCAACTTTTGTTGTTCCCTGGAATTGGGGTAAGTGCCAGAAGAATGGAAAATTGCCAATATTCTGACTTTGTTCAAGAAAAGTTGAAAGCACAATCCCAGCAAACACAGACAATTAACTTCAGTGTGGGGAAGCTTCTAGAACAATTATTCCAGATAGAATTTGTAGTCATGAGGAAAACGTTGGGTTGATTAGGAAGAGTCAGAATGGATTTCTAAAGGGAAATCATGTTTAACTAATTTGCTGGAGTTTGTTGAAGAGGTAACAGAAAAGGCTCAATGAGGGTAACAACATGGATGTAGTATACATGGATTTCCAGAAGGAATTCTAATTAACGCCACATGTCAGGAAAATCATCAATCATGGTATAAAAGGAACAGAAGCAATATAGATACAAAATTGGCTGAGCGAAGGGAAACTGAGAGTAATGGTCGATGGATATTTTTTGGGCTGGAGGATGGTTAGTCTGGAGCTCCCCAGCATCAGTATTGAGACCCTTGTTTTTCCTGATATATACTAATGTTCTGTATTTTGGTGTGCAGGAGACAATTTCAAAGTTTACAGATGATACAAAACTTGCAAGAATTTTAAACTTGAGGTGGATGGTGTGGAACTCCAAAAGGATATTAACGCTTGGTTCAGTGGGCAGATAGGTGGCAGATGAGGTTCAATGCAGAGAGCTGAGAGGTGATGGACTTTGGTAGGAAGAACATACTTAAAATAGGAGTTACAATTCCAAAGAGGGTGCAGGAGCAGAGGGACCTGGGCACAGATCATTGAAGATAGCAGGACAGATGGATAGAAAAGTTAATAAAGCATACAGTGGCCTTGGCTTTATTGAAAGGGCCATAGGGTACAGGAGCAAGGAGGTGGCATTGAACTTGTGTAAGACACTTATTAGACCTCGGCTGGAGTTTTGTGTACAGTTGTGGGTGCCACATTAAAGGAAAGGTAGGAATGCATTGGAGAGTGTGCAGAAGGATTTACAAGAGTAGCTCAAGGAATGAAAAATTTTAGTTACGAGGATAGTTTGAACAAGTTCGACTGTTCTCCTGGGAGAGAAGAAGGCTGAGAGAAGAGTTGATAGAGCCTTTCAAAATCATGAGCATGCTGGATAAAGTAGATATAGAGATTCTGTTTCCACTCATAAGAGGAACAAGAATGAGGGGACATTGTTTTAAAGTCAACACAATATAGATAGGAATGCAAGGAAGAAAGGAACATGGGGGTTCAGGGGCGCCCCTTAGATGTCTATGCTAAGCCTGCTACTTATTGTGCCAAACACAACCTGCATTGCCTTCCATAACTATGCGAATCATAAATTCGTAAATGTACACTGTACAATCACCTACTGCATTTACAAAATATGATGTGCTGCATTCATTGGAATAATGCCCCTGCGTTAAAGTTTTGTGTATAGGCATTCCATGGCCCTCCTTGTGACAGTCTCTATGTTCCATTGTGCAGAGGATTATGCCAATTGTCATTTGTGAATAATGTGAATGCTGACTGCTCACATCACTAAGAACCTGTTTTGATTCGGTTATTCCCAACACAGGTTCACTGGAACCACGACCGAAGAATCCAGGGTTTATTTTCACTACACTTCATGATGCAATGACGATGCAGGAAAACGGAGGAGCAGCCATCCGTGACTGCTGATCATTTACCTTTCCTTTTTTTGACAGACTAAATTCTGCCTTTTACAAATGCATTATACTTATGAGACCCTCAGTTTTGAGTTTAACAAAAATAGTGCTGTTTATATTTTCTAAAAACTGTGATAAGCAGTCCCCATGTGGCAAATGCTTTCCATTCTTGAGTCCCTTTGCAAATCGATTTGGATGCAAATTGGAATACATTGTAGGACAATATAAAATAGCCACTCATTAGTACAGGAAATACTCATATGTCAGATCTTTAAAATTACACCCCTGTATGAGACTGCGTTCGTAAGTATGAACATTCTTATGTTGGATGTTCATAAATCAGGGACTCCCTGTACTTCCACAATTTGAGTATACTAATCAGTTGAGCATTATTTCAAACATTGTTTTTACATATCTAAAAGAGTTATGAGTTAACTCAGTGTTACTTAAAACATTTAATAATTTTTTTTTACAAAACTTCAATATGTACATTGTCGAAACTTTTAAAACTTTAAATGCAGTCATAGAGTCATACAGCAAGGAAGCACAGTCTTCAGTTCAAGCCAACCATAATCCCAAACTAAACTGCCTGAACTTGGCCCATATCTTTCCAAACCTTTCCTATTATCTCAGCACTTATCTCAGCATCTTTTAAACTTTGTAGTTATACCTACATCAACCACTTCGTCAGCAGTTCATTCCACACACTAACTACTGTCTGTGTAAAAAAGTTGCCCCTCATTTCCTTCTTAAATCTCTCTCCTCGCACCATAAAAATATGTCCCCTAGTTTGAACTCCCCCACCATATAAATAAGAACGTTCATGCAGTACCTTCAGCCATATAATATTTTCTTTCTTGTCACTATAATCTTCTAGTTTTGGACAAGGCAACATAATTGATCTTCCAATATGTTGACTGAAAGGGTACACATCATCATGACACAGTCCTTTATTCTTTTTTACGTTCAAAGTTGTGACAGCACTCATTATGTTATAAGTTCCATTTCTGTAAATGGGAAATATTCAAAAGTTTAGTAGCCATATTAATATATGACCAATAAAGGAACGAGCACTTAAAGATCACTGTTTGAAAAATAGTTTTGATCATTCCTTTCTACCCATGCTTTTTTATATAACATTAGAAAACAGCTTTAATTCGTGCAGAGTGCCCACAATAGCAAGTTCGAGCCTGGAACAGAAGTGGAGGGCAAGGTAGGAAAGCTGGGGCAGGCAAGGCCAAAGTGGCTGGGGCTTTCTGCATGTGAAATCCTATTCATCCCTCAAGCCTTGCAGAAATTAACCATAGGCCATCTTTTAATTACATTTCAACAGGTTTCCATCTGACAAACCACGCATTGAGGTGTTGGGTTGGGAGAACAGCACAGTTCAAGTATCAGGGAAGTTTGCATTAGCAGAGGCTGGGAGGGGGGACAGTGGGTATAGGGAGCCGGTGTAGGGGCGGTCTCGTCACCTGGTAGTACATTTGTACCACCTGTGGGAAACATGTTCTTGCTCTTCCTTTCCCTCAAACAGTGCAATAAAAGGTACTCATCTCATGGATCTGGCTGTTTGGCTTTTATCTGCCCAGGAATCTCAACTTCCAGTTATGAAAAATAAAATCAAAAATGTTGTTAAAATGGAAGTTTGCAGCCTAAATGTTTACAGTGTCCAACCCACCCCTTGACTGCAGACATGGATAGGTTGGAGGCAGCTTGAATAAGGGCCCAAACATTCATGTTCAAATCTTCCATTGAAAGCACAGTTGCTTATCACAGTCCAAATCCGAATTTTCAGCCCAAGGCAAATGCGGGAATGTATCATTTCCTGCCAGCATGCCAAATCCCTGGCTCCATCTGCTCCCAGACCATTTCAGAGAGGCCAGATGGAGGGGTGGAAATGGTTGGAGGCAGAATCAGTAGAAATGCAACGTCCTATTAAGGCTTACCTTTGGAGAACAGCTGGAGCTTTCCTTTTGGCTTCCTCCAGGTCCTTGCCAGTCAGCGACTGAGGCACATGGTGGAGGATCTGGGGGAGACAGTGCAGCCATCTGGATGTGATCTCCCAGCAGCAGGTCAGGGCACCAGGGCCTGTAAGCTGCCTGAGTTCCCCTGCAGTGACAAGTCACCCTGTGGAGGAGTTAACCCCTCCACAGCTTCTTGCCCACTTATAAAGGTTTTTTTTAAACATGTTAAAGCTTAAAAAGTTGGAGTGAGGATGCCTTCCACTTGGGGTAGATCTGCTTCCTCATTTACATTCCATGACAGGTACTGTTTCTAACCCAGGGGGCCTCCTGTTGCCCATTCATCATCGCAAGCTTACCTGCCATCCCAGATCAAGCCTGGCCAACTGACTAAATTGGGAAAAGAAACACAAATGGAATGCTTTTTCCCCATTGGAGTCTGACAGCAGGATTCTGAGGCTTGCAGGGAATATCCTGGCCAAGTCTCTGGAATAATTCAAGACCTTCTGATGCCACCAAAAGGCAATCCCAACCATTCATCACTTTCTGTGTGTAGAAATACTTCCTGATTTCTGTGCTGAATTTACCACTTACTAGTTTGAGTTTAAAATGCCAGCAGAACCCCTTCTCACAGAAATTAGTTCAGACAGTTCAAGAAATATCTAACTATCCCCTGCAAATCAACTGCCATCATAT
This sequence comes from Rhincodon typus, assembly GCF_021869965.1. NCBI lineage: Eukaryota > Metazoa > Chordata > Chondrichthyes > Orectolobiformes > Rhincodontidae > Rhincodon > Rhincodon typus. The sequence goes on from NC_063337.1 coordinate 49,301,444, forward strand.
TCCCTAGGAATGTTGTGCACAGATTTCCTTTAAAAATAACATCCTTGGCATTAGAATTGGACCTCAAGGTATCCATAACCTGATTGTATATGAAGCAGCTGCCTGTTTTACAATTCCAAGGGACACAATATCCAGGCTAAAGAAAATGCATTGTACTGCAAAATAATTGGAGCTCCATTGAGATCAAACACCTCTTAAATTCGGCTACAGTTCCCTGACATAGCTGCTCCAACAGATGCCTGGCTGACAAATGTAAGCCATGGTGTGGATTATTGCTACTTACGAGACAGAACAAACATAATTTCCAGAGTCATTCACAAATGTAGGCCAAAATCCTAATGAGGTTCCTTCAAGTGTAATTCTGCTTCTATTTCCTGAAAACTGCACATGACCAACTTTGGATGCGTTGCTGAACCAGGAGATGTTAAATCCGTGTGTTTGAAGGTCACTCAAGGCAAGTGGAGTGGATGCATTGCACAATTTACACCTTAAACGTGCATGCTCCCCTTCACGAGTAAGTACTGTTGTAGACCCAAAGAAACGGCATTTAGCCAGATCGCCTAAAACCAGAAGTGGAAAATCTTTGTTAGAAACAAGAGTAAAGCTCTATGAGTAGCATCCAGACTTTGTTCACACAGGTTTAGTCTCTGTGCTTTATATTGTGAGATTACGACATTTTCCATTCAATCCTAGCTTAGTTGAGTTGACTGCAAAATTTGTGAAGCACAGATTTTATTTTCTTTTGTAGCAAATTTTATCCAGGTGCTAATACTGCACAGGTACCAATTTAGGAAAAAGTGCAGGCCATTCAGCCCTCAAGCCTGCTCTGCATTTCAATAAGATCATGGCTGAACTGTGGCCTAACTCCATACTGTCTGCCTTGGGCCCACATCCCTTGAAACCCTTGCTTAATAAAAAAAAAGTCTATCTCAAATTTAAATTTAACAGTTGAATTAATATTGACTGCCTAACATTATTAATAATGAGGAAGAGAGTTCCAAACCTCTGCTACTCTTTGCATGGAGAAGTGCTTTCTAACATTGCTCTTGAATGGCCTGGCTCTAATTCTTAAACTATGCCCCCTACTTCTAGAACTTTTAACCAGTGGAAATAGTTTATCTTTATCCACCCTGTCTTCCTCTGTTAATATGCTAAAAACCTTGATTAGATCACCATTTAACCTTCTAAATTCTAGAGAATAAAGGCCTAAGGTGTCTAATTTCTCCTTGTAACTTAATTCAGAAGTCCAGGTACCATCATTGTAAACCTGTGTTAAACTCCCTCCAGGACCAAAACATCCTTCCTAAGATGTGGTGCCCAGATCTGCTCACAGTACTGTTAAGTGGGGTTTTATATAATTGCAGAATAATGTCTACATCTCCATACTACAGCCCTTTAGATATGAAGGCCAGCATTCCATTAGCCTCCTTGACTATTATTATGGACCAGACCAAGCTCCCTCAAAACGTGTCAACGAGATAGCCTAGACCCTAACTTTTTCTTATTTTAAAGGCAAGTGCCAGGTGTTACGTTCTGGATGCAATTCAATTGATCAATATAGTTGTTTGTCCAACTTTCTTAATACAATCTTCCAAACATGGAATAGGATATGAATCAGATTTTGTAACTGCATTGACATTGTGACACTTCACACATGATCATTGGATAGCATCTGGTTTTGGCACCATTACTATGGGTATGCTCCATTCACTGCAAATCACTTTGATTATAGTGTCTTCGATCATGTGTTCAATCTCGTTTTGAAATAGTGCCAACTTCATTGGGTTAAGTCTACGAGGATGTTGCTTAATAGGAATAGCATTTCCCATATCAACATCATACATAATTAGATTAGTACTTCCCAGCTTATTCCCACATATCTTCCTACATGATTATAATAACTCTTTCAGGTCATTTCAATTTTCCTCTGGAAGGTAACTCAATAATTTATCCAAATTTTCGAGAACTTCCTCATTGTCCAATCTACATTGAGGAATGTCCAAATCAGAATCATCTGAACTTACCAGTAACACATTCTCTTTTTGCTTTCCTTCCCTATCAAAATATCTTTCAAACCTATTTCACATGACACACTCTTGTGAGATTTCTTTCTATCTGGCATTTTTACCAAATAATTCACCTCATTCAATTTCTTTTCGATTTGATAAGGCCCACTAAACCTTGCTTTTAAAGATTCACCCACCACTGGTAGTAATACAGACACTTTATCTCCTTGAATGAAATTACGAATTTTCAATTTCTTGTCTGCTTCCTGTTTCATCACATGCTGTGCTACTTTTAAATGCTATCAAACCAACTCACCTGCTCTATTTAATCTTTCCCCTAAGTTTGACACATCGTCCAAATATGTTGTCTCTGAACTCTAACCAGTAAGTTTCCTTTCGTAATCCTTTTTCGCAACTCTTGGTTCTTTGTGGCCCTTTGTTAAGTCTTTATATTTGCCGCTTTCTGTGGGACCTGTACTGTTCTTTGTATTTTTATACACCCTTTCTTTTAATTTTATGCTGTCCCTTTCCTCCTTAGATGTCTTGTTCCTCGGTTGTTTTACTGTTAGCAGAACTCCTCAGTTTACTGTGGACAGTCTCTACCTCATCCCACTAAAGTTTGCCTGAGATAAATCCGAAATTCCAGTATCCAATGTTTACTTGTCTCTTAAGAACACTACATGAAACTCAATCATGTTATGATCACTATTTGACAAATGGTCTCTAACAACTAGGTCATTATTTAAACCAGGCTTATTGCTCATTACTAGATCCAATATTGCTTTTCCCCTTATCATATCCAAGACATATTATCATAGGAAACTATCCCGGATCCACTCCAGAAATTCACAACCTTTCTGGCAGGTTCTTCCCTGTCTCTCCCAATTGATGTCTAGATTGCCTGTGACAGGCCAGGACACCATAGTACAAATCAGGAACAAAAACAAAGTTGCTGGAAAAGCTCAGCAGGTTTGGCAGCATCTGTGAAGGAAAAAAGGGTTAACGTTTCCGGTCTGGTGACTCAGTCTGTTCTGAGGAAGGGTCACCGGACCCGAAACGTTAACTCTTTTTTCCTTCACAGATGCTGCCAGACCTGCTGAGCTTTTCCAGTAACTTTGATCTTGTTCCTGATTTACAGTATCCGCAGTTCTTTCAGTTTTAAAAAATGTAACAAGTTCTTTCCAGGTTCCAGCTGGTGACAACAGTGAAATGGTGCATTTATAGACCACTCCTAGAGCTGTTTTTCTAAGCTCATTAGCCAAATCCTCCAATGTGGCAGAGAATCTGATGTACTATTTCTGGACTACTTCCAAGTATTTTCTTTAATCTGCATGTTTCCCTGTTACCTGCTGTCAAAGTGCACCTATAATTGGATTTGGGTTGGAGTGTTGTGGCAAGGAAGATAGAGAAGCGTATTGGTGCAATGACACATCCTCACCGGACCCCAGTTTGCACATTCGCTGGGTCTGTGTCAATCCATTAGTGAGAATCATGGCTTCCATGTTGTTGTGCAGCAGATGAAGGATAGTGAATGTCTACAGGCAATCAATTTTAAGCAGAATGCTTCATCATATCTCCCTGTTGATGGAGGCCTTTGTGAGGTTCAGAAAGGCCGTGTACAGAGGTTGATTCTGCTGTTTGAATTTTTGTTGGATTTATGTGGCTACAAACATCATCAGGAGAAAGGTGAGGTGAAATGTTTTCTGTAAGGGTTGTGTGACTTTGGAATTTTCTGCCTCAGAAGGCAGTGGAGGCGGGGTCACTGAATATTTTTAAGGCAGAGATGGATAGATCTTTGTTTGGCAGACTATAATTGCACTGAAAATCGTTCAGAGGAGGTTTACTAGATTGATACCTGGATGAAGCTAGCTAGGAATGTAAAAAAGGATGGCAGGAGATTTTACACATATTAAAAAAAGGTAAACAGTAAGTAAAGGGAGTGTTGGTCTTTCAGGGAGTGAAAATGGGAAATTAACAGTAGATAACAAAGAAATGGTGGATGAAATGAACAATCGTTTTTCTTCCATCTTCACAGTAGAGGATATAAAAAAAACGTCCAGTAATAGCTGTAAATAAGAAGGGAGAAGGGAGAGAGGAGCTTTGCAAAATTACAATCATGAGGCAAGTGTTTCCAAGGAAACTTATGGACGTGGGGGTTGACCAGTGGTCAGGTTCAGTTGAATTGCATCCTAGAGTCTTAAAAGACATTGCTAATGAGGTAGTAGATGCATTGGTATCAATTTTCCAAACTTCCCTTGATTCAGGAAAGGTTCCATTGGACTGAATAGTAGCACATATAATTCAAGAAGGGACAGAGTAGTAAACAGGATAATACAGGCCAGTTAACTTTACATCTATCATTGAGAAGGTGGTAGAATTGATGAAGGAAGAGATTACCACTGTGTACTTAGAAAATCTCAAGATAATCCAGAAAGGTCAGCATGGTTTCATCAAGGAGAAATCATGTTTAATCACTTTATTGGAATTCTTTGAAGGAGGAACACGCTGTGGATGAATGGCAGTCTATGGACGTAATACACTAGATTTATAGAAGACACTTGATAAGATGCCACATCAAAGGTTATTGTGGAAACCAAATGCTTAAGATGTAGGAGGAAACAGATTAGTATGAATAGAAGACTGACTGGCTAGCAGAGAACACAGATTATACATAAATGGGTCTTTGCCTGATTGAGCAGGATGCAATGAGTGGAGTCCCACAGGGGTCTATGCTGAGGCCTCAATCTTTTACTATTTACATCAATGACTTAGATAAGGGGAGTAAAGATATCGTAACAAAATTGGCAGGTGATATATAGAGACAGCTAGCAAAGTATGCGGTGAAGAAGACATAAGAAAGTTGCAGATGGATACAGATAGTAGCATCTGGTTGTAATGTGAGAAATTATGAAGTGGTTCATTTTGGAATGAAGAATAAAAAAGCAGAATGTTACTTAAGTGGAGAGTTATTGCAGAATTCCAAGGTGCAGAGGAGTTTATGTGTTTTGATGCATGGGTCACAGAAAGTTAGAATTCAGTTCCAGCACATAATCACAAAAACTAATGTGATGCTACCCTTTATCAAGACAGAAATTGGAGATAAAACTAGACATAATATGCTTCAGCTATAGAAGGCATTGGTGAGATCACATCTTGAATACTGTGTGCACTTTTGGAAGGATATAATTGCACTGAAAGTTGTTCACAGGAGGTTTACTAGAATGATACCTGGATGAATGGGTTGTCTTCTGAGGATCACTTGAATAGGCAGGGTTTTCTATAAAAGTGAGCGGTGGTGTGATTGAAGCGTATAAGATGCTGAATGATCTTATCAAGGCAGATGTGGAAAGGATGTTTTCTGTCATGGGTCAGTCCAGAACCAGGGGTCACTGTTTTGAAATTAGTGGGTTTCTTTATCAGGACAGAGGTGAGGCGAAATGTTTTCTGTAAGGGTGTGTGACTTTGGAATTTTCTGCCTCAGCAGGCAGTGGAGGCAGGGTCATTGAATATTTTTAAGGCAGAGATGGATAGATTCTTGTTAGGCAGGAAATCAAGGGTTTTTCAGTGTAGATGGAAATGTAGATTTCAAAAGACAAACAGGCTGGTCATGAACTTACTGTGCTGACTTTTAGGCTTCAAGTTAAATCTGGATACCAGTGGGTTACTGCTTGCTTCGAAGTCACAAATCCATACATCCAGTAATCCTAGCAAATTAAACTGCACCCGGAAATGCCACAAAGTATATAAGGTGGTTCCCATTGACAATACATTTAAGGTGTATTGTTGATATTGTGTAAAGTGAGTTTTACTGCCTATTTCTATTGAACCTGCATGTATTTTCATGACAATTGGTAGACAAAGGGAGAAGCTGTTTTATTCCAACATTCCCAAATATCCTTCACGTCACCAAAATTGTAATTAAGTACAAAACAATATTCCACTTGGGTCTATGAATTCACCATTTGTGTCTTATACTGGAGTGCTTCCCTAAATTTTTCTCACTGTGACATAACATCAATTCTTCAAAGTTGTTACGATGTCTCAGTGAGAGCTGTAAGTGCAGGATGTGGGGTTGAGAGAGCAGGTGGAGTATAGTTATCATAACTCCATTAGTTGATCGTATTTGATCGTGTTGACCCTCATGACGCACTTCAGAGTTCATTTTGATCCTAAACCTAGCTTCAAGCTGCATCCTATCCCTCAACAAGGCAACCTACGTTAACTTCTGCTACTTCATTCATCTGCTTCCATCATCATCCACATTACTTTTGAAACCTTTTTCTTGTCAGCTGCAAGATGATTTCTCCAATACCCTCCTTACTAGCCTCTAAATTCCATCTATATAAACACCCAATGCATCTAAAACTCTGCTGTCTGCACATTATCATATACCAACTCTAACATAGTTATTTCCATGCTTTCGAAAAGCATCTCCAAACTCAATCTTTGTTGATCTTCTTGATCAATTCCATCTTATTGAAACATATAAGATCCTCAGGAAACTTGACAGCGTGGATGTAAGAAAAATATTTCCTTTTGCAGCAGAGACTAAAATTAGGTGATGCAATTTAGAAGTAAGTAAGGGATCTCCCACTAAAGACAGAGATGAAGAGAAACTTATTCCCTCAGAGTGCCATTAGTCTGTTAAATTCTGTCCCCCAGAGTAGTGGATACAGGTTCATTGACTATTTTTAAGATTGAGTTAGATGGATTCTTGACTGACATAGATGTCAAAGACTATAGTTGGTTGACAGGAAAACAGAGGTCAAAATTAGATCAGCCATGATGAAGTAGCAGAGCGGAGTTGTGGGGCCAAATGGCCTATTCTTGTGGCAAACTTGTACGCTTGTATGATCTTTGGCTATGTCTAACTGCGCTTAAAGCATCAATGCTTATCATCTATTTCATGTATATTTTGTTAGGTATTTTAAAATTATTCATTGCATCAAATATGTATCAAATGCAAATATTTTGGCATTTCATACGTTATAATGGAAAAAAATAATGTAATGTAATCTAAATGGACTAATGAATTCAGTTTTATTAATGTTAACACTGAGAAAGTATTGTGAACCAAACCCTTTGTTTACTTTCAATGTTAACATTTTAAATAGCAGCAGAAGTAATGATATTTGGAAAATTTATTGTTTCACTTACCTTGAATTCTTCCCAGGCAACAAATGAAGGTCATCAATGTCAAATATTTCACAGACATTATCAGATTTGAGTCGTTTCACAACTGTAATGACATTTTATTTACTGTTAGGAAAATTCTATTTGTTAAACAAAAAGAAACATCATAACATCTAGAACTGTTACTTTTAAACCTAAAACAACATAAATTTTATGTTCAGCCATTTATGTATGTTAACCTTTTGTTCTCGCTATATTTCCACCAACTCAGGGCTGACGTTATCAGCTTATCTTTCAATTCCTTTCTCCCTCATCCTTATTTTGCTTCTCCTTAAATATATTAACGTCATTTGCCTAAATGACTCAATATATTCAAATTCTAAACAATCTCTCGGTAAAGACAATTTCACCGAATTTATTGCTAAATTTATAAAATTTTTAATATTTATGAGTTGAGTTTTGGACTCCTCCAACATGGAAACAGCTTCTCTATGTTCAATATGTCAAACGCCTCCCTAATTTTAACAATGTATATTATCATTCTCGTAGATCCATTTTGCATCATCTCCACCATTTTTATAATATGGAGACTTGGGGCGAAATTTTAACATGGGGGAGTAGATGAGATTGAAAGGGGAGGAGAGTTTAAAAGATGAAAAAATAAAGAAGTGTTTTGGGAAGCTGGATCCAACCTGGGTTTTGCATCTTTTATTCAGGCGGGAAAAGTGGTGGGCAATGCACTCACAGAAGATGCATTGGCATTTTAACTTTGGTAATAAGCCTTAGAGTCCTGGATTAAACTCAATTTGCAGGTTTCAACATGGCCGGTTGGTTTCATAGGCCTAATGAAATATGGCGGCTGCAAAGTAAGTCTGAGAGACAACAGGAGTTGGAGCGCTTACTCCAAAATCAAGCCCCTGCCCCTAACTTCAAGAAACACATCACCACTTCCTCACTACCTCCTCACCCATACTTCCAGCTAAAAACTCCCACTTCCTCCCTACAAAATGCCTGGTTCTAACTACCACCCTCACAGTCACAATAAGACCCTGCACCTGGGATCATGGATTGGATTATCTTCAGGCTTTGGGATGAATCTCCCACTTCCCCCTTCATCCCCAGAACAGGCCTTCACCCCCAGTCCAGGATTGGAACCCTTAGGACAAGGAATGAAAAGCTCAAGCCCTCATTGTTAAATATTATAAAATACTCTTTTATCCAATAAGACTGGTTTTGATTTGTTTTGATTTTTTTTTCTCTATGCCAATCTTTATTGAACACAGATTTTTCCAAGATTAGCTTCACAATTACACTTGGGTCTTAATATTGTGCAAATTAAAGAAAATAAATTATGTTTATGTTTTCTTTACTATTTTCTTTCCTTTTGTAAACTTTTGCTTTTTTATTCCTTTTTTCCTTCCTGAGACAAACCAGAATACCTGAATCTGTTTCTGACAGAAATCACCTGCCATGTCTTTTAAAAGATCTGAAACAAGTTTTTCAATCTTCCAATCCAGTGTTAGGGGCTGATGACATAGTTATGGAATTCTTCCTAAGAACAAAGCATTTATATGTGAAATTTGTCAAATGGCGGTAGGCTTGTAATCAACGGTGTGCCTCAAGGATTGCTGTTGGGTCCACAGTCATTCGTCATTTATATGAACGATTTGGATTAGAATATAAAATGCAGGCGACATCCAAATTGGTGGTATAGAGGAAAATGAAGAAGGTTATCTAAGAGTACATGTGATCATGATCAACTGGACTAGTGAGGTGAGGAATTGTGCAAGGTGTTACATTTTGGTAAGACAAACCAGGGCAGGACTTACACAGTTAATGGTAGGGTCCTGGGGAGTGTTGTTGAACAGAGAGACTTAGGGGTGCAGGTATATAGCTCCTTGAAGTGGCATCACAGTTAGACGGGGTGGTGAAGGTGGTGTTTGGCACGCTTGCCTTCATCAGTCAGAGCACTGAGTACAGGAGTTGGGATGTCAGGTTGCGGCTGTACAGTACATTGGCGAGGCCACTTTTGGAGTATTGTGCACAATTCTGGTTGCCCTGCTTTAAGAAGCATGTTAATAAACTGGAAAGGGTGCAAAAAAGATTTACAAAGATGTTACTGAGACTGGAAGTTTTGGAGTTATAAGGAGAGGCTATAACCTTGAGGTTATAGAGGTTTATAAAATCATGATGGGCATAGATAAGGTGAATAGCCAAGGTCTTTTCCTCACAGTAGGGCAGCAGTGCTAGCCACTGAGTCACCATGCCACCCAAATAGTTTACAGAAGTAACTAGTATTTGAATCCAGGTCACAGTGCATGAATTTTGGAATCAATCTTTTTATAAATTTCAGAAAACAATAAAATGTCCTTTTAAAGCATTTGAATTGTGACTCACACTGATGGTCAGACGGAACTAAACATTATTTAGGAAGTTAATAAAGGAAATATTAGAACTTTAATGAAAATTCCAGAATGCATATCTTTGATTGGCTTGTTTAATAACTGAGCTTTTTACCTCATGGTATTCAACATTCATCTGTTAGAAACAACTGTGAACATTTTTTTAAAGTAACAAGTTCAGTGTCCACCTTAAAGACAATGGGAAGAGTTTGCATTGAATGTAATTTTAACATGATAACATGGTTTATGTATTTCAAAAGCAAATCCAATCAAATATGTCAAAGCAAGCAAAACCCCATTTCTACCAATCTTATAAAGTTTCAGAAAATAGCGTGTCAAAGGATCACAACACTGTTAATTCAATAATGTCTGTAATGAAACCTTTGCCGAGGTTTGATTACTTAACTATATACTGTTAAAATAACTAAAAGCAGGCTATTAATGTTTTTAAAAAGTCCCAATACTTATTCTATTCAAAGACTTTCTGTTCAATCTGACTCTATAACAAGCCTACCTAATGTGTTGGACTTCTAGAAGGCATTCTGCAAGTTATCTCACAAAAGGTTAAGTTGAAAGATGAGAGCTCATAGTGTTGAAATTAATGTCTTGGCATGGGTAGAGAGTTGGATGATGGGCAGGAAACAGCAAGCGAGGATAAGGGGTTCCTTTTCAGATTGTCAATCCAGCACCAGTGGGGTTCCCCAGGGAGCAGTGCTGGCACAACAACAGTTTACAATATATATTAATGACTAGGAAGAAGGAAGTAAATGTACTGTAGCCAAATTTGCAGACAACACAAAAATATGTAGAAAGGCATGTTGCGAAAGGAACACAAAACAATTTACAGAGAAATATTGATAGGTTAAGTAAAAAGTTGGGCAAAATGTTGGCAAATGGAGGATAACGAGGAAAAATGTGAAGCTGTTCATTTTGGAAAGGAGAACAAAATAACAGGGTATTATTTAAATGGAGAAAAACTGCAAAGAGCTTTAACAGAAAGGGACTTGGGCACAAAACACAGAAAGTAGCACACAGTTGCAGCCATTAATCAGGAAGGCTTGGAATATAAGAGTAGGGAAATCTTACTACAACTGTACAAGATGTCGGTGAGACCACATCTGGAATACTTGCGAGAAGTTTTGGTCACTTTATTAAGCAAAGATATAATTTCATTGGAGGTAGCTCAGAGAACTGGGATAATGGAGGGATTATTTCATGAGCAAAGGCTAAACACGTTGGGACTCTATTCACTGGAGTTTAGAAAAATGAGAGATGATCTCACTGAAACATACAGGATTCTTAAGGGGCTTGATAGGGTAAATGCTGTGAGGATATTTCCCCTCATGGGAGAGTCTAGGACCAGAGGGCATAGTCTCAGAATAAAGGGGCACCAATTTAACATTGGGATAAGATGGAATTTTTTCTTCAGAGGATTGAGTTTGGAACTCCTTGCCACAGGTAGCTACAGAAACACAGTAGGTGCATATATTTAAGGCTGAGATTGATTCTTGACCAGTAGGCAAATCAAGGATAACAGGGAAAACACAGGATGCGAGGAATGTCAGATCAGCCATTATTTTGGTGAATGACAGAGCAGCTCAAGAGATCAAATGGCCTGTTCATATTCCTATTTCTTATTGTCATATGGTCTGTAATCTGCAGATGTTTAAAACAAAGCTTGGTTTCACTGAAACACAACTACTCATTTGCATTTTCCGATTTTGGTTACATCTCATGTCAAGATTTGAAATCTTTCATTTTGTGCTGCCAGAAGCTTAATGTAAATAGCAATGCGGTCATGCTTGCATAACATTTCTGAAGTCTTGTTTTTGCATACACAAACAAAGCAAGCTTCAAACAGTCAGCATTTCTGTAACCACTGGTTTTAGTTTCTCAACTGTATAGCAAAAGAAGAAGTATCATATAAAAAATGGTGTGAAGGGTCAGCTAAGAAGAAAAGGAATTAAAACAAAAACATCAATTTTGCCACACACCAACAGACGAACAGGCAGAATTTTGTATTTCCATCCAGCAGGTTTGCCAGTGAGCAACAGTCTAAAATTCCCTGATGTTCTCCTGCTCACCCTCATCCTGTCCACAATTTTAGTTGGAACATGCAGTCGTAGGGCAACTGCCCACCATTGCCATATTTGAGGTCCTTAACCGCATAAATAATGGCCACTTAGGGGCTGCTTCCCACTTGGCCTCAATTTTGAACTTTGTGTTTGGAGTTCTGTGACTAGGGTTAAGTTTGACAGGTTGTCTTAGGTGGAAAGTAGGGGAAGGAGGGGCACATGCATCCAGGGCAACTTTTATACATTGGGCACTGCACATCCCATAGCAAGACCTTCCCTGTTGCAAATATTCCCTTCCCCTTCAGCTTCTTTGTCAATACCATCACCTCCTCTCCCTGACCCTCAGGCCTCACTTCACCTCTCGCTGTAAGAACACGTGGACTCTGGGAACCTGGGACCACTTGTAACCCAAATGTTGACCCACTGCTGCTGTCAGCTCTGGTGGGATCCAGAGCCGCCAAATAATCAGACTGATAGCAGTTCTCTGATGTAGGGCTTTCATTCTGAATGAGGAATGGATGTCAAGTATCCAGCCATTTAACCTCCCCTTACAGTGTAAAATGGCTGTGGAATTGTTGTGGTCAGCAGGGAATCACTCTCAATTTTTTTCAGGTGCCAGGATTTCTCGCCTAGACAATCAAGAAGAGGATTAGATGGAAATTGTCCAACTTCTTCAACTGAAATATATTCTATAGAAATATGGTGAGAGTTCAACTCATTTGCACTTTTCACAACTTCAGAATATTCTAAAGTCGTTTATAGCAAATTACATACATTGGAAGCGCAGTCATTGTTCTAAAGTAGGAAACAAAAGCACTGGTCTGGCTCTCAAGAATGATGCAAATGATTCAACGTGAAATTATAATATTCTTAGTTTGTATTTCGGACAACTTCATGACACTCAAAAAAAAATCTGGTCCAACAAATTTTCTTCCTTGATGTTTGACAGAAGTATTTTAAAAATAGGACTGGGGTAAAAATAAATCAAAATTCCAGCTATGTCAAGATATTATATGCTTTTGTTTGAAGATTCATTGAATACAATCAGATGAATAGCACAAAAAGAAATTAATTTCCATTCATAGTAAAATTTATCTTCTCACTTTTAACTATTCTGGAAACTAAATCAATTGCACCTTTTGCTAGAGTAGAAGATAGCTCTCCATTTCCAGAGTAATTGAAAAATCTAATCTTAGATGGTGCAATTCACAGAATTACAGAATTATTATACTACAGTGCCTGCACCAACTTTATTAACTAGTCTGGCTCCATCGTCTAGTGCCAATCTCCTATTTCCCTATATCTCTGCACAACATTGCTATCCAGAAAACAATCCAATGCCCTCTTAAATGTCTCAATTGAACCTACTCCCACCACATTTCCAAGCTGTGCATTCTATACCCTAACTACTCACTGTGTGAAAATGTTTTTCTCACAGCATCCTTGCTTCACTTGTTCATCACTTTAAATCCATACCCTCCCATTCTTGTTTCTTTTAAAACTGGAAGCAGTTTCACCCTATCTATTCTGTCCAGCCTGCTCATGATCTCCTCTCAGATCTCCTCTCAGTCTTTTCACTCCAAATCAAACAGTCCCAACTTCTTCAATCTATCTCAATTCCTGAAGTTTTCCATGCCTGGAACCATTTTAGTAAATTGCTTCTGCACTCTCTCAAATGCATTCTCATCTTTCCTATAATTTGATGCCTGCAACTGTACATGATTCTCCAGATGAAGTGTACCAAGTGTCTTGTAAAAGTACACTATCACCTTCTCATTCTTGTCTCATTAATAAAGTAGAGAACAATTTATGCCTACATGGCCTGGATTCTTCTCAAAAATAAAACTACACAGAACAAACTAAAGTCATCAAAAATTTCATAAAATAATTCCCAAAATGGATCCTTTAACCTCAAAAGGTTCCCTATGTTTCAGCTTCAACTCATTCTCAAAAAAATTTTTATCATTTAAAATATTTTCTTACAAAATATACATCCTGCATTGTCAGTGGAGTACAAACCTCAATGTTTTATAAAGTTTGCAAATGTCTGCGTTGAAAGCAAATGTGGATACAACTTATGTGAAGCATTCATGGAATATTTTAATCAAGAATCAGTCTGTATCATGACCAAATGTTTAAACAAAAAAATTTCAGGAAAAATGTTACCTTGTTCCACTGACAGTATGAGTGCAAGGACATTGTTTATTGCCCTTCATGCACAACAGTGATGACTGAATATGATCGAGAGTCATCAAGTCATACAGCATGGAAACAGACCCTTCAGTCCAAATCGTCCATGCTGAACATATCCCAACCAAAACTAATCCCAACTGCCAACTCCTGGCCCATATCCCTCCAAACCTTTCCTACTCACGAACTTATCGAACTCCTCGTGAATTTTCATTTCTGTGATTTGTGACCAGCAGGACAAAGTTTGGTGACCCTACCGTTAGCCCTGAAGAGATCACTGAACTCAATCAGAATATAGCCCTGACTATGAGCTATAATGGTTTAGTGGTAGTGTCCTTACCTCTGAGTCAGGAGGCCCAGCTTCAATTCCTTCCTGCTCCAGAGGTGTGGAATAGGATCACTGGACAGGCTGATTTGAAAAGATCGATGGGATATCTTTGGTTCCTTTGGGTATTGGCTGTCTACAGCTTTCTTAGAGACCCTCCAAATTCAGAGCAACTGGAGTTTGACCTTTTTCAAAGGCTCTTCAAACAACCGGCCCGACTACCTAGGAAGGAAACGGAAGTAGCATAATTTAAGCACAAGATGCCCAAAATACCACACTTTTCTTCTTAGCTTTTGACAGCTCTAGTGCGAATGGTTTCAATTTCGTATTAACTGCAAACCAGGAGTTGAGTGGAATGGCCGGCAGGACAAGCTGCCTGGAGAAAGGTTATTCCTGTGATATAATATTGGGACGCAGTTACTTTACGAAACGTATGTATTGAAGCCATGGCAATTACGGCAACTTGAAGAGCCAGTACAGACACAACGGGGCGAATGGCCTCCTTCGACGTCGAACCAACGCAGTAATTCTCCACAAGACCTCTTTAGAATCAGAAATAAGACCAGAATTTACTCGCGGCCAAAGCATTTATCTCCATTCCCAGTCGGATTTCCTGTACCCGTTGGATTATCAACAGAAGCTCCAAACTGTAAAACCACTTTTCAGTACGATTTACCTGAATTCACTTTCGGTGGGGAAAAACGCCTAAGACGAACTGACTTAGAGATAGGGATTTTTTTTTCCCCCACGTTCGTGGCTGACTGTTACCGAAAACGAAAGTTTTGATGATACGATGGTTATTAGAGAGCTATTGATGAAACAATGCTGCAGCTTCGGTGATTCGAGTAGAAATTTCCAAACAGCGATCACAGGCACCTTCACATGTCACAACATGTGCCGAAGTCAGATCCAATAATGGTCACTATAGCGTCTGTTCAGAGTAGGAGACAGAATCGGAATCTTTTTATTCTTGATAATTTCCAGTGGTAAAGAGAGAAGCGGAGTACCTATTGATTTACAGAGTTAACCCTATCTAAAGAAATATACAATACTGAAGTTAATTTTCATTGTTAACCTGCAAAATCAAGGTCCTTTGTAATCCCAGATAAAGAAACTCCAATGATGTCACATTTTTACACAATCTGTTTTGTTATAATCATTTTTTTTAACAACACCGCTTAATCCTACCTTTTACAATCTCACTTATAAGAGCTCTTGTGCCACAGTAGTAGAATCCTTGCCTCTGAAATAGGGGACTTGGGTTCAAGTCCCACTTACTCTGAAGGTATATAACAGCTTCTCTAAACAGGTTGGTTAGAGAGCCTCACTTATCATTGTTTCCACCAAGCTCACACCCTCCCACTTGCTCTAACACCTACCAAGCGGTAACATCCTCCCGTCCACTGCATTGCCTCCTTTACTTTTTCACACCTTTAACAATTTGTTTCCAATGCTTCCAGCTGACATTTAGCCAATGAACACAACTCTAAAATACTCATGTTCCTCCTCGCTGTAGTCCTAGGTCGCTAGTATGGGCAGGGGAAGGAAACAGATCCCAAATTCACCCCAACTGGAACAGGGATTGAACCCCATGCTGTTGGGGCTAATCTGACCCACACTGGCTGTCTGGCCTGCTGACCCACCAAAGTGCCTGGTGTAGCCTGGAGCTTTGGATAGTGATGGAAGAGGCTCTGATTTTCTTTCAATCACATGATTGACCAAGAATCTCTGCCACTTTTATCAGCTGCCATTGCTGTTTGTTGGAAGGATTTATAAGTTGATACTCTGACTATATACCCTTTCCTTAGCATTCAAGGGATGGAGCAGGACTTACATTCAGAGCTTCTGGCTAAAGGGCAGTTTGCTAACTTAGCCACAAGACCACTTAGAAATATAAACATGACCAAATAATTTTATCTGGGCACAGTGGCTTGTCAAAGAAACTTAAAGGACTAAAATGCAATATGTTCTAGTGATTTAAACACAAGTGCAAGGTGGCGCAGTGGTTAGCACTGCTGCCTCACAGCACCAAGGACCTGGGTTTGATTCCACCCTTGGGTGACTGTCTGTGTGGAATTTGCACATTCTCCCCATGTCTGTGTGGGTTTCCTCCAGGTGCTCTGGTTTCCTCCCACAGTCACAAAGATGTGTAGGCTAGGTAGATCAGCCATGCTAAATTGCCCATAGTGTTGATTAGGCGGGTTATAGGGGGATGGGTCTGGTGGGATGCTGTGAGGTTTGGTGTGGACTTGTTGGGCCAAAGTGATTCTGTTCTATTCTATACTGCACAAAGAGAATAAAATAACAGAGGGATCCTTTATTTCAATGGCAGTGAATCTTTATAAGTGGTAATAGAAAAGTGTGACTAAAGAGGAATAAAATATTTACAATGGAAATTTCCTCGATACACCAGATCCACCAAGATATTGCTGAAGAGTTTAACTCCTGATCTCTAATTAGATGTGTAACTCCGTTCATTTGGAGAAACTCCTACTACTGGCTTCCTGTTTCAAGTAACACCAATTATCTTGTGTCCCAGATACAGAGTAAATCTTCCTCATCTCAGATTTTCAAACTCAGAAGTTTTGCCCAGACAGTTTCTGTAGATTTTTATTCACTCCACTGTCATATCCAAGCTCTAGCCACATCAGTGGCTTCAATCCACATTATTCATGACCATATGACCATGAGACCATAAGACATAGGAGTAGAATTGGGCCATTCAGCCCATTGAGTCTGTTCCAAGATTTAATCATGGCTGATATGTTTCTTAAACTCATTCTCCTGCCTTCTCTCCATAACCTTACTAACCAAGAACCTTTCTATTTCTGTCTTAAAGACACTCAATGACTTGGCCACACAGCCCTCTGCGGCAATGCGTTCTACAGATTCACCACTCTCTGGCTGAAGAAATTTCCCCTCATCTGTTCTAAAGGATCACCCCTTCACTGAGGCTGCGGTCTCGGGTCCTAGTCTCTCCTACCATTGGAAACAAACATCTTCTCCACGTCCATCCTATTCAAGCCTCTTTATATTCTGTAAGTTTCAATTAGATCGCCCCTCATCCATTGAGTACAGACCCAGAGTCCTCATTCGCTCCTCATATGACAAGTTGTTCATCCCTGGGGTAATTCTTGTAAGTGTCCTCTGGACCTGCTCCAACACCAGCACATCCTTCCTTAGATATTGGGCCTAAAACTGCTCAGAAAATTCCAAATGTAGTATGACCAGAGCTTTATCCAGCCTCAGCTGTATATTAATGCTCTTGTATTCTATGCCTTCTTGACATGAATGCTAACATTACATTTGCCTTCTTAACTGCCAACTGAACCTGCATGTCGACCTTAAGAGAATCCTGAACTAGGACTTCTAAGTCCCTTTGTGTTTCAGATTTCCAAAGCCGTTCCCCGTTTAGAAAATAATCTACGTCTCTATTCTTTCTAGCAAAGTGCATAACCTCACAATTTCCCCTACTGTATTACATCTGCCACTTCTTTGCTCACTCTCCTTGCCTGTCCATATCCTTCTGCAGCCTCCCCACCTGTCCACACTACCTGTTCTTCCACCTATTTTCATGTCAACTGCAAACATAGCAACAATGTCCTCAGTTCCTTCATCCAGACTGTTAATGTATAATGTGAATAGTTGTGGTCCCAGCACTGGCTCTTCAGTATGGGTGACCTGTATGCTTCAGCTCCTACACTGACAAAAAGCAGGTATTACTGGATAGGGTTTCCTTTCTTTACATTTGTGGCAGTCTTTCTTTTTTAAAGTACATTTTGGCATTAAAAGTAAAACTGTCTACAAATCCTCCTAAGTTCTAAAACATCAAAACACAGTCCAGGATTGCCCATCACTCTCAAAATCCTCTTCGTGTATGCCAAAAGCTGACAGTGCTTCAGGTTCTGCCACATTTAAGAAGGGAGGGAGGCAAAAGGCGGGTAGCTATAAGCTGATTAGCCTAACATCTATTGTTAGAAAAGTATTGGAATCAAATACTAAGGAAATAATAGCGGAACATTGGGAAAATCATAATCCTATCAAGCACAGTCAGCATGGATTCATGAAAGGGAAGTCATATTTGACTAATTTATTAGAGTTTTTCAAGGAAGTCTCAACTAGAATGGATAGAAGGGAACCTGTCAATGTTTTTGTATTTGGACTTCCAGAATACATTTGACCTGGTACCTCACAGAAGGTAAAGTCACAAGAAAAGAGCCCACAGTGTTGGAGGCATTGTATTAGCATGGATACAGAATTGGCTAATGGGCAGGAAACAGCGAGTCAGGATAACAGATTCTTTTTCAGGTGAGCAGCCCATGACTAGTAGGGCTCCACAGGGATCGGTGCTGGCACCACAGCCATTTACAATACATATTCATGACATGGAGAAAAGAAGTGAATGTACTGCAGTCAAAATTTGAAGACAATGCAAACGTAGGTAGAAAGGCAGGCTCTGAAAGGGTACAAACATTTCACAGAGTGATATTGATAGGTTGTTAGTTGACAAATGGTGTATAATGTCAAAAAATGTGAAGTTGTTCATTTCGGAAGGGATAACAAAAGAACAGGGTACTATTTAACTGGAGAAAACTGGAACACAAAGAGATTTGGGGTACTTGTACATAAAACACAAAGCTAGCTCACAGTTGCAGCAGGTAATCAAGAAGGCTAATGGAATGGTGGGCCTTATATCAAGGAGGTTGGAATACAAGAGTAGGGAAGTCTTACTGCAATTGTGCGAGGTGTTGGTGAGACCACATCTGGAGTACTGTGAGCAGTTTTGGTTCCCTTATTTAAGGAAAGATATTATTTAATTGGAGGCAGTTCAGAGAAGGTCTGCTAGGAAGATCCCTGGTATGGAGAATTGGCATGTGAACGAAGGCTAAACAGGTCGGGACTTTACTCACTGGAGTTTAGAAGGATGGAAGGTGATCACATTGAAACATTTAGGATTCTTAAGGAGGTTGACAGGGTAAATGCTGAGATGATGTTTCCCCGATGTGAGAGTCCAGGACCAGAGGACGTAGTCTCAGAATAAACAGGCACCAGTTTAACACTGAGATGAGGAGGAATTTCTACTCTCAGAGGACTGAGAGTCTTTGGAACTCCTTGTCACAGAGAACTGTAGGAGGAGTCCTTGTGTATATTTAAGCCTGATGTAGAAGGCTTCTTGATCAGTAGGGGAATCAAGGGTTATAGGGAAGACACTGAAAAGTGGATGCGAAGAATGTTCGATCAGCCATGATTCCATTGAATAGTGGAGTAAGGCAAGAGGGGCTGAATGGCCTACTACTGTTCCTGTTTCTTCTGATCTTGTTATGGTCTTAATGGACAGCTTTCTCCCACATTCTTGGTCAGTATTTTGCAACCAAGGAACTCCTCTCCCAGAACAGTCCTTTAGATGGCACTCCAGCTATTGACTTGATGTTTTGGGTGTGACATGCAGAGCAGAGTTACTTTTCTGCTTTGACCAAAGTACATCTCCCACAGATCTAGCAGTAAGTGACAGTATCAGCACCATCAGCACTTGTTATGCAGGCCCTGTAGAAAATAAATCTTAGGACACGATAGTTTACATCCTAGGATTCTAAAAGCAGTAGCTGCTGAAATAGTGGATGTGCTGTTTATGAATTAAAAATTTTTAAAAGTAGATAACAAAATGGTCCTGGCAGAGTCGAGACAGTATATAGGAAAGAGCTAGAGTGCTTGTTGGCGTGGAATAACGATAACAATCTCTCCCTCCATGTCAGCAAAACAAAAGAGCTGGGCATTAACTTTAGAAAGCAAGGTGGAGGGCACTGTCTACATAAAGGAGCTGAGGTGGAGCTGGTCGACAGCGCCAATTTCCCAGGAATGACGATCAACAACAATCTCTCCAAGTCCACCCACAAGTCAAGAAAGTACAACAATACCTCTACTTCCTCAAGAGGCTAAGGAAATGTAGCATGTCCGTGAAGACGCTTACCAACTTTTATAGATGCATCATAGAAAGCATTCTATCCAGATGCATCATGGCTTGGTACGGCAACTGGTCTGCCCAGGAACATGAGAAAAAAACAGAGAGTTGTGCACACAGCCAAGTCCATCACACAAGCCAACCTTCCATCCATTGACTCCATCTATACTGCTTGCTACCTTGTGAAGACAGCCAGTATAATCAAAGACCCCTCCTACCCTAGTCATAATCTCTTCCAAACTCTTCCGTCGGGCAGAAAATAGAAAAGCTTAAACATACAGATTCAAGAACAGCTTCTTCCCCGCTGTTACTAGACTTCTGAATGGACCTCTCAAATTTTAAATTTAATGTTGATCTCACTCTTTGTGCACTTTCTTTGCAGCCATAAAATTGTATTCCTCACTATGTATGATATGATCTGCCTGTACTGCACACGAAACAAAACTTTTCACTGTACCTAGGTACATGTGACAATAATAAATCAAATCAAGTCAAATCAAATCAGATTGGAAGTTAGTAAATATAACCCTAGCATTCATGAATGGAGGGAGAAAGAAAGCAGGACATGACAGGCCAACTATCAGTCATCAGGAAACTGCTCGAACCTTCTTTGAAGGAAGTCTTCACAAACTCAGAAAATTATTATCTATCATCAACTCAGTTAACATGGTTTTAAGAAAAGGAAGGTCTGTAATTTTGAGGATATATTTAGTAGGATAGATAAATAGAAACCAATAAATCTAGTATACTTGGATTTCAGAAAGACAAAGACATTCAATAGGGTACAACATGAAGTTAACACACAAGCTAAGAGTTCATGCATGGTGGGGTTGCTGGGTAATATATTAACACAATTAATGAACTGAACAGCAGACAGGAAGCAGACAGTAGTTTTAAATGGGACATTTTCAAATACGCAATCTGTGACTAGAGGAATGCTGCAAGGATCAGTGCAGGACCCTCAGCTATTTACTAACTACATTTTGACAAAGAGGCTGATGGTAATGTATCCAAGTTTGCTGATGGTACAAGTGCCACATCACTGCAAAGTGGCGGAATGGAAGGAGTCAATAACAAAGATTGTGCTGCAATTATGATCACACTGTAGGGCCGTGTCGCATTTCAGAAGAGGTTCACATTTGGAACATTATTACTGTATGAAAGAATGCAGTGTCACTAATGTTCCAATATAAGCAAAGGATTTATACTGGGAAAAACGCAGAGAGGTTCAAGAGTCCACTATAGAGAATGGGAGCAGAGAGAGTTCACAATTCATAGAATAATAGAATCATGGAATTTTAGAGTACAGAAGAAAGCCATTAGACCTATTGTGCCTATATCGGCTCCTGAAAGAGCTACCCAGCTCCTCCCGTTTGCCAGTTGTATCTCCACAGCCCTCTAAATTCATCACTTTCAAACATACATCCAGCTCTCTTTTGTGGAATCTGCCTTCACCATTCTCCCAGGCAATGCATTCTAAATCCTAATAACTATCTGAGTAAAGAAGTTTCTCCACATCTTACTCCTAGCTGTCTCGTTAACAATTTTGAAATTGTGACCCCTCGTTACTGACATACCAACTAGTAGCAAGAGAATATCCTTCTTTAGCCTGTGAAAATTGTTCATAATTCTAAACACCTCATAATCTTTTCTGCTCCAAGCAGAATAAGCCCAATTTCTTTAACCTTTCCTTATATCTAAAATCCCTCATTCTTTGTATCATTCCAGTAAAGGTAAATCTCCTTTGAAACCTCACTAAGGGCTTTAACATTCTTCCTTAAATAAGGTGCCCAGAACTGAACACAATACTCCAAATCTGGTCTGACCAATGATTTTTAGAGGCATAACATCATTTCCTTGCTTTTATACTCTATGTCTCTATTTATAAACACAAGGCTCTTATAAGACTTGTTGACAACTGTTTCAACTTGCCTGGCCACCTTCAGAGAATCATGCAGGTGAAACCGGAGGTCCCTCCGCTCCTAGAGAAAGATATGCAGAATGGTGAGCTCAGGCAACTGAATAGCTGCTTTGTGAGGCCAACAACATAGGTTTAATTTCTGCACCAGCTGAAGTTGCCATGAAGTCCTCTCCTTTTCAACCTTTTCCCTTGCCTAAAGTGAGTGACTCTCAGGTTAAACCACCACCACTTGTCTTTCTGTAATGAGACATCAGTTAAGTAGGAATGAGGTGACTTAACCTTGTTTACTGTGTACAGTTTTGGTCTCCATACATAAGGATGTATTTCCAGGAGTTGGTGCTGTTCACTAGATTGGTATCTGGGAAGAAGCAAAAGTACAACAACACCTCTTCACCCGGAGTACTACATACAGTTTTGGTCTCCTTACTTGAGAAAGGACATACTGGCACTGGAGAGGGTGCAGAGAGGTTCAGTAGGTTGATTCCAGAATGAGGGTTGCCTTATGAGGAGAGATTGAGTAGGCTGGGACTGTACTCAGTGAAATTCAGAAGAATGAGCGGGGGAACCTTCTCGGAACATACAAAATTATGAAGGGAATGGATAGGATAGAAGCAAGGAGGTTGTGTCCACTGGCAGGTGAAAGTAGAACTAGGGGGCATTGCCTCAGAACAAAGGGGAGCAGATTTTGAACATCTTCAACCAAAGGGTTGTGAATATGTGGAATTCCCTGTCCAATGAAGCAGTTGAGGCTACCTCATTGAATATTTTTAAAGGTAAAGATAGATTTTTGAACAGTAAAGGAATTAAGGGTTATGGTGAATGGACAGTGAGTATAGCTGAGTCCATGAAAAGATCAGCCATGATCTTATTGAGTGGTGGAGCAAACTCGAGGGGCCAGATGGCCTACTCCTGCTCTTATGTTTTATGGTCTTATCACTCATCTCTTCTCATCTCATCTGCCACCTATTTCTGAAAGGTTATTTCATAAAAATGTAATCATGTGATGTGGACATCCCTGGCTGGGCCAGCATTTGTTGCCCATCCCTAGTTGCCCTTGAGAAAAGGGTGATGGGCTGCCTTCTTTAACTACTGTAGCCCATTCATTGTAAGTAGACCCACAATACTGTTGGGGAAGGAGTTCCAGGATTTTGAGCCAGCAGCAGTGAAGGAACAGAAATCTTTTTTCCAAGTCAGGATAGTGAGTGGCTTGGAGAGGAACCTACAGATGATTGTGTTCCGATGTTTCTGCTGCTCTTGTCCTTCTAGTTGTCTGTGGTCCTTCGTTTGGAAGGTATTCTCTAAGGATCCTTGTAGATGGTACATTCTGCTGCTATTGAGCGTCAGTGGTGGAGAGAGGAAACGTTGTGCCAATGGTGATGCCAAACTAGCAGCTGCTTTACCTTGGATCTTGTCAAGCTTCTTGAGGGTTGTTTGTGCTGTACCCATCCAGGCAAGTGGGGAGTATTCCATCACAGTCCTGACTTGTGCCTTGAAGATGTTGGAGAGGCTTTTGGGAGTCAAGAGGCAAGTTACTTGATGCAAGATCCCTGGGCTCTGATGTGCTCTTGTCACCACACTGTTTATATGGCTAGTCCAGTTCAGTTTCTGATCAAGTGTATTCCCGGAATGTTGAAGTGGGAGATTCAGTGTTTGTAATGCCTTTGAATGAGAAGGGGCAATAGATGATCCTTTTTTGTTGGAGATAGTCTTTGCTTGGTACTTGCATGGCCTAAATGTCACTTACCTCATCAGCTCATCATAAAACCAGGAAATGCGGATGCTGTAAATCTAAAACAAAAACTGAAATTGCTGGAGAAACTCAGCAGGTCAGCAACATCTGTGGAGAGAAAGCAGAGACAATGTTTTGGGTCCATTCGTGTCTCGCTATATTTGGACATAGACTGTTCCAGAATCTGTACTGTAATGCTGAACTTATTTCTTTATATCTCTATTTCTGTAATTAAGATTTTGTACCTAGGTACTTTGTATCTAAGATGGTGCCATGTGTGGTGACATTGTACACTTTTCACTATACTCTTATACCCCGTACTTGAGTATATGTGACAATAAAACCTATTTGAGGAGTTATGAATGGGGCTAAACATTGTGATATAATTAGCAAACATCCCCACTTCTGATCTTATGGTGGACGGAAGATCATTAATGAAGAGCCTGAAGATGATTATGCTTAGGATACTACCATGAAGAGCTCCTGCAGAGATGTCCTGTAGCTGAGATGACTGACCTCAACAACGATCTTCCTTTGTGCCAGGCATGACCCCAACCAGCAGGAGGTTTCCCCCCAATTCTTAATGACTCCAGTTTTGCTAGGACTCATTGCTGTCACATTTTGTCAAATACGGCCTTGATGTCAATGGCAGTCATTCTCACCTCACCTTTGAAATTCAGTTCTTTTGTCCATATTTGAAATAATACTATAATAAAGCCTGGAGCTGAGTGACTGTCATGGAACCTAAACTGAGCATATGTGAGCAGGTCATTGCTAAGTGAATGCTGCTTGATAGCAGCATTACTGATGACTTCCATCACTTTACCGATGATCAAGAGCAGACTGATGGGGTGGTAATTGGGTGGGTTGGATTTGTCCTTCTTTCTATGTGCAGGACACACCTGGGCAATCTTCAACATTGTCAGATCCATGTCTTTGCAGTTGTACTGGAACAGCTTGGCTCGGGGTGCAGCAAGTTCTGAAGCACGAGTCTTCAGTACTATCACTGGAATGTTATCAGGGCACATCACCTTTGCACTACCTAATGTCTCCAACTGTTTCTTGTTATCACATGGAGAGAATCAAATTGTGTGAACACTGATATCTGTGATGATGGGGACTTCTGCAGGAAGGTGAGTTGGATCATCCACTCAGCACTTCTGGCTAAAGATGCTTGTAAATGCTTCTGCACTGATGAGCTGGGCTCTTCCATCATTAAGGATAGGGATATTTGTGAGCCTCTCAAACTTAAGAATTTTAGAAAAAAATGAAGAGATATTCACCAGAAAAACAATAAAATCCTAAAGTTAACAAGTGTTACAGATCACAAGAGGAACAGTCCGACTTCAACTTTCTCATCCCTGGAATTAATTTTGTGAATAAGTTCTGCAGTCCTTCACATGTTTTTCTAAAATGTGCCAAAACTGTAAACAGTGCTCCAGCTGAGGTCTAACAAGTGTCTTACACAAGTTCAACATCACCTCCTTGCACTTGTACTCTATTTCACAGTAATGAAGCTGAAGATACAGTTTGCTTTATTAAATGCTATCTCCACCTAACCTCCCACTTTCAAAGATCTGTGCACATATACACCCTCTGTTCCTGCACACCCCCCCTTACAATTGTACCCCCTATTTTATAGTGTCTTCCAATGTCCTTCCTATTGAAGTGCATCACCTCACACCTCTGCATCAATACTCATCTGCCATCTATCCATGCACTCCACCAACTTGTCTATGTCTTTCTGGAGTTCTACACTGTCCTGCTCACCAGATTACAGTTCTTCCAAGTTTTGTGTCATCTGCAATCTTTGAAATTTTTCCCTCCACAGCAAGATCTAGATCATTAACATATATCAGAAGATGTGATGTGCAGGTGCTGGTGTTGGACTGTGGTGGGCAAGGTCAGAAGTCACATGACTCGAGGTTATAGGCTAACGGGTCTGTTTGAAATCACAAGCTTTCGGAGCACTGTTCCTTCGTCAGGGCAAGTGTATTTTACCTGACAAAGGAGCAGCGCTCCGAAAGCTTGTGATTTCAAATAAACCTATTGGATTATAACCTGGTGCCGCATATCTTCTGATCTAGATCAGAAGAAGCAAAGGTCCCAAAACTGACCTCTGGGGAACTCCATGACTAGCTTTTCTTCAGCCTGAAAAGCATCTATTGATCATTATTCTCTGTTTCCTATTATTGAGCCAATTTTGTATCCATGCTGTTACCATCCTTTTATTCCATGATCTATAACTTTCCTAACAAGTATGTCATGTGGCACTGTGCCAAACATCTTTTGGAAGTTCATTTACACCACATCAACAATCATCAAGACTTTCTATTACCTGTAATCTCCTTAAGAAATTCAAGCAAGTTGGTCAAGTCCAATTTCCCCATCGGAAATCCAAGCTCTTCCTAATCAACTCACTTTTTACTAATTCAACTAATTCAATTGTTTAGTAAAAGAAAGGTAATGCAATCTTCATTTTGACTTACTAGGTTATCTCCCATGGCATTGAGCCGGTATGAAAATAAAACATGCAGAATCTGATTTTCAGCCATCAGGTTAAGAATGTTCACAATCTTAATTTCAAATTGAATCTAATTTCCTGACTAACATTTTTCATCATGATTCTTGGAGGTTGCTGATATTCAGTTACATCACACAAGTGGCAATGAAGGATTCCTTTAGATGTTCTGAATCCATTCCAAATTAAAACAATGGACAAACCATGAAGGTACAACAGCCTCTGAGGAGTATGTTTACTACAGCAATGACTCTGAAACTGCTTTCACTGTCTTGATATCACAAGACAGGTCATTGCAAATGGTATCAGTTACCACACACAAACACACATGAACCAGAGGCAACTATATCTGTAGATATAGCTACCACAGCATAAAGCCTTAATGTTACTGTATGTTTCCAGAAATCCATGTGGTATTGGTTACATAAGATGGTCTGCAATGAAGATGTCGTGATTGGAACCAGGGCCACGTGAATCTCATTGTCTATGAGATCCTTGATTGAGTTTGTTAACCTGGACCAAACAGACAGCCCTGGCTGACAGGTATAAACAGGAAATTCAGAGAGTCTCCTGATTCTAGGGACTGGCTCTGAGATAGCTGGTCAGAGCCCATATATAAACCACATATAAATAAAGGGTGACTTGATGATGGGATACCGGCCTCTGTGCAGTTATTTTAGCAGACATTAAGGAAGTGATAACCACGATGCTCACAAAGGGTCACACTTTCAATACTTCTCTTATGGAAAGGAGGCATCAACAATCCAAACAGACAGCTTCCACTGGGGAGAAGGGTTCTCCGAGTGGAAAGAAACACATTTGGTGCCCATGTGGTCATCAAAATCCTTCCAAGCAGTTCCCAGGTTGCAAATGAGTTCCATTCTTGAGTTCATTTGCATGCCGATTTGTATGCGAGTTGGAACACTATGCAGAACAAAATAGCCAGGCATTCGTAAGTACAGGAAATGTACATGTATCAGATCTTTCAAGTTATACCGCTGTATAGGATGGCATTCATCAATACCAGCACTCATAAGTTGTACATTCATAAATCGGCCCCACATCCGTATATCATTCCCACGGCCTTTCTGGAGAAACAGTTAACATTCAGACAGCATCTGCCCAAAGAAACATTCTTGAGAGCACTAATATTCAGGGGTATGCTTTTATTGTGTGTCTGCACAGTGTCCAAATTATGTATGAAGAATATAGTTTTTAGGTGTTTCCTGTTGACAAGATCTGATTGCTGGCAGTCTTAGAATGATAGAAGATCTTCAGGCTAAATTTCCAAATCAGACAGGAAATATGTTTAAAAAAACCGTGAAGTATCTATAACACCCAATAAACAGCAGAACGGTGTGTTTTGCTTTAAGGTTTCTCTATTACTGACTGAGAAACAGAGAGAGCGCGCTCACTGCAAATTACTTTAACAACACCCATCCTAGTTCTGTAAAAGCATACAGGAGTCTTGAGGTTGTTGCTAAGTGAAGAGCACCACAGAGTGAAAGCCTTTTGAAGTCTATTTGTCCTACAATTAAGCCATAAAACTCATTTCTTATCTCTTCTAAAAAGGCTTTAATTTGAATTTTTCTCCCACTATTACTTGCTTTTCCAGTAAGAATGAAAGAAGGTCTTATTCAAACGCATATAATTCTTAGGGGGCTTGGCAGGGTAGATACTGAGAGGTTATGTCCTCATTTTGGAGAATCTGGGACCAAAAGGCATAATCTCAGAGTACGGAGTCACTCATTTAAGACAGAGGGGAACAGGAATATTTTCCCCCAGGCACTCTTCAATCTGCGGAATTCTTAACTGGAGACGGCTATTGAGGTTAGGTCATTAATTAAGCAGAAAGAAAGATTTGTTATCATTAGACAGATTTGTCATCATTAAGGGAATCAAAGGTTATGGGGATAAAGCAGGAAAGTGGATCAGATCCTTGAATGGCAGAGTGGTCTTGATGGGCCGAATGGCTGACTTGTGTTCCTACGTCTTATGGTCTTAAGCAGAAAATAATTCATAGTTCTTATTGACCTTCTGACCTTTCATTTCCAGGAAATCACTTGATAAAGCCTGTTCAACCAGACAGTTCCATTTTCCAGTTTCTGACTGTCCATATGTATATGCATTCCTAACAACAGGAAGCCATAAAAATATAGTCTCTGTGCCTGTTTATTTGAGATAAGAGAGAGTGTGGTGCCTGGTCCTAATGTCTAACATCTCACCTGATTGTCCTACATACGTCATTGACATATCGGTATCAGTATTGTATGTCCAGTACAATCATCATCAACAAAAGCACTTTCAATCAAAACATTGATGAGAACTACTTGCTGATGTCAATTTCTAAAGTGGCTGTTGGTGACTGGCACAAATTAATCAGAAATAGCAAAAGAGCATGGTGCCTTAAAATAGCCTTAAAATTAATACAGTGATTACAAAGTTACTTCATCAAAAAATCTATGTAAAGCATATATAAAATCAGTGCATAAAGCCAAACAGTTGCTAAACCCGATAATAAGTTTCTTTTGAAAATATTGCAGGATATATTCAACTGATACATGCTTATAAGCAATAAGAAAAGCTATATAGCTACAACAGTATAATTCTTAAACTTATGGAGTCAAAGTCAGACCTCAGTGGCAGAGGTCTCTTATATAATCTAAAAGTGACTGCTTCTCTTTAAGGCACTACAAGTCAAAAGTCTAAATTAATTTAGGACATGGAGCTGAAGGCTTATAGCTGTTCTCCTCACATCACACAATGGACCTCAGTCTTATGTAACAAGAATAACTGATAAGTATTAATTGCTGGAATAATAGCCCTGGCAGTTTTGCGGTACAGTGGTATTATCCCTGTCCCTACTCTGAGCTAGGAGACCTAGGTTCAAGTCCAAACTCCTCCTGAGATGTATATTACCATCACTGAACAAGTTCATTAGGAAAGATCCTTGTGGCACAGTAGTAGTGTCCTTACCTCTGAGACAGAAGGTGTGGATTCACGTTCCATCTGCTCCAGAGTGTGTCATCACATTTCTGACAGATTGATTATCCCAGTTGTAGCGCAGTGTAGTGTAATGGTAGTGTTCCAACCTCTAGGCTAGAAGGTCTATGTTCAAATAGCACCAGTTCCCACATCTGAGCAGACTGATTAGAAACATCTGCAGTAGTTTTAGACACGGATCTGTTCAAATAATGGGCTTCATTGCAGTAGCCTGCAACTAAACCATGATAACATAGCTTTACCCAAACCAATCTCTTAGTATTGTTTCATAGTCTTGAATGCTTCAGTGAGTGCATTTCTTGTTCTGCTCAGAGAATGCAGTCCCAATTCAATAGCCTCTCAACACAGGACCACCTTCTAATCGCATGGACGTAATTTTATTTGCTTCGTTTTATCAGTCCCATGACTACTAAAATAAAGTACCATTTTCTTTATTTTGAAAATCTAAGCCATATTGAAAGGAGCTTGATTGTGTACCAGTGTGCAATAGACCTGAATGGAACCAAGATACACACCTGTTTTTGCAATGAATTCAATCAAAACAGTTCAAAGAAAGGATGTTGGCATTTGTATTGGCATTTGAGATTCACAAGTCATAACAAATTAAAATATCAAGTTAGATGCATTTATACGTATAATCGGATTGCAGATACTTTGTGCCGATACTCCAAGGTTACGTAAGCATGAACCAGAATTAAGTGAAAGGCTTCTTCAATTTGATACTATCTTCAGTGGTTGATTATTAGCTATGATGGAAGCCTGAAAACAAAAGGACATTTTCAACTCTTAATCTATGCTTTCTCAGTGAGGAAAAAATAATTATTGGGGAGAAAGACACAGTCAATAAACAACAATTAAAAAGCCAATTACTATGCATGATGGAAATCTGAATTAAAATCAGAAAATACTGCAAAATACTCAGCAATTTAGGCAGTGTTTATGTAATGAGGCAAACAGTTACTGTTTCAGGTCTGTGATCTTTCATCAGAACTAGAAAAACTTGGAGCTGTAATGGGTCTCTTTACATCTCTAACTTTTCCCAATTCTATTGAAAGGTCACAGGCCTGAAATGAAAGTTAAAATGCTTGAGTCAAAGTGTAATTTGGAAAAACAATGATTCAACCTGTTCAAACAGGATGGAAACTGAAGTTCTGAATGAAACGGTTAGGCTTGTGACTCATTTAATCACCACTTCTTCAGTTTTTATCTCAAAAGTTCTCCAACTGCAATCACAAGGTGACAAAAAACACAATGAAATACACCCCAACTTGAAGATGATGCAGGAATTATATGGTTTTCACATCCCTGGAGAAGGCTGTTGTGTACTCTTTGGCTATAGGAATGGAGTAGGGAAAAACGGAATCCTAAACCTTTATCAAGGAATAGTACCATCCTGAATAAGTTTCGGTTTGTCCACCTTTTCATATGCTGACACATAACCACAAACACATCACACAAATAAGTCAGAGAAACCCTTTCAGCACCAACGTTGATATATAAAAAAAACAACAAAACTTCTGGAATATAAAAGTAAAAATACAAAATAGCATGTAGCATTTAGGGGTATTTTGAAGCAGCATCCTACTGTGCATGATATCACTATAGTTAATTGGATTTGTATTTCCTTTGATCTATCCTAGTGTAACTCTGAACATGTTTGAGTAGATCAATCATTTGAGATTTGGCTGTAAGTGACCTTCACAGGGAATTTGATAAGAGGTAAGATAGTTCCAACAAGACAAGTAACAGGAAGCCAATATTGTTAACTGTGAGGTTTAAGTTAGTCACACTCTTGCAGTACTCCAATGACCAATCAAAAGTCCCTCATCTTGATTCTGCTAAACTGTGCTTTAGATTTCTGATGGGAGGTGCCAGTGTGGGACTTGGGTGGACAAAGTCAGAAGCCACACGACACCAGGTTATACTCCAACAGGTTTGTTTGAAATCACACAAGCTTTTGGAACACCCTTCATCAGGTGCAGTGAGAGAGCAGAACACACAGACACAGAGTTTATAGGCAGAGAGATCAAGGGCAGAGAGATCAAGAGATCATACAACTGGTATGAGTGGAGTGTCAAATAAGTCTCTGCAGGCAACCAAGAGTTTTAGTTGGTGAGTAAAGTGTCAACAGCTGAATGACCAGCGAAGAGATAACCTATAACCTAATTAAATGAGGCAGAGAGATAATTACAAAAAATTCAAAATAAGGTGGTGCTGGAGACAAACTAAGTAACTTGAATTGCATGCCAAATTCAAAATTGTACAAACTAATTAAGGTAGAGAGATCACAACAATTTATCAAGGTCATGCTGTCAAAACAGGACAGTAAGGAAGATTTTACAGATACAGAACAGTATGGTGGGGGTCACATGTAGCGTGACTTGGAACCCAAGATCACAGTTGAGACCATCTTCATGGGTACGGAACTTGGCAATCAGTCTCTGCTTGGTGACTGTGTTGCTATGTATCTCAAAGTCCACCTTGGGAGGACACTTACCTGAAGATCCGAGGCCAAATGCCCTTGACCGCTTAAGTGTTCCCCCACTGGGAGGGAACATCCCTGTCTGGCGATTGTTGCACGGTATCCAGTCATCCGTTGTCGTCGCATCTGCATGGTTTCATCAATATACCATGCCTTGGGGCATCCTTGCCTGCAGTGTACGAGATAGACAACATTGGCCGAGTCACACAAGTATCTGCCATGCACATGGTGGGTGGTGTTCCCACGTGTGATGGTAGTGTCCATGTCAAAGATCTGACATGTCTTGCAGAGGTTGCCATAGTAGGGTTGTGTGGTGTTGTGGTCAATGTTGTCCTGAAGACTGGGTAGTTTGCTACGAACAATGGGCTGTTTAAGGTTTGGCAGTTGTTTGAAGGCCAGAAGTGGAGGCATGCGGAAGATCTCAGTGAGATGCTCATCATCATTGATGACATGCTGAAGGCTGAGAGGAACACAGTGTAGTTTCTATGCTCCGGGGAAGTAGTGGATGACAAAGGGCACCCTATCCATCGTAACCTGTGTCCTTCTTTTGTGGAGGTCATTGTGGTTTTTCGCTGTGGCACGTCAGAACTGGTGATCAATAAGTTGAGTATCATATCCTGTTTGTTATGAGGGCTTCGTTCAAAACCTTCAGATGTCCATCATGTTCCTCCTCATCTGAGCAGATCCTTTGTATGCACAGGGTTTGTCTGTAAGGTATGGCTTCTTTAATACGTTTCGGGTGGAGGCTAGAGAAATGCAGCGTCATGAGGTTACCTGTGGGCTTGCAGTAGGGTGATGTACTGAGGTGTCTGTCCTTGATGGAGATGCATGTGTCCAAGAATGAGTCTGATTCTGAAGAGTAGTCCATGGTAAGTCTGATTGTGGGGGGAATCTTGTTGATATCACCATTTAGTGATTCCTCGCCATGAGTCTAAAGGAAGAAAATGGTGTTAATGTATCTGGTGTACAGTGTTGGTTGTAGGTTCTGTGCAGCAAAGCAGTCTTGATTGAACCTGTGCATGAAAACATTGGCATATTAGGAAGAAAATCTGGTCCTCATGGCTGTTCCGTGCATCTGGATGAAGAACTGGTTGTCGAAGGTGAAGACATTGTGCTTGAGGATGAAGTGGATCAGTTAGTTATAGGATGGCATCTGGAAATGGGCAGTTGCTGCTGTTGAGTACTGAGACTGTTGCATCAATGCCATCGCTGTGGGGTATGCCGTGCAGAGTGCCAAAATGTCCAGTATGACGACGAATGTTCCTGGTTCAATGGTCTGTGGGTGCTAAGTTTCTGTAAGAAATCTGTAGTGTCGCAACAGAAGCAGGGGGTTCACTGTACAATGGGTTTCAAGATGCCCTCAACAAAGCCATAGGAACGTGACGGATGACGGGGTACGATGCTCAACTCATCAATTGCCAGTTCCGACGTGCCACAATGAAAAACTGCAATGACCTTTTTTAAAAAGGCAGACACAGGATACAACCGATAGAGCATTCTTCATCGTCCAAAGCTTCCCCAGAGCGGAGAAACTACACCATGCTCTTCACAGCCTTCTACATGTCATCAATGACGGTGAGCATCTCACGGAGATCTTCCATATGCCTCCACTTCTCACCTTCGAGCAACCGCCAAACCTTAAACAGCCCATTGTTCGCAGCAAACTACCCAGCCTTCAGGACAACGTCGACCACAACACCACACAACCCTGCCATGGCAACCTCTGCAAGACATGTCAGATCTTCAACATGGTCACTACCATCACACGTGGGAACACCACCCGCCATGCGCATGGCAGATACTTATGTGACTCGGCCAACGTTGTCTATCTCGTACACTGCAGGTAAGGATGCCCCAAGGCATAGTATATTGACAAAACCATGTAGATGCTACGACAACGGACGAATGGACACCACACAACAATCACCAGACAGGAATGTTCCCTCCCAGTGGGGAACACTTCAGCGGTCAAGGACATTCAGCCTCCAATCTTCAGGTAAGCATCTTCCAAGGCAGCTTTCGAGATACACAACAACGCAGAATCACTGATAGCCACGTTCCATACCCATGAAAACGGTCTCAACCAATGTCTTGGGTTCATGTCGCACTACAGGTGATCCCACCGCACTGTTCTGTATCTGTAAAATCTTCCTTACTGTTCTGTTTTGTACTTGATAAATTGTTGTGATCTCTCTACCTGAATTAGTTTGTACAATTTTGAATTTGGCATGCGATTCCAGTCATTTAGTTTGTCTCCGTCACCACCTTATTTTAAATTTTTTGTAATTTTCTCTCTGCCTCATTTAATTAGATTATAGGTCATCCCTTTGCTGGTTATTCAGCTGTTGACACTTTACTCACCAACTAAAACTCTTGGTCACCTGCAGAGACTTATTATCTGACACTCCACTCACACCAGTTGTATGATCTTTTGATCTCTCTGCCCTTGACCTCTCTGCCTATAAACTCTGTCTGTGTGCCCTGCTCTCTCACTGCACCTGATGAAGGGGCTGCGCTCCGAAAGCTTGTGTGATTTCAAATAAACCTTTGGGACTATAACCTGGTGTTGTGTGGCTTCTGACTTAGATTTCTGAAATATTCATGTGGGATGAAGGGAGAATCCCTGTTGTGAGGTAAGTGGGTGCAGAGATTTCACAATGCCTTGATTTGGTGATTAAAACACTTACACATGATGATGGGTTTCCATGTCAGATATTCAACTGAACAACACAGATATACATTGCTCTCTCAATCTCTCTCTCATTCTCATTTTCCATCCCTATCTCTGGGTTAAGGTTAAAATGTTCCCTTAACCACTGAACTGTATCAACCGAAACAAAATGGCCCTATTATTAACGCTAAAGACAGAGTTCCAAAGTTCACTAAAATAAGAATAAAGAACTGCAGATGCTGAAAATCTGAAATGAAAACAGAGTGCTGGAGAAGGGCCCTGACCCGAAACATCAACTTTCCTGTTCCTCTGATGCTGACTGGCCTGCTGTGTTCCTCCAGCTCCACACTGCGTTATCTGACTCCAGCATCGGCAGTTCTTAGTATCTCAGCTGGAGAAGCTCAGCAGGTCTGGCAGCATCTAAAGAGAGAAAACACAGTCAATGTTTTGTTAAGGTTCACTAATGATTAGCTCAGTGGGGAGGTCTTTTCTACAAAAGCTGAAGTGGAGTGTTCATTTTGATGGATTGACATCTTTATGATGTTATTTTAAGATATTATTGCTTCAAGGTACTTCTTTCAAAGCCGATGTGTTTATCTAGGTAAGATTAAGAGGAAAAGAGTAAGGTAAAACTGAGAATGATTCTGTTTGATGAACATATTTATTAGGTTTTAAGTGCAGCCGTATTTTCTGGGCAGATTTTAAACAATTTGAGTCCATTTCAAGGCTTGCCATTGTTATTCTATGATTCATTCTTTCAATAGTGTGCATGGGATGAGCAAGCATGTGGTATGGCAGGGGTCATGGAAGAGATATTGGGAGCATGGAAGTGACATTGGGTGCATGGAGGTTTCATGGGGAGTCACTGGATGTTGGGGGTGGGGTGTGAGTGGCTTGGACTAATGAGCCCAACAACCATCTATAATACAACTGAGATGAAATCCTACAGAACTGAGGAGGGCTTTCTGACCATCCTGTCTCAGCACTCAGCACCTCTGTAAACTGAATTCAGACTGCTTCTGAAATGGGTGGGCTTGACTTAATCTTGACCCAGCTCCACAAAGTGAAAACCATGCCTGCAGGGACAGGTGTACTTAAAAATTTCCTGACTCAAAAACTTTATACTTCTTTGGTAAGAATCTGACCTTCGCTCTCATTTCCAAACTGTAAGGGCATGTTCTCTTTAATGCAGCTCAAGTAGCACCAAAAGTGTCTTTGAGGAATGCAGCTTCAGTGATACCAACGGGGGATGCCAAAGCCCATGTATGTGAGAGCCAGTAGTGCTGAGTGCCCTCAGGGAATTTGTATAGTCTATAAAGTAACCCTTTGAAGTGACACTGTGCAAATGAATTATTCTCTGTAATACTTTATAAAAATAAAAAGCAAAAAACACTTTTAGCAAATTCTAGCCTTCATAATGAAACTGAGTACAATGTATAAATTCACTTGTGCCTGTGTATCAAGTTCTGTCTTTATCTATCCATATACAGTAGCAATGCCTGGATTTGCCAAATCAACAATTGCCAATTAATGATTAGTAGCTTCAAAAACATTATATCACTTTTCTTGCAGGTATCGTCTCTTCAAATATGTCTCAAACGTGGGCCAAACTTTTACTGTTTCCTGCTAAACTTACAACAGTGGATTAATTTGAACAACATAAATAAACGCACAAACAATTGCTGCTATGGTCCTTCTATTGCAGTGGTTTTCATCTAAATCTCACTGGAACAGAAGTGGCTAGAATCCAAAACCCACGCTATCGCTGACACGGAAACTTATTTTTGCCAACTTGGCACAAATACAATTTAAATCAATGTTAGGGAAAACAAAATTATAGCAAACCTTTAACTTATTTCAGTCAGTCATTGTTTTATAAAACCACATTATGTTGTGAATGTTTTACTCGTTGACCACCTTTAGCTGGCATCAAGTATCGCAGCTTCTTCCAGAAATAAGAATTTTTCAAGATCGGCTCATTACCCTTCCATTTCACAATTCTTTTTGACTTCAGAACAAGTTGAAGTGACTCTGGTAGTAACTTAGGGCTGCTTAGAGGTTTAAATTCAATAAGTATTGGTTTTATTTTTCTTTCAACCAATACCTGATACAGTCCAGTCATTAGTTCATAGGTAGAGCTGCATTGATTGTCCAAATATTCTTCACAGAGAATTATAATCAATCTTCGGCATTTCTTTATATAAGAAAGTATATTATCTGCAGAGCCTGTAAAAGAAATTAAATAGCAATTCATTAAAAATACCAATTGGCAAAAAAAAATCTTGACTATTATACATATAGATCTCAACCTGTACATAATTCAACCTGTTCACTCAAACTATTCCTCAGAATGCTGAGCAATAAATCAAACGTGACCACAATGGGGGACAGTTTTCCCATCCCTTCCTTCAGTGACGTGAGCAATGGAGAGAAATGTGGGAAAATATAGTGAGAATGAAAATGTCTTTCTTGACATCAAGAAAACAAAATGTCTGATTTTTCCCTTAAAGTTTAAATGGTGAAGTCTGAATTCGAGAGTAAGTGGCAGTCCGTTCATTTTCAGTGTATTTGCATCTCATTATCAACCAATCTCACCCCAGTTCTATGCAGTCCATTATTCTTCCAGGCATGGTGAGAGACTAGATGGTGCCACTTTGAAAGTTGAAAGGGGAAATGATTACCTGGCACGTATGGCTTGCATGTACAGCTTCAGTACTTCACCACAACATGTTGGAACTTATGGACATCTTATATTCAATGTTGCTATCAGGATACTCTTTACACAGTGACACACACCCATCTAATGCATCTACATAGGGTGCATTTTATGGCTGTTAACTTGCTGTCTTACTGCCCACTCACTTTATACCTACTTGCACATTTACAGGATCTCTGGTGTTTCTTCCCTTTTTGTGCATTGTGGCTTCAATGAAAATTTACAGGGTCACAGCATCTCTGCTGTCTTGACTTGTTTTTACAGCACAGATACAAGGACAGGCACTGAAAACAATAAATGCTGGAGATCCCAGCAGGTCAGGCAGCATCCATGGAAAGAAAGCAACATATCAAGTCTCGATGATTCCTCATCAGAGCTGATGTGAAGTGTGTATAGTTTGGGTGGGAGGAGGGAGCTGTTGGAATGTATAGTACTGGGGGAAGAAAGAACGTTGATAGTTCAGCAGTTTATCATGATTGCCAGCAATGATCAATCAAGGGGTGGTTACGTTGCTGTACAGCACCATGCTATGTCAATGTCACATCTATAGCATGTGCAAGCAGCTTATACAGCAAGCACATTAGATGTGCTTCAATCAAATACCCTTGTCTGAAAGTCAAAGGGGAACAGTCATTAATGGAGTGAAGGGGACTACAGTCAGTGTGACAGTACTGCAACGCTTAGTCTATGGGGTTGGACATGGCTAGTCAGATAATTGGTACAACCAGGTTTCAAGGACCTGTGTCCTTTCTGTCCAGAGACTGGGCCATAGTCAGTCTTGCAGGTCAAGTTTAATCAGTCCGAGGATCATAAAATCGGGGAACTGTGGAGATATCAGTCTGGGATTGGGGCATGCTCAGTCAAGGCTGTTGTCATACAGGGGTGTCCCACAGTCAATCCTGGGGTTTGGACAGTAAACATCACAGAGATGGGAGGTGGTTATTAAAGGGCAGTCCATATGGTGCTGTGGAAAGTAGGAAAGCCAACTCAGAGCATGGGATGCATTATGCTGTGATGCTGAGGGAATAATGACAGTGAAGGGGAAACTCTAAATACAAGGCTGGGAGCTGGGAGGACACTTCTTTTTTTCCACAAGTCACCACCAGCCTGGCTTGAATGGGAGGGCAGTGGTTAGCAATTGCCAGTGGATCTGGCAATGTGGCAAGCCAAAGGCTGAGGGAAAAACTGGGGATAATAACAAGCAAATAAGGGGTTTGGGTGACACACTGGGAACCCACAAGCTGATAGAGTTGAAAGGGTCAGCAATGCAAAAGGATTCACGAGGTAGGAATTGTGATTCTTGACTGTCAGGCAGATTTGAAATTCACTCGCCAGAGTGCAATCTGTATGGTGTGCCATTTTCAACTGAACCTTAACATGCAGTAAGGAAGAAAATTAGCTGTAATACAGTCACAGTGGGCGGAGCAAGTGCCATTTGTTTGATCAGACGGGGCAAGATGGACATGTTTGCACCATGAGTCTGAATCATGGTAGTTAAGACATCCAACCTTCAATGGGTGTAAGTTCCTCTGTTAAGCACAGAGGCAGAATGAACCTTTGCCTCCAGAGAAGTGTGGGCTCATAAATTATCACATTCACACATACACAAGGTGGTTGGAAGTGTGGAACATGAGCAAAATCCTGGTACAAGGCATTCACATTATCTTTGGCCTCAGCGATTTCCTCATTAAACTGCTAAGCCTTGGCTGCAATTATGAACATAAGGGATGAAAGATCCCTAAAATCTGTTGGAAAACAGGATTCCTTTTACAGATGAGCAATGCTTCACCAATACAACTTCTGTCCTCCTTGGGATGTATGAGGAGGCAGCTTAACGAAGAAACGACAACCAATTAACCAGATCCTAAATAGCTGAAATGCCAATCAGACATGAGATCATAGGAAGCACATATGTATTTACAGATTATAAATTTTTTTACTCATTCATGGGATGTGAGTGTCAACAGCTGGGTCTGTACTTACTGGCCATCTGTAGTTGTCCTTGAGAAGGTGGTGGTGAACTGCCTTCTTAGACCACTGAAGTTTAGGTAGACCAACAATGCCAAATGAGAAGGAATTC
This sequence comes from Rhincodon typus, assembly GCF_021869965.1. Lineage (NCBI taxonomy): Eukaryota > Metazoa > Chordata > Chondrichthyes > Orectolobiformes > Rhincodontidae > Rhincodon > Rhincodon typus. The sequence continues at coordinate 49,340,657 of NC_063337.1, forward strand.
TAGGATTTTGACATAGCAACACTGGAGGAATGGTGATATATTTCCAAGTCAGGGTGGGTAGCGACTTGGAGGGAACTTGCAGGTGGTGACATATCTGCTGCTCTTGTTCTTCTAGTGGAAGTGGTCATGGGTTTGGAACATACTGTCTAAATTTCTGCAATGCGCCTTGTAGATGGTACACACTGCTGCTACTGACAATCGATCGGACAGACATTAGATGTTTGTGGATGTGGTTTCAATCAAGCAAGCTGCTTTGGTTGAAGGAGATGCGATGGCCGAGTGGTATTATCATTCAACTCTTGATCCAGATGTATGTTCGGGTGACCAGGGTTTGACTCCTACCATGGCAGAGGGTGGAATGTGAATTCAATAAAATTCTGGAATTAAGAGTCTAATGATGCCCATGAAATCATTGCTGATTAGTGGGAAAACCCATCTGATTCAGTAATGTTCTTTAGGGAAGGAAATCTGCTGCCCTTCCCTGGTCTAGCCTACGTGACTCCAGACCCACAGCTCCTAGCTGCCATCTGAAATGGCATAGCCAGTCAGTCAGTTGTAACGATCACTAGAAAGTATCTGTCACCCCTGCCACCTATGTGCCCTCAGAGTGTTTTCTTCTCCTTTTCCACAACATCTCAGTGCAGCCCTGGTGTCTGTGGTGGATCCTGTTGGCCTAGACAATTTGGGCAGACACAACCTGGGATGTTTGGACCTGGAGGGCCTAGACCTGCTTAGTGCCCTTCCTAGCTGAAACCTTCTGTAGGGTTGGGGATTGCAGGTAGGGCAGAGCTGGAGAGGCTAGGCACCTCCTGGTGTGTCTTCAAAGGAAATGAATGGGTGGTCTCTGCATGGTGTCTCCTCTGTCTGGGTGCCCGCTGCCACCACTGTGTCTCCTTGGGCACCTGAAGAGACACCTGAAGTAAGGTCAAGGTCACTCATCCCACTTTCACCTTGCTGCTGATGCTGCCTGCAGATGGCTAAAAGGTCTGCATGTATTTCAGGCAGTTGCTCAGTGTTCTGCAGATGCCAACCTTCCCATGGGGACAGCTAGACCCAGCATGGCATTCATAACATTGGTGAACTCCTCCAAATTTTGATCCAGTTTTCCAAATGTCTCTTACAACACTGCCCCCTGTTCCCCTGACTGCGATGTGTCAGAAGGATAAGCGAGATGCACGTGTATGGAAGAATTGTTAGTGGTGGCGTTGGAGCAGCAGAGGTGGGGAGGTGCCTGAGTGCGTGAGTGGGGAGTGCAGAGGCAGGAAGAGTTAGCACTTTAGGAGGATGAGGTGGGTGGGAGCCATCAAGCAGAAATGTAGCATGCAGCAGTGAGCACTGTACACTATTAGCCTCATTGATGATGTTGTGCTGTTGCAGAATTAGAGCAAGTGTGAGGAAGCAGACAGAAGGCAGTGGCACTGAACCTTGTGGAATGCAGATCATCACTAACCATGAAACCATCTTTTACTCCCACCTCTTTTCTTCTGGGAATAGGTTTTTTTTAAATCTCTGAAGGAACCAAGGGATTTGGAGAGCAGGTAGGAAAGTGGACTTGTTTTATAACTGCAACTTATAGCCCAGCTTCTATTTGGAGGTTAAATGGTAAAGATAACTGAGTGACATATTTAACTTTTATTTCTAACCTTATTTTGCCTGGTTGAGTGTCTATGGCTTAAGACCACTGAGGCTAAAATTGACAAAAATGAAGTAATCTCCAGTGTTTAATTCAAACAAAGAGTTATGTTAAATCACTGTATTTTTTTAAAAACTGTAATTTTGTGAAAATGTTTTCTCCATTTTTCAGGACTATTTCAGGGTGTGAATGTAATGCTAACTGACATGTGCGTCAGTCACTTTTACATAATGCGGCAATTTTACATTAAAAAATTTTGCGTGACAAGACGCAGTTGACCTTCACACCATACAAGTGCCAGATAAAGACTATCTCCAACAGGGGAGAATCTAACCATTACCTCTTGATATTCAATGAATCCACAACTATGAACATCCTGGGGGATTTCACTGACCAGAAACCAAACTGGACTTGACTTATAAATACGGAGTCAACAACAGCAAGTCAAGACTAGGAACCCTGCAAACAATAACTCATTTCTTGACTCCACAAAGCCTGTCCATTATTTAAGAGGAACCAGGAAGGTGTTCAGCTCCAACAACCCACAAAAGGAGTTTGATACAATCTAAGCAAAAGCAGGCCATTTGTTTAGCATCTCACCCTCAACCATCCACTCCGTCAACCACCAATGCTCGGTAATAGCATTGTGTGTACCATCTACAAGATGCACTCTAGAAATTCACCGAGGCTTCTTAGATAGCACCTTTCAAAACTACAAGTGCGGCCATCTAGGATGACAAAGGAAGCAGATACATGGGAATACCGTCAACTACAAGATCCTCTTTGAGCCACTGTCCATCCTGACTCGATGTCAGGGTGCCAGTGTTAGACTGGAGTGGACAAAGTCAGAAGTCACACAACACCAGGTTATTTGGAATCACACAAGCTTTCGGAGCACAGCCCCTGACTGTGCACGATGAAAGAGCTGTGCTCTGAAAACTTGCGTGATTCCAAGTAAACCTGCTGGACTATAACTTGGTGTTGTGTGACTTCCGACTTCATCCTGACTTGAAATATATTGAAGCTCTGCCTGTGTCGCTGGGTCAGAATCCTGAAACTCCCTTCCTCACAACATTGTGGATGTCCTGCACCAAATGGACTGCAATGGTTCAACACAAATCACAAAAACTTACCATCCAAGTTCAACCGGTAATGGGAAAGGCAAAGGGAATGTTGGCCTTTATTTCAAAGGAAATGGAGTGTAAAAAGAGGGACATCTTGCTAAAACTATACAAGGCACTAGTCAGACCACAGCTGGAATACCATGAGCAGTTTTAATCTCCTTATCAGAGGAAAAATATATTGGCATTGAAGACAGTCCAGAGAAGGTTCACGAAGGTTGATCATGGGTATAGAAGGATTTTCTTACGAGGAGAAGTTGATTAATTTGGGCTTGCATTTATTGGAGTTTAGAAGAATGAGAGGGGACCTCATTGAAATGCTTAGGAGACTTGACATGGTGGATGTGAGAAGTTGTTTCCCCTTGTGGGAGAGTCTAGGACCAGACGGTGTAATCTCAGAGTAAGGGGCCACACTTTTAAGACAGAGAGGAGAAGTAATTAGTTCTCTTAGAGGGTAGCGAATCTGTGGAGTTCATAATGTAGAGGGCTGTACAGGGTGGATATTGAGTATATTCAAGGCTGAGATACAGCTTTTAATCATTAAGTGAATCAAGGGTTTTGAGCAGTAAACAAGAAAGTTCAGTTGAGGGTGATCAGATCATTTAATGATGGGTGCAGACTCGATGGGCTGAATGGCCTCCCTCTGCTCCTACATCTTATAATTTGACTGTTGGGGTGGATAATAAAAACTGGTCCAGTCACTGAAGCTCTCAGCCCCTGAATGAGTTAAAAATAAAATGAATTAAAATATCTTCCATTCTTTCTACGGTGACAGGTCTAATTTTCATTGCTTGTTCAATTCTGAAGGTGGTTAGCAACAGTAGTAATTTTGAAGCCAGTTTGCAAGTTTCTGAGACATTGGGCAGAAGCTTGTAGGGGCCTGAATGAAGTGGGCTTCAGCAGAATCACATGAGAAGTCCAACTCGGCCGATCTCAATGTTGGGAGCTATTTGCTACATCTTTGAGCTAAGTTTGAGGAATTGAGGCATATTCTCACTAGGCGGCAAGGGAGTGCTATTAAAGTGCATTGTTGTTTGTTAAATGAAGATTTCACCTTATGACTATGCAGCTTCCTATCCTATCACCCACCAGAGGCTAACTAGGCTTTGAGACTTCTTGATGTAGATATCAGAGTGATTTCCTAATGACTTCTGCTCACTGCTGCCTGTGAAGAGTTTCCATGATGCTCACCACACGACAGCATCTCTGGGCACGATCCATGGGCACCAGCCACATATACCTCAGAACCACAAACACCAGTGCCTGATATTTGCCAACCTCTTATGATCCACCTGGCATCTCTCTGATCCTCTTGTAGCACACTTGGAGAGTACAGACATTAAGATGGCAGCAGAGTAAGATGCTCCAGTCGGAGATCCTCTGCTCCACCTGTTGTTTTTCTCTTTTATCCTTCTTTTTTTTCAAACTTCTAAATTCAACTTACTGCAGATGAATGGAGGAGACCAGAGGTTGTAGCAAGTACCGGAAGTGGTCGCGAGGCCGTGGGGGGGCGGAGAGCCCAGGCAAGGCCCCGACGCGAGGCCGTGGGGGGGGGGGGGGGGGGCCCGGGGAAGGGCCCGGGGGGGGGGGTGGGGGGGGGGGGGGGCGGAGAGCCCAGGCAAGGCCCCGACGCAAGTTCAGTGAGTCCCAGAGGGGCGCCTGTGGGAATGGAGAATCCAGGTGAGTCCCGGAGGTGTGTCTCAGGCCAGGCCAGGCCAGCATGGGAGCAATGAGTCCTGGAGGTGTGTCCCAGGCCAGCATGGGAGCGATGAGTCCTGGAGGTGTGTCCCAGGCCAGCGTGGGAGTGGAGAGTTCAGGCGAGTCTCAGAGGCGTGTCCCAGGCCAGGCCAGCTTGGGGGCTGGTGAGTCCAGGTGGATCCCAAGGGCTTGGTGTATAGTCTAAAAATCAAAGGCTTTTAAAAAAGAAAACTTCTTCATTCTTTGTTCTAATACTGAACTTCATTTATGATTCTCTGTACAAGTGTGTAACAAACACTTAAGTATTCTGTACCTAGGTGCCATGTACCTCATATGGTGCCAAAGCGGCAACATTACAAACTTTTCACCACACTCATTTGAGTGCACATGATAATAAAGGCTATTCGATTCTGATCTATTGTGGGGCATGCCAGCAACCAGCATTGAAAGGCTGCTGCAAGAACACTTTGCACACAGGGTCTGGTGCACAATTCACGGATTGGACCAGGCTGTATCTCAGTAGTACTCACTTGCACTCTTATCGCTCACTCATTTCGCACATATGTGGATGCTCACACCATCTACACAAGGTTGGGTCATATGGGATTAGGGATATTTTATTCGCTTGGATAGGTGACAGGCTGATGGGCAGAAGTCAGAGAGTTGGGACAAATGGGTTTTTTCCTGGATGGTGAGAAATAACTAGTGGGGTGCCAAAGGGTTCAGTCCTTGGACCCCAGCTATTTACAACCTACATTAATGACTTGGATACAGGGATAGAAGGCCCGATAGCCAAATTTGCGGATGACATAAAAATAGGCAGGACGGTGAATTGCAATGAGGAAATAAAAAACTTTACAAATGGATATAGATAGGTTAGGAGAGTGGGCCAAAATGTGACAGATGGAGTTTACCGTGGATAAGTGTGAGGTGTTGCATTTGGGTCAGAGAAGTGGGAAGGTGACCTATTATCCAAATGGGAAAAGACTTCGGCATACTCCAGTGCAGAGGGATTTGGGTATCCTTGTTCATGTGTCACAGAAAACTAGCATGCAGGTACAGCAGATACTAAAGAAAGCAAATGGAATGTTGGCTTTCATAGCTGAAGGAATAGAATAGAAAGGTAAGGAAGTATTGGTGCAACTATACAAGGCATTGGTGAGACCGCACTTGGAGTATTGTGCATAGTTTTGGTCCTCTTATTTGAGGAACGATGTAGTGGCATTGGAGGCAGTTCAGAGGAGGTTCACTAGATTGATCCCAGAGATGAGGGGTTTGTCGTATGAAGAGAGATTGAACAGTTTAGTCCTATACTCTCTGGAATTTAGAAGAATGAGGAGAGATCAAATGGAGGTATTCAAGATGATGAAAGGTTTGAATAAAATAGACATGGAGAGGATGCTCCCTCTTATGGGGCACTCTAGGACAAGAGGTTATAGTCTTAGGATAAGGGGTAGCAAATTTAAAACCGAATAGAGGAGAAACTACTTCTCCCAAAGGGTGGTGAATCTGTGGAACTCACTACCCCAAAGTGCGGTGAATGCTAGGACAGTGAGTAAATTTAAGGAGGAGTTAGACAGATTTTTAATTGGTAATTGGTTGAAGGGTTACGGGGAGAAGACAGGAACATGGGGGTGTGGCACAGCAGACTTCGATGGGCCGAATGGCCTAATTTTGCCCCTATATCTTATGAACCATCTCTGCCTTACCTTGCTATTCACACAGTCACACATCAGGTCACCTTGCCTTGCTGCTCAGAGTCTCAGTCATGGGGTTTACATCTTGCTGTACATCACTGGGTGATGACAGTTTCACACCTGTGCCACATGCCAGCGGCTTGCCTGGCAAACACATTATAAGGGCAGCAAGCAGCAGTGAAAATCCTAGGGTCCCCACTGAAGTCCACGGAGGTATCCCTCAGTCAGGGGGCCCCTAAGTGAAGGGCAGCCCCTGACACTAGTCCAGGGGATTAGCCAAGGTCAGGCATCTGGTTTGAGTGTCCTCCTTCAGGGGATTCCTGCCTCTACAGTCCAAGGAGTCAGACACAGTCTGCACAATGGCTATATAGTGGCCAGATGAAGAGATAGAGTTAATGTGGTTGGGGAGGGGGGAGGGAGCGCACTGCCATAGTCAGTCTGCTGGATCCACTGACAGAAACCAGAGTAAATGTAGGTGGGGAACACGAGGTAGGCCACTGCTACAGGAAGGAGACTCAGTGATGGGGTTTGGGAGCTGTAGGTTAGGGGCTGGAGGGATGACAATTGTAAAGGAGGGTAACTGTATTTGTAAAGAGGTGATGCAGTAAAGCATGGATGGCAGCAGTGTGATGTGGGTGGGGGTCTTTGCCCACCCTGGCTTCAAGGAGAGGGACAGTGTATGATCTGGTGCCAGCCTGGTCACCTCAAATGCCAAGAGCTGGCGTGGCGTGGGGGTGCTGGAAAGTGGGCCAGTGCAGGCTCTTGTCAATGGGTTAGGTGGGGACCTGGGAAAGTGTGAAGCCTATGGGAAGGGCTATCAGAAAGGGTGTTCAAAGCCTCACCAATACAGAGAGCCAGAAGCTGGAAGCAACTGCCCTAACAGCATCCACTTTTGCCCTCCTTTATACTGGAAATTAAAATGATACAATGTGGAAGAAAAAGATTGCAATCACACTGGGAGTGGGCACGGTAAGTGTCTTAATCTATAACAAAGGGGGCTGAAAGGTCTATCAATGTGAGGAGGAGAACAATACATACAGACTCATGCACTGTACAGGAAACAGACCTAATCTCTGGCAATCCCAATTCATTGGCTCCCTATACGCTGTACATTTTACTGACCATTCCATTCATACCAATGCTTTTGCACACAGTGGCCCGGGAAAGAACAGAAACATTTCACCACGAGGGGCAATGGTGCCAGCAAAACCAACTTCTTTATCTTGTTTCCAAATGTTGCAGCAGGTTCTCAACACAGACACTGGTCCAATACATTGTTACATCCTGCACGGACAGGTCTTTATGCATCATGCTGGCACAGTTACATTTGGGGCTGCGCAGAGGTTCAAACAAGCAGACACATTGCAAACAAATAACATTTATGCAAGCATATGTACAGTGCAATGTCACCCATGCCTCCTCAGCGCCCTCTTTTCCTGTCCCTCCTACTACATCTCGGTTTTGCTTCAGGTTCTGCAGGTAAGCTGGAGGGAGCCTGCTTGGTAACAGACCACTGGCCCTGGAGGTTTGGTTGGGTGATGCTGGAACATTTGTGCCTGGATTGTCCAGACATGCTGAAGGTCTCCTTGCCAGAGACAAGTGGACCCTCCTTGACTTCAATTTTTACATTTTGGAGATATAAATCTAAATATAAATGGATTTATATCTCAGTAATTTTGATGGCAATGTTAATAATAATAAAAGGTCTGTGTTTCTTAAACTTTATTACTTTTGCCTCCAAATAAACTGAATATACAAGGAGCAGAGGACTTGCCCATACTAGTTTTAGCAGAATAAAGTAAAAATGAAATCAAGAAATCTTACTTCCTCCTGGAGGAACATCACGTTCAAATATACACAGTCGGTATCCAAATTGTTTTTCTAGAATTGCAGGTAATAGTTCCAATGCAAATTGTTGTTCTTCCTTAGTATCAAGGAGGGTCTTTTTACTCTCAAGGAGTAACACATATGCGTCATATTCCTTACCGTCTGAAAATTAAATCCAAAACATTAGCAGCAATCAGTGCAATTAAAACTTATTTTTTGCTTAAAGCCCGCTAGCAATTTAGGATGAACAATAAATGCTGGCTTTTCCAGAGATGTTCATATCCCACAAACAAAAAAAAAATTCACTTTAATGCTAAGCCACATATATAGAAACTGGAATTTCCAGTTTTATTGTATCTTGTGAATGCCCCAATATACCTTCTGAAAACCCAGGTAATTTTGCAAAACAAAATGAGTCCAATGCCTGAGAAGTAATACTACTTGTGCACAATTTGTGGTTCTAAATGTAGTAAAAGGAAGGAGAAATGTATCATGATCAAAGCACTAAAAATGAGCATATTTTCCATCTGTACAGTTCACGCCTCAGACTCCACTTTGTTACATCAGCAGGGCTTTGATGATGAATCTGATCTAGCAGGGCCATACAGCACATGGTCCCCTCAGATTATTTCAGGACTTCTATCAGAGTTGTTATTGGAGATCAGGGTTCAGCTTAGCTTCATTTCTGCTTCTGAGTCATGAAGTGAGGCTTCATGGCAGCAAGTGGAGCCTAGAATTATACAAGGTGCAGGATTTCCCACACCCACAGCTGAAATGATGGGAAACACTAGCTGCCCTGGGGCCATTTAATGCACAATTCGCTGTTGTTAGACCGGACTGACATTGCTCGCCCTCAGGGACAGGGAGTCACATTTCGGAGATCTACCAGCCAATCGGTATTTCGGAACAAAATGGATATTGGATCAGGATCTGAGTCAATGTAGGTTTTGTTGTGTGACAAGTTGGCAGCGTCAGGTTAGTTTGGGGAGGGTGCGGTGGGAAGCTGGGCATTGAGATACGAGAATGAAGGGTGAGAGAAACTTGTAGCAAAACTTTAAGGGGGGCCTCTGATGGGTCGAGGAATCCCCTTAAAGGACAGTCCACCACCAGGCCATGAAGGGAAACCCACTAAGTTGGTTGATTGGCGTGGTTCCTTTCCAACACTGGTTAAATTCCAGCAGTGGTGAGATGACACTGGTAAGAGGGAATTCATTCCTATTATAGCCTTAATTGACCTATTGGTGGGAGGCCAACCAGCCCCTCGCCAACGCCTGTATAATCCTGAGGGTAGGGTAATGGGCAGGTGGGCAGTGAACAGGCCCCCTGTTTGATTTAACAGGTCCCATATCTTCACATCCACCATCTGGGAAATGTAATCCAGCCCATGATTGCTAAATAAATGTTAATGTACAACAAATACAGTGGTCACTGGTTCAGTCAGAAGGGTTAGCTCTGGGCCATACTCCAAGGAGAGACTGATGCATTAATGCTTTTTATTTAATTGATGTACAGCTGAGACACTTCATGAAGTGTTAGCCTTGGTTGTATCCCATTGAGGAGAATGTACTTCAAAGACAAAAACTGAGGAAAGTCATGAGAAACCACCCCCCTAATTATCTCAGGCAAATAGCTCATAAGTTCTTTCCGTATGAGTTGAGTTAGGACTTACCCTTGGGCAGAACATCAATTTACCAAGATGGACCAATTTACAAATACAGTGACAGCTAAAACAACCATGTTTTTCATACTTGTTATCTGGAAGTGAGAAATGCAAGCCAGGGTACATTTATTGCTGTCCCTCTATGTTCTTAGAATAAGCTAGTGTTTGTTTTGCTTGTGTCAGTCCATATTGGTAGGTCACTGAGTTATGCAAAATTTTGACTCGATGGTGTTGTCGAGATGAGGATTGTATATGTTTGGAGGGGAACCTGTAGGTGAAATCATGCCCATAAGCAAGAAAACAGAATAAACCTGTATTTGTATAGCAGCTTTCACATTCTCAAATCTTCCCAAAATGTTTCTGAATGACTTTCAGTGTGATCACCGTTGTGTCACACAAAATTACTACTTTAAAGATACAAGAATTGTATTTTCTTTTTTAAAAAACTGTTTCATATTCCTACCTTCAAGAGTATCATCTCTACCAGTGACATCTCTGAAGCAAAGGACAATTTGTACATGGAAATATAGACACACAATCGCCACAAAGACAAGTACAACAATGGAAGTTAATAATTTAACAACTCCATGAACATTGCTCTTGCCTGCAAGAGAAAACAATTGTAAATAATTAATGTTGCTGTAGCTGACTTCTTTTTTACAAAACAAATATATCTTCAATGGATCAGAAAAACATGACAGACACATTCAGTTCAAGATTACCTTTCAGACCATTTTCTTATCTGATGTAAGACACTTACATTTTAAAAGATCACTTATGCAAAAAATTCCAAGATACTGTTTTGTTTCACAGCCCTGTCGCATGTGCGAAATAATACTTAACAAGCAGATTAAAATATTACAAAGCAAAATTGTTTTATCATAACGTTTAAAGAAACATTTCACAGGTTATGGTTAAGTCCATTAGTTTACATTGACCTAATGCGTGAGACTTTGTTTTTGTCACTATATTCCAGACATTTGGCCCAGCTTTTCAATCTGCAGTCTCTATTTCTTTCCATGAATATCAAAAATTGTCAGGGGGTTATCCAACTGCAGTGGAGTTCTAACTCACATACTGTGCACTAATCAGAGGCTGATGTTACTATTCACGCCCTCCTACCTGCAGTTTTAATTTTGGTTTGAGTAAGGACATTGACAGAGGTCAGCATGAAAGGGACGAGAATCTGACGTGTTCTTTCAGTAATTTCATCCTTTGCAGAGCCAGGAAGATCAGCAATATTGAACAGTCAAGGGGCACTCAATTTTCCAGAGACTGCCGTCTATTTCCTCCCCATGTTAGCTATAAGTAAAGGACAGTACCTTTCTCTTGCAGAATAATGTATCCAGAAACAATGTGGTTGGGAGTTGTTAAAACACAATTAAAGATTTGATTCAGATGCTCCTCTTTAATTTGAGTAAACACCAATGGACGTATAGTATATCTTCCGTTGTTTTTAATGTCAGTTCTGAAATATACAATGTTGTTGTTATGTCAATGTAAATTTAATTAGTTGATTTCATATTCCCTTTGTAGAGCCATTGAAATGACATAAAAACTAAATCAAAACTTGTTTCTATTTATTTACACACAGAAAATCATTCAAAGATGAATAAAGGTATGACTAAAAAAGGCCAAAGCAAAAATTGACAGATTCAGCAAAGTTAAGGAAAGTCGGTGATGTCTCCAAGAGGTAACATATAAAGCAGGAGGAAAAGGTTCCAAAGATGGATCTTTGGGGTTTTCTGAAGGTGACCATATCAGTATAGAAAGCCAAGACATTGGTCAAGATGCTTTAGCTATAATGAGATTGAAAAGGTGTCAAAGAAGAAGGCAAAATTCCATTCAGCTGGTCAATGAGGAAATATTCTGTAGAAAGTTGAAGTGATCACATACTTTAAATACTCCAGACAGATCAAGGAGACCAAGGAAGAAAAATGCACCATTGTCACAGTCACAGCTAGAAAGAATGTCAGTCAGAATATTAGTCAAAACCGCTTCAAAGAGGGAGGAAGATGAACTGACAGCTGAAGGAACCCCTTAGAAAATGAGTGGGGTAGGTGTCAGATATGCCATAAGAAGCCCCGTAGCCACCAACAGATGTTAAATATTTGTTAATTTAATATTTTAAAAACTTTCCTGTGAAGCAGAGTACAGCAGACTTACTCCCCCAACTCTACCAATGCCAAGACCACTAAACCAATTCTCCTCCCCCTCCTCCTCCCCTGCAACCATTATTCACTTAAAGCATTTCTGGGATCTAATTCCAGTCAATTTCTGCCATGGCACAAGGCCCAAAATTGGATCTTTAGAATAGGTGAGTAGGCAGCAAACACACCAATCGCTTGCATGCAAAATGTTAAAAGTGTCTGAGGGCTAATTTCAGACTTATGCCTTAAAAGTGGGCAGCTTTCCACAGACTGCTGAATCCTGGGCCCATTTCTAGCCTGCAATTTGTTCACATATGCAGATATTATTTAGTTCATTTTGCAAAGCTAAATCAGAAGTATTAGGTTGTTGAAGTGTCACCCTCCTTACAATCCTCCATTGGCCATAATACATCTGAAGCTTAGCCATTCCTGAATATCAGTGCCCGTTTCCTTCACTACCTCCCATTCCATTTGTGCTCCGAATTCAGCTCTCATCTTCACCCCCTTAAGTCCAACTTAACTTCTAAGCATGGGCAGAGCTATTTTGATCAGGTCCAGTTTTACCAGGCCACGCCTGTCTTTGTCAAAACTACTTAATGTGCTGTGTGCTTTGGAAAAGTATAGATAAAACAAAGTTCCTTTTTACTCTTTGTTCATTTATCTCCTCTGAACCATATCCCCTGTCTACACTGTCACTTCAAAATAAATGAGAAATTCATAGATTACTTCATCTCCCAACTAGACTCCAGCCATTTAGTTGCCTCTGCTGCTCTTCACTGGCCAGCATCCTGAACCTTGCTTTCCATGCCTGTCCTGGACCCATTCTAATATGATCACTATTCGTTTCTACACAATTCAAGCTCATTTCATCTCTAAGACCCTACTGTACCTTCAATCCCATTTCCACTAACTGTTCACATGGCTTCAATCCCTAATCCTAATCAACATTTACAACCAATGTTGTAAATTATTCCCTTTGCTGAAACTTTCATTCCTTTAATGAGTTTCTTTCTTGTAAATGCATCAGTTATGGAAATTTAAAAACATGTATTTAGGAAAATAAACATATAATTATTAAACCTATAATGACATCACAATGAGGTGAACTGCAGGCATTCTGCTCACAATTGATGTTAAACAGAATTTTGAATAGCTGGGAAAGCCCTTATTTGCCTACAAACATGCTCTATTACAAATAAAATCTTTAATAAAACATAGTAGATCAGTAAACACGTGAAACGTATCATTATTTACAATTTGTTCACACATTACAATGGCCTGACTTTATACAGTTAGGGTATTGGAAAATGCTGGAAGTTAGGGCTAGAAAACAACATTTTCTGCTTGGCGTGCTGTTTGCAGATGATTGTGATACAGTTCATCATTTTGTCAATGCAGTTAAACATACTCTGTGTTCTCATATTGCAGTGTGAAATCTCTGAATCACCGGCTCAGGAATCAGGCGGGTGAATAGGCAGCAATTCCCTGGACACTTCAGCATTCTTGACCTCCTCAAAGTCCCCTCTTGAAGAACATACTGCATCTTCACTTACCTCATCCATCTCTTCCATTATGCAGCATAAGGTGTCATCTATCTCAGCAGAAGTTTCCATGGTTGCCTCTGCTGTCCTCGCGCAAACAAGCAAATGGTCAGCAGCTTGGTTGGTCTCAGCTTGCATGGTCACAGTCCATTAGAACTCAGCATGGCAGCAGCAATTTGCATCTGTGGCTTCCTCACCATCTATCACACCTTCTTCCTAATGAAGTTTGCCTGTAGAATAAATGGGTGGAACTCCTGTTTCTTCTTGAAGGCCCCAATAATGTAAGAGATCAGCTGCAGTCAGTAGTGGATTTCCAACCAACCCCGCTAATCCACTGGCTGGAGCTTCACCATGGTATTGAGAGGCAAGAATGTCAGGCCTTGAGGCAGAAACATCAGCGTGTGTGGGGTAATTGTTTGCAATGATGATTATCATTTCTTCCCGTTGATACATTTGTCCACTTTCCCAATACACACCTCAAAAATGCTGGAGGCCACCCCGGTGGTTTTTTTGAGCCTCATACTGCATAGGTCACGTCTCAACCTTTGTAAAGGTTTTTGTACTTTCTTATCAGAAGGAGTGGCAACTTTTCAGTGCCATCCATGTTGGCACAGGCAACAGCAGGGACACGCTGCTTGCCTCGCTTTCCATAATGACATGTTTCATCTTTAAACATTAAAGACTAAACTGGCAGAAGACAGTATAATAGTCTGGTTTAAGCTGCAGTAAAAATATCTCTGAGTGCACAGTCATTCTGGCCATGGGCAAGATAATTTCACAGCCAATCATCAATTATTGCTGTTATAACTGCTGCACCCCCACCGCCTACCATGTGAATTCCATGTGGCCCATCATCTCTGGCAGGGTGACTCACCCTTTCTGCAGGATTGGATTGAGACGGAAACGTTCTCTGTTTGAGCTGCTTTGAACCACAAATGCAGAGGTTCTTCAACACCTTGCTGGAGGGAATGCCTGTTAGTCGAACTAAATCAAGATATTCAACTTCTGCTTCAGAAGGACTGACAAACTGAATGGTAGAGAAAAAAACTTCTTATTGATGTCTGCTTTCTGCTTTGCACCACCACTTGCTGTATCAACTTCACTCCCTTGTTGATGCTATAATTTTTAAATTTCACACAGCTTTCACTATGCTTGGAGCCATTGAACATACTTTGAAAGGGAGATCTAGTTATCAGATGATGGCTTGTCCAGAGCTCTGTGATTTTGCACTGCAATCCTCTTGATTGGTAAGCGTGTTCATACGACAAATTTACACAAGTTTGGCTAATGTGGAATTACCACACCGGAATTTCGATTTATCACAGGTAATGGATTAGCTATTTGTCTGGCAGGAATGGATGACAATTTTCATACAACTGGAACTGGTATGAGGGGAGAGTGACTGCCCGTGACATCAAGGCTGTATTTGACCAAGTGTGGCATCAAGGACTCCCCATCAAAACCGGAATCAATGGAATCAGGAGTGGATGATAGCTAAATGATAGTGAAAACTCAGCGAGTGTAATGCTGTTCAATAACAAGGAGAGATGGTTAGATTCTCTCTCATTATGATCAGAGCTGAGCTTCCGCTCCTACCCTGTGCTCCTGCCCACTTCTACATATGCCCCGATTCCATAAAAGAACAAGTATTTAGCAAGCTCAGCCTTAAATACATTCAGTAATAAAGCATCCACCAATGAAGCTCATTGATGTAGGCTTTTCCAAAGTTTAAAAATCCTGAGCAAGGAACTTTCTCCTTATCTCAGTTCTAAGTAATCAGCCCCTTATCCTTATGTTTCCCAAGCCAGGGGAACTAATTTCTCTCAGTGTCTCCCCTGTCAAGTCTGTTCTTGCAGAATTGCATATGTTTCAATGAGATCACCCCTGTTCTTGTAAATTTCAGGGAGTATAGACCCACCTTAGTCAGCATTTCATCATTAACCAACTCCTTAATTCTAGGAATCTATTGAACCCTTGCAAACCTGCCTCAAAGGCAAGACCATCTTTCCTTAGATAAGGAAATCAAAACATCACATAATGTTATACGTAACGTCTCAACAAAATCCCATAAAATGGTAGCAAGGCTTCCTTATTCTGGTACTGCAAAGACTTTGCAAAAATTACCAATATACCATTTTCTTCACTCTTTGCATGATGTACTTGCACATTGTGCTTGTGTGTACAACTATCCTCCGGAAGTAAACATTTTAAAGTTTCCACCTCTTAAATAACATTCTGCTGTTCTATTCTTACTATCAAAGTGAATAACCTCATAATTGTCCACATCTGTCAACTTGTTTCCCTTTCATTCAATATGTTTATATCTCCTTGTGCTCTCCTCACAGCTTACCTTCCCACCTTGCTATGATTCATTACAAACCTGGATATTTTAGACTCTCAGTCCCTTTATCTGAGTCACTAATAGAAATTACAAACAGTGGAAACTCCAACACTGATCCCTGCAACACCTTAAGCTTGTCATTCTTATTGGTGCCCTAGTTGCCCTCTATTTATTTCAAAAGAGTTTTACTGCAAATGTGCACATTAATATCGTAAATTGTGTACAAAAAATATATAACACACCATATCTCAGAACCATTTCAAAATGCTTCATAGACAGTGTGTTTCGGAATATAGCAGATATTTTCACAAGAGTAAATAATAAATACAATTATCATTAAAAACCTACCTCCTAAAACTCTTGCACACAGACTTTGCTCGATTACATGTAGCCACGGGGGAGTTGTTAAAATACCAATTTAGCTGAATCGGTAGACTCCTTGTGCTGTTAGCAAAAGCTGTGCAATTAATTGTTCTATTTTCACCTAAACATTGAAATAATCACATATCAATGGATATTAGTAACAGTTGAATAAATCTTGAACAACTTAATTCAAATTAGTTATTTGAAAATACCACAAAAGATTTTATTTTACACTTTGATTGCAGAATTTATATTTCACTTAAACCTTAATAATTACTATAAAATAATTCTGAAAGTAAAGTGCTTATGTGAAAAGTGATGCGTACTGAGTATTGTTGTTGGAACCCTATTGTTTCATTCATTGGAATGGAAATTGCTGGCTGGACCAGCATTTATTGCACATCGCTAATTGCCCAGAGGGCAGTTAAGAGTCATCCACATTAATGTGGGTCTGTAGACCAGACAAGGACAGCAGATTTACCTCCCTCTAGGGCATTAGAGAACCAGGTGGGTTTTTCCCCTGACAATAAGCAATGGTTTCATCATCATCTGATTCTTAATTCCAGATTGTCACTGAATTCAAATTCCACCATCTGCCATGGCAGGATTCAAACCCAGGTCCCTGAATTAAAAGACCAGTTATAATGCCATTAGGCCATTAGAGGCACATTTAATCTGTGTTGTAATTCAATAAGATTTTGGCCTGTCTTCTACATTCAATTCTACTTTATTGCTTTTTACCATATCCATTGATTCCCAAAAAATTAGTGCCCAGAATTTATCAATCTGAGTCTAAAATCCATGCAGCCTACATCCACTGCACTGCCCTTATTACTTCCTCAAAGAATTCAGTTAAGTTAGTAAGACATGACATTCTCTTAACAAAACCAAATGATGCTGACTATCCACAATTAATGCGTATCTTTCCAAGTTGCATTTAACCCTATCTCAAAGTTGATTCTAGTAATCCATCTGTCACCAAAGTTGGCGTATGGGAGATGTTCCGTTATTGATTGAGGTATTGAATACAAAAGCAGGAATGTAATGCTAGAACTACATCAGACACTATTTAAGCCACTCTGGAGTTTTATGTACACTTTTGATTACTGTATTACAGGAAAGATGTAATGCTATGGAGAGCGTACAGAGAAGATTTACAAGAATACTGTCAGGGATTGAAAATTACAGCTATGAGGAAAGATTGCATAGGCTAGAGTTGTTTTCCTCAGAACAAGGTCAGAAATCACACAACACCAGGTTATAGTCCAACATGTTTATTTGAGAACACAAGCTTGCGGTGTCTTAGTCCTTCTTCAGGTGTTAGTTAGTGAGAAAGGTAGCATCAGATACAGAATTTATAAGTAAAAGATCAAAGGATCACACCATTGATGAGGATATACTAAACAAAGCTAAGATGCTGTTAAATCTTTAATCAGTTAGAAGATTTTAATTGATTAATATGTATATATAAATCCCCAAATTCCTTTCAAGTCCCTGCCCTGCGAGAACTAAAGGTTTTATCAGTGTAAAGAAGAGGTGACATCCTAGGTCAGACAATGCATGGCAGGTGTGAGGCCGCATCCGGAATCTGTTTGCGTTTTGATTTGGAGTCAGACTGGTTCTATTTCCAAAGCAGGAAGCCACAAAATGCCACATTGACGACTGTTCATAAACTGTGTGCCTCATGAACCAAATTGGATGCATCTGCAAATACAGTGCTTGTGTGTGTGTGTGTGTGTGCGTGTGCGTGTGCGTGTATGTGTGTTTGAGGGAGAGTGAGTGTGCGTGTGGAGAGAAAGAGCGTGTGTAGGGGAGAGAGAGAGAGAGAGACAGAGAGAGTGTGAGTGAGTGAGTGAGCGAGCGAGCACGTGCATGGGGGAGAGACACTGCATGCACTTGAGAGGATCCTCACGAGATGTGCGTGTGCGTATGCACTCTATCTCAAACACGTGCATGCATGCACAAACATGCGCGCACACACGCGTGTGAATCTATGGAATGAATTAGTATTTGCAGATGCATTCGATTTGGTTCAGGAAGGACAATTTATGAACGGTCTGTCAGGGAGGCGTTTTGTGGGCTCCTGCTTTGGATACAGAACTAGTCTGACTCCAAACCAAAACACAACATATTCTAAACAAGGCCTCACACCTGACATGCATTGTCTGACCTAAAATGTCACCTCTTCTTTACACTGATAAAACCTTTAGTTCTCACAGGACAGAGACTTGAAAGGAATTTGGGGATTTAATATACATATTAATCAATTCAAACCTTCCAAATGATTAAAGATTTAACAGCATCTTAGGTTTGTTTAGCACATCCTCATCAACGGTGTGGGCCTTTGATCTTTTACTCATAAATTCCGTGTCAGATGCTACCTCTCTCACTAACAACTGAAGAAGGAGCAAGACTCCAAAAGCTTGTGTTTTCAAATAAACCTGTTGGACTATAACTTGGTGTCGTGTGATTTCTGACCTTGTCCACCCCAGTCCAACACCGGCACCTCCACATCATTCCTTAGAACAGAGGTGTTTGTAGAGTGACTGGACAATGTGTACAAAATTTTGAGGGGCTGGAGTAGAGTGTACACAGAAGATCTTTTCCCCAGCAGAAAGGTCAATTACCAGGGGATACATTTAAAGTGACTGGCAGAAGGACAAGACAGGATATGAGGAAACAAGGTGTAGAGCTGGATGAACACAGCAGGCCAAGCAGCATCAGAGGAGCAGGAAAGCTGACGTTTCGGGTCTGGAAAATTTTCTGAAGAAGGATCCAGACCTGAAACGTCAGCTTTCCTGCTCCTCTGATGCTGCTTGGCCTGCTGTGTTCATCCAGCTCTACACCTTATTATCTCCGATTCTCCAGCATCGGCAGCTCCTGCTATCTCAGGATATGAGGAAGCCCTTTTTCATCCAGAAGGCAGTGCATGCCTGGAATTTACTCCTTAGTTTACCGGTTGAGCCAGAAACCCTCAACTCATTTAAAAGGAACCTGGATCTGTGCCTGAAGACCAGGTGCCTGCAAAGAGGGATTCGAATGAACAGCTAGTTTATTCAGCTTACACAGCATCAAAGTGAACGCTTCCTCCACTGATAATACCGAGTTCTCTTCGTCTCACTGTTATATTTACAGTAACTTTTGGGTCATTAAAGTGCTAAACATTAATTGGCTTGGAGAGCTCAAGAATGAGAAACAAATGAAGGATATAAAAAATTGTACAGAAAACCAGTAAAAGGAAGAATATGTGATACAGATTATCAGCAAGGTTGATGGATAAAGAAATTTATGATGGCATTCAAAAAGGGATGAGACAGATTCACATCAGCAAAATCACCATGGTTAGGTTTAGGATATGGTATTTTTGTATAATGAATTTTTGAGAAACTGGATTACAAAGTGAAATGGAACAATGGTTTGGCCTGAAAATTATAACGCTCATGTCAAAAATGCCTGAATCAAGCCCAGTTTGATTTATCTATGTCTAGTTCAGAAACCATTTGGAAACTGGCTACATTTCACAGATTTTAAACTTAAGAATCCTATGCATTGCAGTTGAAATCAAGACCCTGGGTCCACTTTTGTTTGTCATTTATATAAATGATTTAGATGAGAATACAAAGGGTATGGTTAGTAAGTTTGCAGATGACACCAAGATTGGTATTATAGTGGACAATGAAGAAGATTATCTAAGATTACAAAGGGATCTTGATCAATTGGGTCAGTGAGATGAAGAGTGTAAATGGAGTTTAATTTGGATTGTGCGAGGTATTACATGTGGGTAAAACAAACAAAGACAAGACTAATAGAATTAAAAGTAGGGCCTTGGGCAGTGTTGTAGAACAGAGACACCTAGGGGTTCAGGTACATAATTCTTGGAAGTTTGCATCACATATAGATAGGGTAGTTAAGAAGGCCTCTAGCATGCTTGCCTTCAATGCTCAGACCTTTGAGTATAGGAGTTGGGACATTATGTTAAGGTTGTACAAGACATTGCTGAGGCCACTTCTGGAATACTGTGTCCAGTTCTGGTCACCCTGTTATAGGAAGGATATTATTAAGCTGGAGAGGGTTTAGAGGAGATTTACCAGGATGTTGCCGGGAATGGAGGGTTTGATTTATAACAAGAGGCTGGATAGGCTGGGACCTTTTTTCCACTGCAACGTAGGAGGTTGAGAGCTGACCTTATAGAAGTTTATAAAATAATGTAGATTATAGATAAAGTGAATGGCAGGTGTCTTTCCCTGGTTGGTGGGCTTGTTGGGAGGGGGGATTTCAAGACTGGGGGGAATATTTTAAGGTGAGAAGAGAAAGATTTAAAAAAGATATGACGGGCAATTTTTTTTTACACAACGAGTGGTTCGTGTGCGGAATGAACTTCCAAAGCAAGTGGTGGATGCACATACAGTTATGACATTTAAAAGACGTAAGTACATGAATAGGAAATGTTTGGAGGGATATGGCCAAGCACAGGCAGGTGGGACTGCTTTAGTTTGGAAATACAGTTGGCATGGACTGGTTGGTCCAAAGGGTCTGTTTCCGTGCGAGGTGACTCTATGACTCTATGGCCTTGTGACGTGTTCTTTTCCATTGCAATTCATCTCTTCTGTTTGCATACATTCTAAACATTCTAACAATCCATAAAGGTAACAAGTCACAAAGGAAAAAAATACAGTACAGTAGAAACTTTACCTACCTAAAACCACTTCAATACGTTCTTCAAGTGGGTAAATTAAATTTGGTTTGGCAGGAGATTCTTGAAAAGAAATTTTTAAATAAGTAAATGGAAGTAAATTCGTAAGTTCGTTGCTTAATGTAACTACACAATAAACTTCATTTATATAGAACTTTAATGTAATATAATGTTTCCAAGCACTTTTCAGAGGTGAAAGTAATCTGTGCGACAGGAATGATGCATAATAATTCAAAGCATGATCAAATAGGTAGGTTTTGAGAAGGAAGGCTGAGATAGATATTTGGGGGAAAAAATGTCAATTTATAGAGGAGTTAACCTGGTAAAATGTGTTCTGTTACAGTATAAGAAAAAAAAGGGATGGTTCCTGAAATGTATCATTTCCAGAATTGACCACTCGGGGTATACTGTAAAGCCCTGTGCATGGTGTGGAATCTTATTAACCTGGAGCACCACAGCAGAAACCCAGATTTTCAAAGTTACTCCTAATAAGCCATCCTCCATAAAGGTGGCAAATTCTATGATATCTAGTTTAAGTATAAATCTTCTAAACATTAACGTATATCTTACATTGCAATAGTGACTATACTTCAAAAGTACACCATGGAGTGTAAGGTACTTGAGAATGTCTGGAGGTCATAAAAGATTCAGAATAAATGCAACCCTTTCTTTCAAAGATTCCACATTGAGCTATTTTGGTATTCATCATTCTTTGTATAAAATCTATTTTTTGCATACCCTACGGTAAGTGTATTTTCAATTGGAACATTTATCCCTCCCGAAATGTGAACTCTGAAATGTCCAAGTATATACTTTTGTTGCCTAAGATCCTTATCACATTTTTTTAAAACTTTCAATCTTTCTTGGGATGTGGGCACTTCTGCATTATTGCCCATTCATATCTACCCTTAAGAAGGTAGTGGTGACCCCCTTTCAAAACTGCTATTATCTGTGCGGAGTAGATACACACACACAGCTGTTGGGAAGGAAACCAGTGTCAGATCAATTCTGGGTTTTAATCTCATCCTACTTTCTCTGGAGATTCTCTGGTTTGATACAACTGAATAGCTCGCTAGGTCATTTCGGAATGCAGTCAAGATTCAACCACATCACTGAGTGTCAGGAATCACCTGTTGGATATGAAAATAGGCAGATATACCTCCTCATTTCCTAACACTCCACATGTTTTAGGATTATGCTTAAATAACTTTTTTTTAAAATTCGATCTTAAGACCTAGGTCAACATTTATTACTCTGCAGAATATTTTTTCTTGAAGATATCCAGAAAATGCATGAGAATATACAAATATGGAAAGATGTGAATTCGGATCAGGTCATTCAGCCCCTGTGCCTCATTCACCATTTTGTAAGTTCATCGCTAATCCGATTGTGGCCTCAATTCTATTGTCTACACCCTTTACCCTTTACTCCCTGGTCAATCAAAAATCTATTTAACTCAGTCTTTAAAATGTACAATGAGCCAGGCCCCCGCTACTCTCTGGGACAGGATTCATGACTCATGACCCTCTGAAAAAAAAACAAATCTCCCACCTTCATCTGAGAGACTCTTTATTTTAAAACTGTGTCCTCTCGTGGTAGGTATTCTTACAACCATCCATTAACTAAATGCTTGTTAACCTGGTAATTAATAGAAGATAGATATTCCACAAGCATACAATTTACCAAGGATTCCTCTGATCTGGTCATCAAGAAATTAGTAAAATATATTACCTTTCAATGTCAATGTCAATGTCCTTGTAGTTTTGTATTGTACTCCTGAATGTTCAAGTGTAAGTGTACAAGTGTAATATCCTGCATTTTCTTTTTTAAGTTTATTAAACAGTAGTGATGATCCTGTGTAAATGTAATCCTGACAATCCTGTAGAATGAATCAACCAGATGTTGCTAATATTCAGACATAAGCAGACAAAACTTGTGACAAGATCATCAAAAACAGAGCAAATCTTAATTGAAAAGAAACTGAAAGAACTGCAGATGTGGGCAATCTGAAACAAAAAAACTGAAATTCCTGGAAAAGTTCAGCAGGTCTGGCAGCATCTGTGAAGAGAAATCAGAGCTAATGTTTTGGATCCACTGACCATTCTGCAGAACTGATGGTAGCTAGGAAAAGAATGTTTTTTATGCAGAAGACTGGGTGGGACGAGAGGGGAGGAATAAACAATAGGTGGAGATAGAGTCCAAAGAGAGAGGGAAAAACAGTTGGACAAACAAAGGAGTGGATAAAGACCAGCCTAGGAGAATGAATAAAAACTAAAAGAACTGCGGATGCTGTAAATCAGGAACAAAAACAAAGTTGCTGGAAAAGCTCAGCAGGTCTGGCAGCATCAATGAAGGAAAAAACAGAGTTAACATTTCTGGTCCGGTGACCCTTCCTCAGAACTATGCTAGGAGAATGAATAACTGCTAATAGGGACTATTAGTAGCTATCAAAGGGTTGTGTGAGGT
Organism: Rhincodon typus; assembly: GCF_021869965.1. Classification (NCBI taxonomy): domain Eukaryota; kingdom Metazoa; phylum Chordata; class Chondrichthyes; order Orectolobiformes; family Rhincodontidae; genus Rhincodon; species Rhincodon typus. Next base: position 49,363,847 of record NC_063337.1, read on the forward strand.
AGCAGCCCATATATTGGCAACGCCTGGTGTGTGGGGTTGGGAGAAAGCATGGAGAAAGCTGCTCAAACCCTAAAATGATTGAACTCGATGTTAAGTCCAGAAGGCTGTAGGGTTCCCCAAGTGGAAAGTGAGGTGCCGTTCTTCCAGCTTACACTGGAAGCTTTTCTAGAGCACTGCAGCAAGCCTGAGGCAGAGATGTTGGCCAGGAAACACGTCAACTGGAAGGTCAGGGTCTTTTTTGCAGACAGAATGCCGGTGCTCTGCAAAGCGGTCACCCAACATGTGCTTTGTTTCCCCAGCGTAGAGGAGACCACATTGTGAGCAGCCAATAGAGATTAAGTGAAGTGCAGATAAAGTGTGGCTTCACCTGGACACTGTGTGCCTTTGGATAGTGAGGACGTAAATGGGCATCCCGCAGGGGTGACAGAAATGGCGGCTATTGATCCACTGGATGTGAATGTTTATCCATTTATCCAGGCTGGCCACCAATATCCTTTACAAACACAATGACTCCACAGTTACCTTGACAAGACATCCTCACACCCTGCTTCCTGTAAATACTCTATTACACTCTCCCAGTTCCTCCATCTCAGTCACATCTGTTCTGATGATGCCAACTTCAACAAGGGAACCTCTGAAATGTCCACCTTCCTCCTCAACCGAGGATTCCGCAGGACCGTAGTTGACGGGGCCCTCAGCCGTGTCCAACCCACCTCCTGCACTTCAGCCCTCAACTCCTCTCTTCCCTCCCATAACAGCGATAGGATCCCCTTGTTCTCACCTACCATCCCACCAGCATCCACATCCAGAGGATCATTAGCTGCCATTTCTGCCAACTCCAGCAGGATGCCACCATCAGACACAGAGACAAAGTCATACAGCACAGAAACAGACCCTTTGGTCCAACTTCTCCACACCAACCAGACATCCCAATCTGACTTGGTCCCATTTGCCAGCATTTTGCCCATATCCCTCTAAACCCTTCCTATTCGTGTACTCATCCAGATGCATCTTAAATGTAATTTTACCCACCTCCAGCACTTCCTCTGGCAGCTCATTCCATATATGCACCACCATCTGCGTGAAAAAGCTACCCCAGGTCCTTTTTAAATCTTTCCCCTCACACCTTGAACCTATGCCCTCTAGTTTTGGACTCTCCTACCCTAGGAAAAATACCTTGGCTATTTATCCTATCCTAGGAATACCCCTCAGCCTCCGACACTCTCGGCAAAGTAGCGCCAGCCTATTCAGCCTCTCCCTAAGACTTAAACTTTCCAGTCCCAATAACATCCTTACAAATCTTTTCTATCCCCTCTCAAGTTTAACAACATCCTTCCTACAGAAGTATGACCAGAATTGTATTCAGTATTCTCAAGGTGGCCTCACCAATGTCCTGTACAGCCACCACGTGATATCCCAACTGGCATACTCAACATATGTTCCCCTCCCCTCCTTTGTCAGCCTTCTGCAAGGACCATTCCCTTTGGATACACTGGTCCACTCCTCCCTCACTCCCAACACATTCCCACAGCACTTTCCCCTGCAACTGCAGAGGGTGTAAAATCTGCCCATGTACTTCCTCAGCACAAGCTGGAAGCACAGCACCTCATTTTCTGTTTAAGAACTCTGCAGCCGTCTGGACTTAAAATCAATTTCAACAATTTTAGGGCTTGAGCCCCCTTTACCACGCTTTCCCCCTCCCCCACCCCCACCCCCATCCCCACCCCCACCCTACCCACTAGGCCTTGCCATCATATGGACTGCTACCACACACAGCTCATTGTTAGCTATTAATAGTCCCCATTAGTAGCTATTCATTCTCCTAGGCTGGTCTTTATTCACTCTTGTCTGTACAACTGCTTTTGTCTCTCTTTGGGCTCTACCTCCACCTAACGTTTACTCCTCCCCTTCACCCCCACCCTATCTTCTGCATTAAAAAAAACACCCTTTTCCTAGCTACCATCTATTATGAGGAAGGGTCACCAGACCAGAAACATTAACTCTGGGTTCTCTCCACAGATGCTGCCGGACCTGCTGAACTTTTCCAGCAATTTCTGTTTTCATTTTAAATCTTAATGAAGTTTAAGTTTCCATGCAGTTTTTAATTGCATTTCACAAAAATAGGTAGTGAGGATGACACAAGGAATCTGCAGGGGGATATAGAAAGGTTAAGCATATCGTCAAAAGTTCAGTAGATGGAGTATAATGTGGGAAACTATGAGCTTTTGCGCTTTGGCAGGTAGAATAGAGATACTTAATACTACTTAAAAGAAGGAAGATTGTAAAACGCTGCAGAACAGTGGAATTTGGGAGTCCTCACACATGAATCACAAAAAGCTAGCATCCAAGACCAGAGGGAATGTTGGCCTTTATTTCAAAAGGAATGGAGTATAAAAGTAGGGAGGTTTTTCTAAAACCATACAAGGCAATATTCAGACCACCACTAGACTACTGTGCAGAGTTTTAGGTCACTTATGTAGGAAAGATATACTTGTGTTGGAGGCAGACTAGAGAAGGTTTACTCAGTCTGTCCATTCCTGGTATCAACCATCTTATGAAGAGAGTTTAAGTTGTTTGGGCCCTAATGCATTGGAATTTAGAAGAATGAGAGGTGACTTTATTGAAACATGCAAGATTCATAGGACGTTTGACAGGGCAGATGAGGAAACAATGGTTCTCCTTGAGAGAGAGTCTAGGAATCCTCCTACACCTTATGGTCATTTCATTTGCGATCAAAGACAATATTGGTTATAATGAAAATATTTAGTAACATTAAATTAGATGTGAATAATGATTTGAATTTAAAGGTACACGAGTGACTATTACAGTGAAATCATTAACATTTCAATTTTCTGAAGCACAATGCTGCACAGGTTTAGAAATAAACAGATTCTAGCAATTGATCTGTACAATATTGTTGAGATTAGTATGAAATTAAAAGATATACCATCATGCGGTAATTTACCAAAGGGGGCCTTCATCATCTTAGGTCCTCTTTATGGTCCCAAATAAGCACCAGCCTTTTCTGTATATTCCACCTTGTCATTGCAATATCCCCAGGTTGTCTAACACCACCTCAACTATAGGGGTGTGGTCTTTACAGTCACCAGTTTCTGTCCTTAATTGTAGCAGAATAAATGGCATGACTTGTATTTCCCAACTGCCCATTTTTTTTCATTAATTCATTGGTGGTAGGCGTTGCTAGCAACACCAGCATTTATTGCCCATCCCTAACAGCCTGGAGGGCAGTTAATGGTCAACCACATTGCTGTGGGTCTGGAGTCACATGTAGGCCAGACCAGGTAAGTTTCTTTCCCTAAAGGACACTACTGAACCAGATGGGCTTTTCTGACAATCAACAATGGATTCATTGTCACCACTAGACTCTTAATTCTAGATTTTTATCGAATTCCAATTCCAACATCTGTCATGGCCAGAATTGAAGCCAGTCCCCAGAATATTATCTGGGTCTGTGGATTAATAGCTCAGTGATATTACCACTAGGCCATTGCCACCCCCATTTGTCTTTGAAGTAGGGTTGCACTGAAGAGACAATAGTTAAGAAAACAGAAACACTGGCTTAGTGACAAGTTCCTTCTCTTTCTCTCCCTTGATTTGCAAATCAAAGTCAATTTGCAGCTGACTTTGATCCCACTACCCTGAACTACTGCCACATGAGTATCCAACTTCTATACTCAAATAGCAACCACAACACCATTTTCATCCCTTTCCATTAGGTTGTCATTGATGCTTATTCCTGTGCAGCCATCCTAACAGGTAGTAACTGGGGGATGACAATTTTGAGAGTTCGTTAAAGGGACCCTCTGCTGCAGTGAAAGGTGGCAGCAACTTTGGGTCTTGACATAACAAGGTGTGGAGCTGGATGAACACAGCAGGCCAAGCAGCATCAGAGGAGCAGGAAGGCTGACGTTTCCAGCCTAGACCCTTCTTCAGAAATCCGGGAGGGGAAGGGGGTTCTGAAATAAATAGGGAGAGAGGGGGAGGCGGATAGAAGATGGATAGAGGAGAAGATAGGTGGAGAGGAGACAGACAGGTCAAAGAGGCGGGGATGGAGCCAGTAAAGGTGAGTGTAGGTGGGGAGGTAGGGAGGAGATAGGTCAGTCCAGGGAGGACGGACAGGTCAAGGGGGCGGGATGAGGTTAGTCAGTAGGAGATGGGGGTGGGGCTTGAGGTGAAGGGAGGGGATAGTTGGGAGGAAGGACAGGTTAGGGAGGCGGGGAGGAGGTAGGCTGGTTTTGGGATGCGGTAGGGGGAGGGGAGATTTGGAAGCTTGTGAAGTCCACATTGATACCATTGGGCTGCAGGGTTCCCAAGCGGAATATGAGTTGCTGTTCCTGCAACCTTTGGGTGGCATCGTTGTGGCACTGCAGGAGGCCCAGGATGGACATGTCGTCTGAGGAATGGAAGAGGGAGTTGAAATGGTTCGCGACTGGGAGGTGCAGTTGTTTTGTGCGAACCCAGCGTAGGTGTTCTGCAAAGCGGTCGCCAAGCCTTCGCTTGGTTTCCCCGATGTAGACGAGGCCACAACGGGAACAGCGGATGCAGTATACCACATTAGCAGACGTGCAGGTGAACATCTGCTTGATGTGGAAAGTCTTCTTGGGGCCTGGGATGGGGGTGATGGGGGAGGTGTAGGGGCAGGTGTAGCACTTCCTGCGGTTGCAGGGAAAAGTGCTGGGTGAGGTGGGGCTGGAGGGGAGAGTGTGGAGCAGACAAGGGAGTCACGGAGAGAGTGGTCACTCCGGAAAGCAGATAAAGGTGGGGAGGGAAATATGTTTTTGGTGGTGGGATCGGACTGCAGATGGCGGAAGTGTCGGAGGATGATGCGTTGGATCCGGAGGTTGGTGGGGTGGTACTTGAGGACGAGGGGGATTCTGTTTTGGTTGTTATTGCGGGGAGGGGGTGTGAGGGATGAGTTGCGGGAAATGTGGGAGACACGGTTGAGGGTGTTCTCGACCACTTAACGGGGAAGTTGCGGTCCTTGAAAAACAAGGACATCTGAGATGTACGGGAGTGGAATGCCTCATCCTGGGAGCAGATGCGGCGGAGGCAAAGGAATTGGGAATAGGGGATGGCATTTTTGCAGGAAGGTGGGTGGGAGGAGGTGTATTCTAGGTAGCTGTGGGAGTCGGTGGGCTTGAAATGGATATCAGTTTCTAGGTGGTCTTGTTTTTTTTGCAATTGATTGTTTCTACAGAGTTCAATGGTTTCACATTTAATATCTTTGCTGTTTTGCTGCAGAAAACATTAACCCGTCGTGCTTCTTCGCACTCTGATATTCCATGCCCTCACTAAAACACTGGGCTGGATTTTACCAAAAATCGGCAAAGTGTCAATTTCAGGGAGTTTCATGGAGTGTTTCCATCCTTGAGCACTAGTGAGTCATCTCACACAACTCTCCACTGCTCACCTCATTATGTGTGCACCATATCCCCACTTTTCCACACTCACGCTGTCATGCCCTCACCAGCAATGGAAGGATTTTCTACTGCCAGGACCTACCAGGATCTGTGTCACCAGGGCCATATTTAAAGGCCAGCCAAGCACCGAGTCAAACACTGCTAGCCACAAACAGCTCTGCACAGTACACGTACTGGGAGGGAAATATAACAGAAAAGCTACTGACAGCACATAGGTGACATGGGTGACACTTCATTGAAAACAGACCCTCACATTTGTCAACGTACTGCCTTTACTTCTTCACTTGTCTGATTGACTGCTATTATAAATGCAGCTACAAGAACCACACTACAGAGGCTACCCATCCTTAGCTCCATACCATGTGACAACCCTGTCTAAGGCAGTCCATCACTTCCCTTAATACCCAGTGTAGCATTACAACTTCTCATTGTCGAATGTGGGAGTAGCACACATTGGAATGCCTTCAAACAGTTATTAACGTTAACTTTTATTGAATAACAGGAAAAGTGTGAAAATAACTAAATAAACCTGCATTTGCTTCTGGAAATAAACATGGACTGCTTGCCTTTTGAACATCAAAAAACTTGAATGATGACTTCATGCAACTCGTGTCTACTGGAACTGGGTGTCAAGTAAGTCATGTATGACTTGTTGCATCCAACGGTGCAGCACTCTATCATGCTGAACATGATGTTTCTCCTGCCTCGTTCTCATCTTCCTCCTTAAAAGACTGCTATTGCTCTCCCAGCTCTTCAGAGTCTATCACACTCCCCTCTTTGTTTGCTCCAGTGTGCAGGGCACAGCACACTAGGACTGTGTGGAACACACTGTGTGGACTGTACTGCAAGGCTCCCCCAGACTAATCAAATCATCAGAACCCTATCTTCAGGAGATTTATCACTTGCTTCAGAATGGGCCTGGTGGATGAGTGGGCTGCATTGTATCTGTGTTTTGTTTCAGCCAGTGGGTTGAATAATCGAGTCATCAGCAGAGGGTAACCATCCTTGTAAGGTCCTCGAAATGAAGCAGAAACCTGACAGTTATCACGAATAGGGGCAATATGACAGTTTCCAGAGGATTTAGTACAAACCCCAATAGGTGATACCAATGATCACAGATGATTGTACTGACTGAATGGAAAACATTTCTGTTGATTAAAGTCTGCCGTCTTAGACTATGGTGCTGTCAGGGTGAGGTATGTACGGTCTATCTGCAGCCCTGCAGCCAGGGGAAGCCAGCTATGTTGGCAAAGCCTACTGCCTGGCCTACAGCACTGACCCTGTCAGTGAGAAATGAGATGAAGCAGTGTGATCTGGCACAAGTTGCATCGGTAATAGCCTTGATACATTTGTGAGTTGAGGAGTGAGACATCCCTCACAGGTCCTCATGGATCCTTGGAAGCCACCAGCTGCATAAACATTTAGTGCAGCTGTCACCTTGACATCAACAGAAGATGGCCACTCACTGACCTCCAAATTGCAATCCTGCTCCAGCAGATGGCATCATTCTGTGATGGTGTCCAGGATCATCTCCATCTGTGGCAGCAACACACCTCACTCATCAGAAGGACCTTCAGCTATGAGCTCTTCATGTGGGAGCTGTTCATTTGCTGCTGGTTCATTTATTCCTCCTCAGTTTCTCTGTGTCTTTGTTGTATCACAACCAGTGCTAACCTCTCCTTAGCAGCATCTATTGGTCATGGTTCCAATGAGACTATGTGATGAATATTAGAAACAGAACAGCTGTGTGTGTGCAGTGTTCATTTACATCACACACAAATGGCAGCTTAGCATAACCCCCAATAGAATGGGACATGGTGGAATTTGGGTTGCTTGCACATGGATCTTTAACATACTAGGCCTTATATTCAGACATATGCGGCACAAGCCATGTTGCTTAAATAAAGTAGGAGATTGTAAGTGCAATATGATTACTGAAACATATGTTCCTGAATCCCCATGCCACCCCCTCAACCCCATCCCCATCCTCCACATCAACCAAGAAAGGCAACATTGCATATAAGAGCACATTGTCAAATATTTACAATTCAAGATGACAGAAAATCAACTCTATGCACTCATGTAGCCAATGGGAACATGGATTGTCTTTATGAATTATGGCCTGTTGGTGACACTTTTAAATTCACTTGTGATTACTTTAGCCTCATAGACATGACCATAATCAGTCTGAACTGACCATTGATTTGTTACGATTGCTACTGGCCAGGATCTGTATCCCAATCAATTGGTTGTTAAGTGTTTCACACACAGGATTCTATGATCACAGATGCCCTCAACCTGTCCTGTGTAAATGCCTGATTATATTAGCTGCCCTGAGAAGGTCCTCTCGTTGCTCACAAATACAACTCAATTTCTCAGACAAAGAAAAAAACACTTACTCTACCTACTCCAGTGTGCTGGCAGCTAGTTTCTATTTCTGTTTTGCATTTGCAATTCAGGTGAGGATGGAAGGCATCATTGGTCATGCTTCACAGACTGAGTTGTAGGCTCAGCCTGTTATATCTAGGTGACTGCCCAATCCCTCTTGTTCTTTTCTTCCTTGCACTGTCTACCCCATCAGTTTTGAGCTTCCCCACCCATCTCTTTCATTGAAATCGCCATCTCCCTGCATTATTCCTGAGCTCCAGGTCTACAGTTAGTCAAGCCACCTATTGTTATGCAACATTCCCCCATCAAATCTAAGGTGATGCTGACTATCAGTGACAACGCTCCCACAGTAACCATGTCTTCCAATGCACTATTGTCTCCCACCTTTACATGTTGTGGAGCCCCCTTCCCATCCCATAATAATTATAGACCCCCAGCATCCCAGCGTGCTGTCTCCAATTCCCACAACTGACTTCCCCAAATTGCCCACCACAGTGGCCCCTGATAAGCTAAATTGACTTTCAGTGAACAGGCATTTTGGAGATCATGGCCCAAGCCCTGACTAACTTGGAATGGCAGCCTTGCCTGATGATGGAGCAAAGCCCTGATTGATCTCTGTCCAGCTCCCAAACTGATTCACTGCTAATCCGCAGACTTGCTGCATTCAATCTGCAGGAGTGACCATGGCCCATTCCCTAGTCTTCAATGATACAGAACATCTGAAACCTAATGTCTCATGTGGCCAAATGTCTTTGTCCAAGCCATCTGACTAAGATAACACAATGTCCTTTACTGATTATGGTGGAACCCTTGACTAACAGCAGTCACCCTTGAATTGCCAGAGAACTACTTCCCTTAGACTTGCAGACATGACATAGAAGCATATTCAGCATGCTTGCTGTGTAAGCTGCTGGCACATGCTGTAGATGTGACACTGATGTAGTGTGGTGTTGAACAGCTACATGTTCACCTCTTCACCAATCACTGCAACAAGATAAACTGCCTGGCTTTGTGTGAGCATTAAAAGACAAGGTGAGACAGAACTACTGTGAGCCTTTAATTTCTGACTGAGGGGACAATGCGCAAAAAGGCAAGGCAAGTGCAAAGAAATGCTGTGAGCATTCAAGAAATGACCAAGTGAATGAACACGAACAAAGCAAGCTTTCTTGTGGTGCATTGGTATTGCCCTTACCTATAAGCCAGGAGGCCTGGGTTCAATTCCTGAACACCACCTGCTCCAGAGGTATGCATTTACATCTCATTATTACCTAATCTCGCCTTATCTATTCAGATTGCTGTTTTCCCAGGCAGTGGAGAGAAACCAGACAGCAACAGCTGTTGATCTGGTGTCTTTGCTAGGTCTTCCACTTGCTCCAGAGGTGTGCAATGACATCTCTGAATACGTTGATTGTAAATATTCAGAAGTCCTGAGATGCTCCCAGTTGTGATGTATGAGATGATATGTGCCCCTGTGCGCAAAGATACCTGGTAGCAGCATGGCAGCAAAAGGTGTTGGTGCCAACTTCCTTGGATGACGGACGGTTGCTGCCCATGGAGTGTGCCCTGAGATGCTGGGAACTGCTGTCCCAGATGGAACCCCAGAGGAGCAAATGATGAGCTGAATCTACCAGGTACCTGCTCAGACTTTCACGTCAGGAGTTGTTGCTGTCTAATTTCAATCCACTACCTCGGAAATAACAAACTGTAGATAAATGAGATTACATTAGGTAATAATGAGATATTAATGCATATAAATAAGCCTCTTGCCACTTACTTGTGAGATTCTTGTCTCACCATTCAAACCTTGGATGGAAAACCAAAAGGTTTTTGCATGACATTAACAATGTCTTCTTTCAATTTTCATCATGTTTAGCCAACTGACTCCACCATTGCCCATAGGTTCCACCTGTTAATTTAAACGCAAGTTTGAGTTCCAAATTTGATAATCTAATTGATTCAGTTGAACATAATTACCTTGTACCATTTCAGATCTTCTTTATTATTCTGGTACTCTTCCATTTGTGGACAAAGCAATTCAATAGATGTTCCAATGTCAGCATCTCGTTCATATGTTAGTTCTTCAGTGTAACAACCTTCATTGATTGGTGTAACATCCAAAGTCACGTTTTCACCCATGATATTGTGAGTTCCATTGCTATTATGCAGAAAGCAGGTTAGAATAAATGATGCTGAACATAAATTTGGGAAAATAAATAACAAGAACTGATGTAGCAGTCAGTTCCAAATTAGACTGCTTTATTCCCTCTCACTTCTTGCTCTCTACAATAGATTTTTGCACAAGGTTCACGATCATTCATAGTAATGAAGCAAAAGGCACTCACATTCCAATGATATTATTAACCCAACACACATTTAATCAGCTGCTTAACCTGAATTGTAAGTCAATGTAAAGCCGTTTTCTGCAGCACTCTCACAATATAATCATCATCTACAAGGCTCAAATCAGAGCTACGATGGGATGCTCACCACCTCCCTGAAAGAACAGAGTACCAAATGCATGAAATAGTCCAGGACAAAGTAATACATTTCTTTGGTACCCATAGCAATAGACTCAATATCCATGCCCTCCACTGCAAGAACACTGCGCTGAAAGTATATTCCATCAGCAACAATTCATGAGCTTTGTGTTAAAAGACTGTCCTAACTGGATGATCATTACCAGTCAGATGTTCAGAAACAGGAGAACCTCATTACCTTTAATTCCAATCAACTTAACTTGACGAAATATTTATGTTCCTTTCATGTCACCGAGTCAAAACCATGAATAAACGTAACACTGCAAAGACTGCAGGGGAAATAAGTATTAATTAACATGGCCTTGCCGAGTCTGGGGGAAAAGTAGAGTTGGATCTGGGTCAGCGTAAGGTGGGGTGGTGGTGTCGGGTCCAGGAGGCACAGTTGGAATCAGTGTGGTTGGAACGCAAGGAGGAGGGGCATCAGATGTCATGGGAACCAGGTCTGAGGGGTTCAGGTACCTGCAGGTAGATATGGAGGGGTGTGTGTGTCTGCATGTAGTGGGGTGGGGGGTTGTCACTTTCATGTCCTCTAACTGTTTCTGGCTAACTATTCAGGGAAATCAGTTGGAACCCTCAAAGTCTCAAACACTAACTCAATTTTGAGGATATTTTCAGAGTGTTCTGGGTGCCAGATAATTGCCCATTAGAGTTTTCAACTTTGCAAGCAATTTCCATGGACTCAGCTACATTGGGCTGCAAATCTGCAAGTTTTCAACTCACAACTGCCTAACTGCTACAACAATTAACGACTTATGGGAAGATCTGGGCCAAACTGATTAACATCACCTAGTTAATGTTCAATTTCTAATACCATAAAGGCTACGTAGTAGTATGCAATGGATTTGATCTAAAGTTATTTATCTTAATGTAGAGAAGTAAAGTTAAAGCTCAACAAGCAGCAATAGCCAGAGAGTATCATATCCAAAGAAATGTGGTTAGAGAAAAATTGAAGAGAGTATTCTGGTTGGCAAAGTACAAGTCATTGATTTTGAAAACTGTCAGCCAGGATAAAAGTTGAAAGTTTTTAAGGAGAAGTTTTGCACTTTGTGCTTGTTGATAAAGGTGAGAATGAAAGACCAGGGCATTGAACATTCTCAGCCTGTGGTCTTCTCTCCATAATTTTCAAAAAAATCAAAAAACACAGGCTACTATGTGCAGTCTATCATCAAGTGTAGCTGTAGGATAGATATAAGTGCAAGGAAAATAGATGAACAGTCAAAAAGGAGATCAAAAAGGAGATGGTGAATAGTGATAATGGGGAGTGAAAACATGTGTCAATGGTATGAATTGAATAATATTGAAAGGGAGTGTGGTTAGCAGAGTAAGCAAATGCCTGTAAAGAGCAGGTAGAATAGTGGCTTAAAAAGGGGACTGAACAGCAACAGGAGGGAGAAGAAGGCAAACTGTGGTGCTGGTGCTTTTGAAAGAAAAATGAAAAAGCTACGAGAAAAGCAAATACCAGCATCAGCTGCAGGAGATTTGGGAGGGAACATGTCAAAATGAAATGAGGGAAGGCAAAGCATGATCCTTAGGCCACCAGGGAAAGTAAAGAATACGACTTTGAATGGACAGACTGGAGTAAAAGTACCAGATTTGTTATATTGGTTCAGGCACAGGGTTTCAAGCTCCAACATATACGAGTCAAGAGTGCTATTGAACTGGAAATTTTGAAGATAGTCTCCCTGTGAAAGTTATAGGTGCTAAACCCATGCATGTGATTTGCAATCTGAGGCAGTAAGGAACTATCCAATTACCTCTGGGTCATTAATAGTCCCATTGGCCTGTTGAAATTCCATAAATGGACTTATTAATTTTTAGATTGAAAGACTCATCACATAGCAAACTACTTACAATGTCAAAAGTCAACCTTGTGAAATATTCCATAATTCCCTACCAATGCATTTTCAGTATCTGTCATTATTCTTCAGACTGTTTTTCTTCTTCTCATCAAGAAATGTTGGATACACCAAAAGGTTAAGTTTAAAGTGAGAGGTAATTAACGGCTAGATCTTAAGTTGTGAGGCATTTTAGGAGATTTGTCAATATATTCCTGGTTTTCATCATAACGTTGACTGATGGCATCCAATTCAAAAGAATGACCCATCCCCTCCCTCCACACACACCTGCCAGCATGCATAATTATCATTATTGCTACTTACAAGAACAAACAGAAGTATCTTCCAGTATCATTCAAGGTTGCAGGCCAAAAACCGAGCAAGAATCCTTCAACAGTAAACCTGCCTGTTCTTCCTACAAGTTCAATACTACCATTTCCATGTAGGTCCTTAAACCAAGTAATTGCAGATCCATTTGTTTGAAGGTCATTCATGGCATGACAAGTAGATGAGACACACAATCTACAACGTAAGCGGGCATGTTCGCCTTCAAGGGCATAAACTGTTGTCATTACATCTGCAGGACATCTGTCAATCTGATTTGCTATAAATAATCAAAGTTTTTAGACTTTGTTAGAATACAGCAGCATGTTACACCACAGTGAAAAATGTAATTTTGAGAGGTAGATATTTAGTTTACAATAATTTATATTAATCATAAAATCAGAATGATATAAAAGTTGAGATAAAGATATTAAGAGGGTTAATTAAAATTTTAGTCAAAATTTGGGTATTCAAGAGTGGTATTAAAGTAGAGGACACAAGTGGAGAGTTTAGGAAACTCTGAAGTCTAGAGCTAAGGTGGTTGAAGGCGTAGCAAATAATGATGGGGCAAAGGTAATGGAGGAGGCACAGAAGGCCAGAGCTGGTAAAAACAGCATTCTTAGATATTTTCAGGGCATGAGAAATATAATAAGATACAAAGAGTTGCATCCATGAATAGATTTAATGACAAAGTTGAGAATTTAAAATTTAAGGCTTTGATAGTCTAGAAGAAAATCTCGGGATGTCGTGTAGAAGAGATGGGGCAGTAGCGTTGTGGTTGAGCTGGACTCTATGATGGCTGGGAAGAAGGAATGTAGTATTGGAAACAAAAACAGAAATTGCCTGAAAAAGTTCAGCAGTTCTGGCAACATCTGTGGAGAGAAATCACAGGCCTTGTTTCCAGGGAGTGGAGTCAGAGGGAGGAGCACCCAGAGCACGGTAATATAAATCTAACTTACCTCAGGGATTCGTGGCCTTGTTTCCCGGAGCGGAGTCAGAGGGAGGAGCACCCAGAGTAACTGAAACCTAACTGGAAAGGTGACATCACAGGAGAACTGTGACCTGATTGGCTGGTAGGAAATCTGCCCAATGTATAGAAAGGACACTCCAGAACTAATAAATAAATTAACTAACTGGGATTAACCAACTAATACCTGAATTAACCAAGTAGAGATGGCTAGGCAGGTGATGTGCTGTAGCTGTATGATGTGGGAGCTGGCGAATCCTATTGTGAACTGGAGTGACCATATCTGCAGCAAGTGCAATGTATTACCATGGATCAAGGATTGGTTAACTAACAGGAAGCAAAGATTGGAGATAAAGGAGTATTTTCCCGGTTGGCGGACAGTGACTAGTGGTGTGCTTCTGGGCTCAGTGTTTGGACCGCAGTTGTTTATAACTTACGTAGATGATTTGGAGTTGGGGACCACATGTAGTGTGTCAAAGTTGGCAGATAACACTAAAAGATGAGTGGTGGAGCAAAGTGTGCAGAGGATTCTGAAAGTTTGCAGGGTGATACAGATCGTTTAAGTAAATTGATGAAGGTCTGGCAGATGGAATTCAATGTTGATAAATGTGAAGTTATCCATTTTGGTAGGAATAACACTAAAAGGGACTATTACTTGAATGGTAGAAAATTGCAGCATGCTGCTGTGCAGAGGGACCTGGATGTCCTTGTACATGAATTGCAGAAGGTTGGTTTGCAGATACAACGGGTAATTAAGAAGGCAAACGGAACTTTGTCCTTCATTGGTAGAAGGATTGAGTTTAAAAGCAGGGAGGCTATGTTACAGCTGTATAGGATGCTGGTGAGGCCACACCTGGAGTACTGTGTGCAGTTTTGGTCTCCTTACTTGAGAAAGAATGTACTGGCACTGGAGTGGGTGCACAGCAGATTCACGAGGGTGATTCCAGAATTGAGATGGTTGGCTTATGAGGAGAGGCTGAATAGACTGGGATTACATTCATTGGAATTTGGAAGAATGAGGGGGGGAATCTTACAGAAACATATAAAATTATGAAGGGGATGGATAAGATAGAAACAAGGAGATTGTTTCCACTGGTGGGTGAAACTACAATCAGAGGGCATAGCCTCAAAATTAGGAGGACCAGATTTACGACTGAATTGAGGAGGAATTTCTTCTCCCAAAGGGTTGTGAATCTGTGGAATTCGCTGCTCAGTGAAGTAGTTGAGGCTTCCTCATTGAATGTTTTTAATGTTAAGATAGATAATTTTTTGAACAGTAAAGGAATTAAGAGTTATGGTGAGAGGTGAATAAGCGGAACTGAGGCCATGAAAAAAAACCAGCCATGATCTTATTGAATGGGGGAGCAGGCTCAAAGGGCCAGATGGCCTACTCCTGCTCCTGGTTCTTATGTTCTTAATGCTCCGGGTCCAGTGACCCTTTCTCAGAACCAGCAGTTTACTGTGGAGGTGACAAAGACAAGAGTGAGACAGCATTGAAGGCAGGCAACTCTACAAAATTGAAAGTAGATTTTCTGCCTGATGGAAACAATTGGAGTCATAAGTTCAGCTCAGGGTCAAACATTATGCTGATGTTGTGAACAAATTCATTCAACCAAAAATAATGGTCACTGAAAGGAAGGTAACGGTGCAGAATTTGTAACCAAAGCTGAAATGCTTTCTTTCCTTTAAAGTTTTAACTGAACAAGACTGTGACTTAGTCAAGGCTAGATATTCAACAAGCAATTTGAGAATACCAGATTAGCCAAGGGAAGTGGTGAAGAGAAAGGGCTAGTGTATATGTAGAAGCTGAGCCTATATCTTCAGATGAAGAGGTAAGATGTAGCTGATGAAGAAAAGGGGTCCCAGATGTTTAAGAGGTATTGTAGTACAGTACATGGCTTGGAAAGAATCCATTACCTGAGATTCTATGGTTTTGATTTTATGGGCAAGAGTAGGCAGTCTACACATATTCCTACATTACCAAAATCCAAAAACTTTCAGACTTTTTTTTGCAAAACAGAGAACTTGGAATTTTTACAATCATAATCTACAAAAGCTAAAGGAAAAGACAGAAGTAAACACAGAGTTTAGCAAGCAATATGAGCAAAATCTGACACAATTTACATGTAATTTATGAGCTCACAAATAGAAAATCTAGACAGATCTTACCTTTAGTACTGCATCCATTCGCCATTTCAGATATGGCAAATGTTAACAAAAATATCCAGAACATTGCAATCACCCTGCAATTCAGAGTAAAATGTTACAGTTTGATTTGCCTCAGACTAGTACAAAATATCAATAAAAAGAAGACAGTGACATGTTCCCTATTCAATCACTAGATCATGCTACATTGAGGTACACATAAAATGGATATTTGCAGACATACGTTGACATGATACCGTTATCCTCAATCACAAAAGGCTCATAGGTTGCACACAGAAGGCTGTCCACCACCTGTTGCTGTGCCTAGACGTTACACGTTGCATACTAGTATCAAGGGGAAAGCTCAATGGAAGGAATCAGAATGTTCACACAAGAGGTCATTGTAGCAGTTTAGAGGGACTAACATTTGGATGAGAGTCTAAGGTTGCTTCCATCTCATGAAATATATACTGGTGTGTTACCACTTTAAGACCCGAATATGCAAGTGAGCCAAGGACTGGGAGAAGGGCACCCGACAAGCAGCAAGGAGAACTCCAAGTAGCAGCATGCTACACAAAGGATATGTCCACATGTTGCTCTGGAACTGCAGGTCATCAGTTTGTCTTAACCTATTTGAGAATTTCAAGTAAATTGAACCTACTCTGTTTACAAATCCAGTAAGGGAGTGGCAACTCTGTGTTAAGGATCACAAGAACATGATATGGTAATCAGCAGGGATTTATCCTGAAAAAATTCAGGCAGTGATAGAACTTGAAAACCACAGAAAAAGGCTTCAGACAGGATTTGAAGCAATACTGTAGTTACAACTACAAAGAGATATCAGGGAAAAAAAAATCACTACACAAACAGTGCAGGCTAAGCAGGAAGAACTTGATTTGCGAGCTACCCAGAGTGGTGGAGGCAGCCAGAGGGTCAGTTCTGAGCTGAGCTAAGGAAGCCACAGTGCACCAGGAGTAGCTTCAGGTGTCATGTTCATGCACAAAACAAGCATACACAGCAACAAAGCTTGAGCCAAGAAACGAAGGGAGTTTTTTAAGCAAAGCAAAAGCAGTATAGCAGCTAAGAGGCACGGAGTAGCCTTATAGTCTCCCTAGTATCACAGAAAGCTTTAGGTTTAATATTGCCTTAAAGAATATAAGTTTTGAAGGATTGCATAAGAAGGGATTTGTTTCAAGCTGTGTGGACGTAACTGGAATGTTTCTTTAAAAGAGATGATTGAAAGTTCTCCATGGAGCAACATTGAGGAGAAACAGAAGTAAATTTACATGTATTTGGAAAAGCAAAGACTGATTAGGGATAGTCGACATGGCTTTCTGCATGGGAAACTGTGTCTCACTAACTTGATAGAGTTTTTTGAAGAAGTAACGAAGAGGATTGATGAGGGCAGAGCAGTGGACGTGATCTACATGGACTTCAGTGAGACATTTGACAAAGTTCCTCATGGTAGATTGGTTAGCATGGTTAGATCACATGGAATACAGGAGAACTAGCCATTTCGATACAAAAATCGGCTTGAAGGTGGAAGACAGGATGGTGATGGAGGGTTGCTTTTCAGACTGTTACACAACGTAAGCATAAGAATTTCCAGACAGAAGATTCTGATCAGAGTTCCTTAAAATGCAGAGCCACACGTCCAATCTGACAGGTCCATTGTAGTGTAGAACAGTCAGGGGAAAGAAATCAATAACCAGTAAAATCAGCAGTCAGTTGCTGCACTAACTTAGAGATGCAGAATCACAAACAGCCACCTTGACCAACCACTGTGAAACAGTAAGTACAAAAGATAAGTGTAAGGATAGGATGCCTGCTGGCTAGGGAAGGTGACGTAGTGCAAGGGGCCCACATAGATGATGGAGTGTTTACGGGAGGTGGAGGTGGACGGATGGCTAGAGGAGTTGTTGTCTTGTATAAGGGGAGGTGATTGGGTCCTGCAAGGTTTGGGTCTGCCAGTGGGTGAAGGGGAGGTCAGGTTTACAGCACACAAAAGGGAGGTTGATTCTGGTGGTTCGGCAGGGGACTGAGCCTCATGTTGACGCAGTTAAGGTCAGATCCAGGGGAAGTTACACGCATTTGATGTAAGTTGGTTGGAGGGGGGGATGTCAGTTTAATAGGTGTTAGACTAGGCTTTTAACAGTCTAACATTTCCTGAGTAACTGTTTACTTAATTGCGTGGAACCCTCCAATTTAAATGGACGCTTTCAGAGGGTCCTAGGCTTAGGGGAATTGGCCAGTAGAATCTTCAATTTCTTGGGGATTCCTTCAGAGTTTACCATGTCAGGGATTCTGCAGTGTCACCTGTACTCAAGTCCCTTCTATGCCTCAGGAAAAATTTCCAGCTACTGGAAATTACAGGTCGCAATGTCAAAATCTGGGGGTGACACCAAATTGGAGTGTATAATTAATAGTGAGAAAGTCCAGAGCAAAACATAAGTAGGCATGAAGCACATTAGATTGAATAGCCCTTAAGAACTGGCAGAGGAATTGTAATGCACAATAAACCCACTCCTGTTGGCTGCACTGCAGGCTGTGTACCACCATTCAGGAAATCCCTCCTTCCTTTTTGTTTTGTATCAAATCCATTTGTACATTGGCAGAAAATCTTGGTGCATGCACTCTCGTGTAAATTTATTCCTCATCTGAGTGAAACGTATGAATGCTGTTAAACAGACTATATTTTCGATTTTTCACACGCCCTTGTTTTTACATAGATCACCGCAGAGTTAATTCCAGTCACTTTCCTCGCCAAAGATCCTTGGCCTGTACAAATATCTGTCCCACTGTGCCAGGGTATGTTTCCATTTTCCATACCTAAGTATCCATCTACCTTAATGCCACACCAGAGGTCGTCTTGTGCAAATGGCCTGAAACCATTGGTAACTGAGCTGAAAATGCCCAAACTCAAATTTAATAAGATTGACAGTTAACACACAGGGGAATCTTTCAATCCATCATTCCAGGGAGACTGGAACCTAAATACAGAGGGAAAAACAAATGTAAAACCCATGTCCTTCACCAGAATGTGTTTGTTGTTAGTCAATTAAGAATTTAGATTATTGCATTTCCATTATTGTTGTTCTTTATTCATCTTAAAATACTGAAATTTAAACAGATCTGACTGTCTTCTGTAAGTCAGTCTAAGGTAAAATGCTTCATTGGAGGAGGCCTATACTTGACCGAATCATTTGAAGTCTTCCATTGTATCATCTAAGTATGTAAGTATCCTCAAAAGAAGCTCCACCGCCCCATACGCCATTCTTTAATAGCAGCTGATACCCCTCATCGGAGCAAAGAATAGGTAAGTGATTCAGCAACAGAGACAACAGGGTAGTGCTACGGGTGGTATTTCAGTACAGCAATGTGATTCAGCACACAGCCAATAATCTGGAAATGGAAATGTTCTGTAAGTCAGTCTAAGGCAAGACATTTTGTAGGACGAGAACCTCAGAAATGTAAATTATTGCTGAAAACACTCCTAAAACGAAAGCAACAAGTACCAAATAGCCACGAGGTCTGTGGTTACTACAAGGATCAGACAATAATCAAAAACAGAGGCATCTGTTCCAAGGTCAACGATTGTGCTATAAATAAATGTAAATGACCTATTTAATTAAACTGAGTACCGTTAGACGTAGCACAAACCTGTGAAAGGCTAAAAGGCTAGACTAGATTTCGCAATTTGCAATTTGTTGACCATCATTTAAAAATTGACTCATTCTTCAGATTATTGGAAAGAAAAATACAAAAAAGGTTTAAACTTGTAACATTGTATTCTTCCTCTGTTCTATTACCTTACGTGCTTTGTATGGTATGATCTGCCTGTACTGCATGCAAAACAAAATTTTTAACCGTACCTCTAGTTATGTGACAATAATAAATCAAACATAGGTTGTACATTTTTTACAGCATTACTGGGAATGATGTTGGATTTGGTGCTTATTAAGTAGCAGGGTTTCATCAATTCACTAAAACCTTTATTTACATTTCTGGTTATTTGGACTTATTGGACATCAGTTTATTTTAACCTTAACGTTCCTCTCCTCTTTGATCTTCTTAAAATGTGTTTCTAGCTTGTGAACAGCA
Source organism: Rhincodon typus (assembly GCF_021869965.1). Classification (NCBI taxonomy): domain Eukaryota; kingdom Metazoa; phylum Chordata; class Chondrichthyes; order Orectolobiformes; family Rhincodontidae; genus Rhincodon; species Rhincodon typus. The sequence goes on from NC_063337.1 coordinate 49,383,585, forward strand.
CTTGGAAAACCAAACTGATTATCCATCCCTGGTTACACTGAAAGGCTGCTGAAGGGCTTCCCAACCTACCAGATGGTGCACACATAATGGTGTTTGGTCCGGTCTTCAAGGATTTTGAAACAATGGTGATAAACATATGATAGTACGTGTATAGGTCAGGATAGTGCATGATTCAGAGGAGAATGGCTGCTCAGCTGCTACCCCGGCTTTGGGGTCGAGCATTGATAGGGGCTTCAAGTATCACATTTAGCTGACACAAAACTGTCAGATTTGGGTGCACCCTCAAGAGAATAGCCTTTACCCCATGGGAGAGGCATCTGCTGTCCTCTCCCAGGATGTTAACATGCCTGTGCACCAAGCACCAACTCCAATTGCGTCTTTATTAATTCCACACAGCCAGCTACACAAGGCTGACATGATCTAGGCTGAGATGTTGTAGCCTGTTGCGGACCCTGAAGACCAAGTCACTTAAGGTCTACCACTACAGTCATTTAAGTATTCTCAAAGGAAGCTCCATCTCCTCATACTTTAACAACCGCTGATACCGCTCATCGGAACAATGAATAAAAAAATGACCGAGAGAAAGAGAGTCCAGTGTAGTGCTGAAGTTGGGATCTCATTATAACCATACAATGCAGCATACAGCTAATAATCTGGAAATTCAGTCAGAACTGTACTGCAGTGATCTTCCAGAAAGGCCCAAAAAGTGCTAGCATTACCTGAACACACCATTAGTTTGCTTAATGAGGTCGCTGATTCCCTCATTGTAAACCACCTCTGCATCTACAATGGTTTCCAGACTGGAGTCATGTGCCATGTCTGGAAGAGATTTGCCACTGTCACCAAGTGTCCAGCCTGCAACCTAATGGTCTGCTTCTAATAAAGGCAGCACAGAGTGCAGGATGGATGACTTATGATCACTGCTTACAAACCAGATTCTGACCTTCACTGGTACCTATAGTCTCAAACAGCCTGCACATTCAGTGAGTGAACATTCGAATTATAGAATGGTTACAGCACAGAAAGAAACCAGTCTGTCAAGTGTGTTCTGCCTCACTACAAGACCAACTTAGCTACCCTCATACCTTTCCTATAGCCCCACAATTTTTAGAATTTGTTTCAATTTCCTTTTGAAAGCCACAATCAAAATCAGCATCCTCCACACCCTCAGAAAGCACAGCCCACAGCCTAACACATACTGGGTAAATATGTTCCTTTTACAGTGGTTGGCTCTTTTGTCAATCACCTTAAATTAGTGTACTCTAGTTCTTGACCCTTCTGCAAATAGTAATTTACAATGTCTAAACTCCTCATGGTTGTGAATTCTTTTCTGAAATCTTTTCTAAAAATAACAATGGTGTTATCAGTTTAACCATTTGACTGAAGTTCTTCCTTGAAACTATGCTTATCAATCTTCTCTGCATCCTCTCGAACACCTTCACATCCTTCCTAAATTGGTCACAGAATTAAATAGAACTACATATATTACTTATAGTAGCAACAGTAGGCTATGCAAGCCTGCTCAACCATTCAACATGATCATGGCTGAACTCCAAATCTAGGTTAGTAAGTAGCTCAAGAAAAGCAACTGTTACCATTAAGGCAGTTTGTCTCCAACATGGTGTTTTCCCTGATACTGCAAGATTGTAGCAAATGAAACTGGTGTGGATATTGCAATAATTAAGAATTCAATATTTATTGCAGTCAACTATAAAATTATTACATTAACAGGCACATAAGCATCTGGGCTCATTTTGCACAATTATATTACAACAGTGTGACATATTTCCAGTAGAGTGTCATCCTTCAAGTGATCCCAAAGTAAGATGGAGTATGAGGTTTTTAAATCTCAGGTTGCACGTTTTGTTACAATAATCTCCCTCCTACGAGCCAAAGTCCCCACCTGCTTCAAGAAGACCACTATCATCCCCATACGTAAGAAAACACATGCAGTGTGCCTTAATGACTACTGCCCAGTGGCTCTGACCTCGATAATCATGAGGTGCCTCGAGAGGCTGGTCATGACCCACATCAACTTCAGTTGCCCAACCTACCTTGATCCCCTACCATTTGCCTACCGACATAGCAGGTGGACAGAGGATGTCATACCCCTAGCTCTGCACTCATCCCTGGAACATTTGGCCAATGAAGACATCTATGTGAGGCTCCTATTATTGACTACAGCTCCTGCTTCAACACCATTATCTCCTCCATACTGATCTCGAAACTGTGTGACCTTGGCCTTGGCTCCACCCTCTGCAACTGGATCCTCAGCTTTCTGACCCATAGACCATAATCAGTGAGGATAGGTAACTGCACCTCCTCCACTATAACACTCAACACTGGAGCCCCCCCAAGGATGGATCCTCAGCCCCTACTGTACTCCCTGTACACCTACGACTGTGTTACCAAATTCCGAACAAACGCCATTTACAAGTTCGCTAATGACACCATCTTAGTGGGACGGATATCTAACAATGACGAGTCAAAATACAGAAGGGAGATAGAGGGCTTGGTGATATGGTGCAATGAAAACAACCTGTCTCTCAACATTGGTAAAACTAAAGAACTGATCATTGACTTCAGAAAGAAAGGAGGAGAACATGGTTCTATCTACATCAATGGAACTGAGGTTGCGAGGATGGACAGCATCAAGTTCCTCGGAGTGACGATAACCAATGAACTGTCCTGTACTTCCCATGTAAATGTGACAGTCAAGAAGACATAACAACACCTTTTCTTCCCCAGGCGGCTCAGGAAATTTGGCATGTCCATAAGGTCCCTCACTAATGCCTACAGATGCACAATTGAAAGCATACTGTCCGGGTGCATAATGGCCTGGTATGGTAACTGCTCTGCCCAGGATGTTAAGAAACTACAGAAAGTTGTGTGCACGGCCCAGACCATCATGGAAGCCAATCTTCCATCCATGGACATCATTTACACGACCCGCTGCCACAGAAAGATGGCCAACATCATCAAATACCATCGCACCCTGGTAATGACCTCCTACAACCTCTTCTGTACCTCTTTTTCAGGCAGAAGATACAGAAGCTTGAACACACACGAGCAGGTTCAGCAACAGCTTCTTCCCGGCCATTGTCAGACTGTTGAATGGACTGTAGCCTCAAATAATGTAACCTGTATGCCTCTAAGTCTTTTTCATCTGTACATCCTTTGCCTGCTGTGATCTGCCTGTAACGCCCATAAACAAAGCTTTTCACTGTATTTCGGTCCACGTAATAAAATCAATCAATAATGATATCATGATCATATTTCTTAAAGGTATACTGACGGTGAGACATAGCACAGCAATAACGAGTCTCCACGAAGGTATAATCAATATCACTTCTAAGCTGTGCACATGAACCTCAGGAGGTCCAAGCAGCAGAAAATTAGAGGGAGCGTTGGATATAGGTACGTTAAGTGAATGAGTAAAAATATGGCAGATGGAACATAATGTGGAACATGTAACGTTGTCCACATTGGCAGAAAGAATAGAGAGATGTGGGTAACCTGGTACATGAATGGTAAAAAAAAACATGTAGGTACAGCAAGAGATTAACATGGCGAAAGGAATGTTGTCATTTATTGCACAGGGAATAGAATATAAAACGAGAAATATTCTGATACAGTTCTGCAGGATGTTGATGAGATGACATCTGAAGTACTATATACAGTTTGGTCTCCTTATTTAAGAAAGAATAGAAGTATGCAAGAAACAGCCCAAAGGAAGCTCATCTAGCTGATTCCTTGGATTGTACGGGTTAGCTCATGAGGAAAGGATGGATAGTTTGGGCCTGAATCCATTGCTGTTTAGAACAATGAGGGACAATCTTATTGAATCAAACAAGATCCTGAGGAGACTTGACAGGATGGATGCTGGGAGCATAATAGTTTAAAAATCACTGGTCACTCATTTAAGACAGAGATGAAGAGAAGGAAGCTTGTGAGTCTTCTCCAAAGAACAGTGGAGGTAGGGTGATTGAATATTTTTAAGGCAGAAGTACAAAGATTCTTGACTGCATGGCAGTCAAAAGTTATTAAGCACAGATCAGAATGTGGAGTGTGCACCTTATCAGATCAGTCACACCCCTACTAAGCAGCAAAGCAGACAGGAGAGCCTCCAGTCACATGGTCTGAAGGTAACCGGAGCAGGTAGTCATGGAGGTTAATACCAGGGACCAAGCCTGAAGGATCTCAGATGCAGTGCTAGAAAGAGGTTCAATGCCCTGACACAAGTGGTCATGGTGAACAAATTCATCTCCAAATGCCATGTCCAACCAATTGCGCCCTACAACCACTGCTCAGTTCACCTCAACCAAATCACTCACCTGGCAACAGTCTGCACTTATACCTATATCTTCACAATTCAGTCCCATGCATCCTGCTGCAAACCTCACACCCATTTCTCTCAGTCTGCGCACAATGCCAGTTATTCAACTGTGACAACCATATCACACCGCTTATCGACTCCCCCTTGTGGGTGACAGTGACCTACAATTGGAGATAGCAAGAGTGAACTCGTAGAGGACAGATATGGTTACAAGTCTTAACTCCCACAGGGAAGAATTTTTATTAGCTGTTATTGGAACAGCCATTGCTGTGGCAAGGCTGAAAGCATTGAAGGTAATAGTATACCTAATCCTGTTTTTCACTATAGCTTTGGTTTCAAATGTTTATTTTGTGGTCCCTTTGATGTTTGCTTTGTGGCCATGTAGACATTGTGATGATCAGTGGGAGGTGTGAGTTGTTGGTGAATGTACACTTCCATTTTCAGTTACTCAGATCATGATCATTAGCTTATTTTTAATTCACTTATGGAATTCACCATCACTGGCTGGCCAGCATTTGTTGTCAGTCTCTAGGTGCCATTGAGAAGGTAGTGATGAGCTGCCTTCTTTGGCCACTGCAGTCCTGTGCTGTCGGTAGACCCAGAATGTCCTTAGGGAGGGAATTCCAGGATTGGGACCTAGCGACAATGACAGAATGGCAATATAGTTTCAAATCAGGATGGTGAATGACTTGAAGGAAACTTGCAGATGATAGTGTTCCCATGTTTCTGCTGCCCTTATCCTTCTAAATGGAAGTGGTTGTGGGTTTGGAAAGTGCTGTCTAAAGATTTTTGGTTGAATTTCTGCAGTGCATCTTGTAAATAGTGTACACAGTTGCTACTGAGTGTCGGTGGTGGAGGGAGTAGACACTTGTGGATGTGGTGCCAATGAAGTGGGCTGGTTTGGCCTGAATGGTGTCAAGCTTCTTGAGTGTTGTTCGAGCTGCACTCATCCAGGCAAATGGGGAGTATTCCATGATACTCCTGAATTGTGCCTGGTGGACAGGCTTTAGAGAGCCAGGAAGTGAGTTAACCACCACAGTACTCCTGGCTTCTGACCTGCTCTTGCAGCCACTGTGTTTATGTGGTGAGTCCAGTCGAGCTCTGGTCAATGGTAACATCCAGGATGTTGATAGTGGGAGATTCAGTGATGGTAACACCATTGAACATCAAGGGATGATGGTTATATTGTCTGTTATTAAAGATGGTTGTTGCCTGGCAATTGTGTGGTGCAAATGTTATTTACCACTTGTCATCTCAAGCCTGGATATTGTCCATATCTTGCTGCATTTGCACATGGACTGTTTCAGTATCTGACAAGTTGCAAATGATGCTGGACATTGTACAATCATTGATGAACGTCCCCACTTCTGACCTTATCATGGAGGGAAGGTCATCCTTGAAGCAGTTGAAGATGATTGGACCTAGAACACTACCGTCAGCAACTCCTCAGAGATTTCCTGGAGCTGTGATGACTGACATCCAATGACCACAACCATCTTCCTACTTTCCAGGTATGACTCCAACCAGCAGAGAATTTACCCCTTAATTCCTAATGATGCCAGTTTTTATGGGGCTCCTTAATGCTACATTTGGTGAAATGTGACCTTGATGTCAAGGGCTGCCACTCTCACTTCACTGGTACAATTACAATATTTAAAGGGCATCTGGATGAATACCTGAATAAGAAGGGTTTAGAGGGATATAGGCCAAATGCTGGCAAATGGGACTAGATTTATTTAGGATATCTGGTCAGCATGGACAAGTTGGACTGAATGGTCTGTATCCATGCTGTAAATCTCTTTGACTCCACAGCCTCTGGAATTCAACTGTTTTGTCCATGTTTGAACCAAGGTCAGGTAATGAGGTCAGGAGCTGAGTGGCCCTGGTGGAACCCACATTGGGCCTCACTGAGCAGGTTCCTGCTGAGCGAGTGCTGCTTAATATTACTATTGATGACACCTTCCATCATTTTACTGATGATCAAGAATAGACTGATGGGCAGAAATTTGCCTGGTTACACATGTGAGATAGCAAGAACTGCAGATGCTGGAGTCAGAGGTAACCAAGTGTGGAGCTGGAGAAACACAGCAGGCCAGGCAGCATCAGAGGAACAGGACAGCTGGTGTTTTGGGTCAGGACTTTTCTTCAGAAAAGGGTCTTTACCAATTTTAAAATCTCCCCACCCCCGGCCTCAACCCATGTCCAAGCCTCCCTCTCATCCCCGCCTCCTTGACCTGACACAACCTGTCACAATCTTCTCTCCCACATATCTGCCCCACCCATCGCACTAACCAATCCCCACCACTGCCTACCTGCACTCACCTATCACCATCCCACCTACCTTCCCCAGCCCCACCCCTCCTCTCTCTATGTATTTCTGAGCTCCCTTCCCTCTCCCCATTTCTAAAGAAGGGTCCTGACCCAAAACATCAACTTTCCTGCTCCTCTGATGCTGCGTGGCCTGCTGTGTTCCTCCAGCTCCATACTGTCTTATTCTCCTTGTAGTGTGAAAGGCCAAACTAGAGGAATACAAGAGATTTTTTCATCAACTATGATCAAACCTCTATTGGGAAGTACAATTAAGAGAGCTCCAAAGTCACTATCTGTAGCTTTTTAAGTGTGATTCTACTTTCGAACATACTCAATCCAGAAAGTTTGTAAGTATCGTACAGTCATACAGTAGACAGTCATAGGGTCATTGAGTCACACAGCATGGAAACGACCTTTCAGACCAACAAGTCCACACTGACCATGTTCCCAAACTAAACTAGTCCTTTCCTCCTGTGTTTGGCCCAGATCCCTCCAAACCTTTCCTATTCGAGTAATTATCCAAACGTCTTTTAAATGTTGTAACTGGACCTGCAACCACCACTGCCACTGTCAGTTCATTCCACACACTAACCACTCTCTGTGTAAACAAGTTGCCCCTCATTACCTTTTTAAATCTTTTCCCTGTCACGTTAAAAATATGCCCTCTTGATTTTAACTTCCCCACCTTAGGGAAAAGACCTTTCCTATTTAAATTGTGTATGCCCCTCATGATTATACAAAGTTCTATAAAGTCACCCCTCAACCTCCTACCCTCCAGTGAAAAAAGTCCCAGCCTGTCCAACCTATTTTTATAACTCAAACCCTCCATTCTGGGCAACAGGTTGGTAAATCTTTTCTGAAGCCTCTCCAGTTTAATAATATCCTTCCTACAACAGGGCAATCAGAACTGCATGCAGTACTCCAGAAGAGGCCTCACTAATGTCCTGTACAACCTCTGCATGACGTCCCAACTCCTATACTCAAAGGGCTAAGCAATGAAGGCAAATGGGCTAAATGCCTTCTTAACCAACCGTGTCTACCTGTGACACAAATTTCAGAAAATTATGTACCTGAGTTCCTAGGTCTCTCTGATCTACAACACTAACCAGTGTCCTAGCATTAACTGTACAAGTCCCGTCCTTGTTTGCATTACCAAAATGCAATACTTCACAGTTATCCAAATTAAAGTCCATCTGCCACTCCTCAGCCCATTCACCCAATTGATCAAGATCTCTTTGTAACCTTAGATAAACTTCTTCACTATCCACTATACCACCAATTTTGGTGTCATCCACAAACTTACTATCCATGCCTCCTATGTTTTCATCCAAATCACTTATATAAATGATAAACAAATGTGGACTCAGTACCAATCGCTATGGAATATCGCTGGTCACAGGCCTCCAGTCAGAAAAACAACCCTACACCATCACCCTCTATCTCCTACCATAAAACCAATTTTGTATCCAACTAGCAAGTTCACCTTAAATCCCATGTGATCTAATTTTACCAATTAGTCTACCACCCAGTATCTTATCAAGGGCTTTACTGAAGTCTAGGTAAACAACATCTACACTCTGCCTTCATCAATCTTTTTGGTTACTTCCTCAAAAAACTCAATCACGTTTGTCAGACACAATTTCTATCGCACAAAAACTATGCTGACTATCCCTAACTATTCCTTGCCTCTCCAAATGCATGTAAATCCTATCTTTCAGAATCACCTCCAACAACTTATGCACCATAGAAGTTAGACTCACAGGTCTGCAGTTCCATGGCTTTTCTTTGCAGACTTACTTTATTGAGGCCCAACATTAGCCACCCTCCAGTCTGTCGGCACCTCACCCACAGTTATAGATGACATAAATATTTCTGCTAGGTGCCCCGCAATTTCCTCCCTAACGTCCCACAACATCCTGGGATGCACTCAATTAGGTCCAGAGACTTTTCCCCCTTTGTATTTTCTAAGATCACCAGCACTCCTGTTCTGTAAGGTTAATTGTTTTCAAAGCATCAATATTTATTTCCCTGAGTTCTTTAGCCTCCATTTCTTTCTCCACGGTAAAAACTGAGGCAAAATATTCACTTAATATCTCTCCCATCTCCTAAGGTTCAACACAAAGGCAACCTCGTTGATCTTTAAGGGGCCCTACTCTCTCTCTAGTTGCTTTTTTGCTCTTAATGTACTTGAAGAATCTCTTTGGATTATCCTTAACCTTATCTGCCAAGGCTATGTCATATCCCCTCTTTGCCTTCCTGATTTCCCTCTTAAGAATGCCTCTACACTCTGTATAATCGTCAAGAGTTTCATTGGGTCCTAAACTGTCTATATCTAATATATGATTCTTTTTATTCTTGACTTGAACCACAATATCTTTATTTGTCCATTGTTACCTAATCTTACCAGCCTTGCCCTTCATTCTAACAGGAACATAATGCCTCCGAACTCTCATTATCACATTCTCAAACGCCTCCCACTTGTCAGTTGTTCCTTTACTTGTGAACACTCTACTCCAATCAACTTTTGAAAATTCTTGTCTCATACCCTTAAAACTTGTCTTATTTCAGTTAAGAAATTTAACTTTTATGGAAGGCTTATCCTTTTCCATAACTGTTTTAAAGCGATAGGATTATGTTCATTAGTTCCAAAGTGGTCCCCTACTAACACTTCAGTCACTTGCCCCGTTTTATTTCGCAAAAGAAGGTTAAGTTTTGCTCCTTCTCTAGTAGGAACATTTACTATTGATAAAGAAAATTTTCTTGAAAACATTTAACAAATTCCTCATCGTCCAAACCTGTAACACTATGGCAGTCATAGTCAATATTTGGGAATTTAAAATCTTCTATTATTACAATCCTATTGTTCTTACATATATCTGGGATCTCTCTACATATTTGCTCCTTGATTTTCCTCTTGACTATTGGAGGGCCTATATTACAACCCAATCAAGCTAATCATCCCTTTCTTATTACTAATTTCAACCCATGTATTTTTACTAAATGATCCCTCACAAATACCTTCTCTAATTACAGTAGTAATGTTTTCCTTAATCAAAAACACCACGCCCCCTCCTCGCTTCTTTGTTTCCTTCTTATAAAATCTAAAACCCAGAACACTGAGCTGCCAGTTCTGTCCTTCCCTCAACCAAGTTTCTATAATAATTATGACATCTCAGTCCCATGTTCTGATACATGTCCTGAATTCAATCAACCTTACTTGTAAGACCCCTTCATTGAAATAAACGCAGTTTAATTCTTCAGAGTTACCTCATTCTCTGACTTGCTCTCATCTGTCTTTTCAAATTAACTTGCTCTTTCCTGATTCAGAACCATCGTCATCTGTCTTTCTATTTTCACTGCTACACGGGAACCCCTCACACCCCCACCTCTAATAGTTTACAAACTTCCGAAATAGAACCAGCAAATCTCCCCACTAGAAAATTTTTCCAGTTCAAGCAAAAGCCAATCCTTTGAACAGGTCTCTTCTACCCCAGAAGAGATCCCAATGATACAAAAATCTGAATCCCTGTGCATTGCACCATCTCTTCAGCCACTGATTTACCTCCCCTATCCTTTTATCCCTTCCCTCATTAGAACTTGGCACTGGAAGTAAATAAGAAATTACTACTTTTGATGTTCTGTTTTTTTAACCTTCTACTTAACCTTTTTGTATTCATTCTGCAAAGCCTTAACTCTTTAGCTAACTATGACATTCCTACCAATGCGTGGAACAGCTTCCAGCTTTTGACTTTCCCCTTTGACAATATGCTCCAATGATTTTGAGACATCCTTAACCCTGACACAAGGAAAGCAATATACTATCCTAGGTTCATGCTCACCGTTGCAGATCTCCTGTCCGTGCCCCCGACAGGAAAGTCCCCTTTAACAATTATTCCTTTCAATTTTGACAAACCCCAATTAAGATAAAATCATTCCTAGTGCCCAAGATCTGACTTCCACGTCTATTTTCCTCTGAGACAGACTCTCTCTTTCAACTGAATCCAAAACAGAATATCTGTTTGAGAAAGGAATAGCTACAGGAGACTTCTGAGCTACCTCTTTATCTTTCCTGGCAGTCACCCATCTATCTGGCTGATCCTTGCTGTTAATCACTTCTCGAAATCTATTAGTCATCACACTCAGTGTCTCTGAATGTCTTTAGTGACATTAAGCCTAAAGAGACGAAGCTCTTAATAACAGCTCATATAAAAATAAACTACCCTTTCTTACACACAGACTTTAATTTTAATCATGCAAAAGATAAAAAAAATTAAACATGGAAATCTTAAAAACATCCCCTTCTTCAAGTCCTCCAGCTGTCAGCTTTCATTCTCCAGACAAAAAAAAACTGTCTCCAGAGCCATCCACAAGACGGTGTGTAAAACAATCTCTCCTTCTTCGCAAACATTTTTTGTGAAGTATAAAAGTTTCAAAGGGAAAAAACCGTCTCCAGACCAAACCTCAACACCTGGAGGCCTCTCCCACACAAACTCCACTTGAAAGAAGCTTGTAGTCATAATTGATTTTGGTCTTGTCAGAATAAGAGTAAAATAAACTTGCCTTATGAGAACTTTGGTACACTTCTTCCCTCAGTTCTTCTAATCAAAATTCTAAAATCTTGTCCTCTTACTCTCCATTCATATATAATAGAAGTAAATTTTCACTATTTACCCATAACTTAGTCCCCAAGCTTCACCCCCTTTTTACTGATTGCTCCAACTCAACAATCATTGCTGCAATTACTGCTCCCAGCTCTGCAGAAAATGGTCTCCCTCTCTTTCCAACACCTGTTCTCCCAATCCCCAGTTTCCCTCTCTGCTTCAGGAGCAGCAACCCAGAAAGCTATGGCCCATTCTGACAAGGTCTTCAGAAATATAGGAGGGAAGAGTTGTCGTTCTTAACTCCATACTCTAGTCCTCCAACTTGGCACTTCTGTGTATCCCTCTCCATCGTCTCTCTTCGTTGACAGCAGAGCTTTCGGCCCTGGAATTGCTTCTTGAAAATTCTTTGTCTCCCTCCACTCTTCAATAATGAGCTTTGTTAATTTCTTCTTCTGTAGATCAGCATTTATTATTTCAATTGTGCCTTTTTCTTAAATTGGTCTTCCCACGCACAGCATGTTTTGCTTAACAACATACTTTATGACTACGAGTTCTGATAAATCATGAAGGTGATGCCAAGAAATTACAATATTGTCTTGCTAGCCTCGTGTCAAAAGCTGCCTCCCACATCAATCAGATTTAAACTTGGACTTCAAAATCTTTCTAAGCAGACTGAAATTGAAACTGAATATTTATACGTTCCCAAATGATAAAAAAAAAGACTGGGTTTCCTGAAATGATTTCAAATGACTCCACAATCCAAAGTCAGAAGTTACATGACACCAGGTTATAGTCCAACAGGTTTATTTGAAATCACAGAGAGATCAAATGAAGAGGCTACGCTCTGAAAGCTTGTGATTTCAAATAAACCTATTGGACTGTAACCTGGTGTCATGTGATTTCTAACTTTGTCCACCCCAGTCCATCCTCCAATTCAAGTCAGCATGCAAGTATTGGCACTCAGAGTGTAAAAAGTATACGCCATTTCTGCTCTGCATTGGATCTCTGGGTCTCAGAGAGGTGTTCCTTCATTCACATGAAAGACAAATGAAACTAACACCATTGGAAATACTGTTCAGTATGAACTATATCTGTTGTATTTTACACAAAACAGAACATAATTCAATTAGAAACTTTTGATATAACCACGTACTCTTCAAAAATAAAGAACATGACTATGGCAGTCCACTCCAATAAATTGACTTATGTTAAAAATACTATCTCCCATACCTGATGCTACTGCCCAGAACAGGTGGCTTCCCTCACAGCTATCTGGGGCTGAGCTATCTATATTTTGACTTGTTTCAATTATTAAACTCTATACTGTGTATTGGACTCCAAATGCTAATTTAATGCAGAGCTCAATCACCTAACACATCTTTGCTATGAAGGCGGCATTGTTGGAGGAAGGGAGCTACTAATGGTAAAGTTCAGAACTGGAAGCATGTAGCAACTCTACCTGTGGTGGCAGTGTATTGGCAATGTCAAAAGGTTAGTAATTCAGAGGGTAATGCTCTATAATAATATATTCAAATCCTACTGTGACAGCTGATGAAATTTAAGTTGAATTGATTCATTAAAAATGTTGAAAACCTGTTGTGGTGACCAAGTAACACTATCTAGCTCACGAAAATCCTTTCAGGGAAGGAGATCTGCCTACAAGTCCAACTTGTGATTCTAAATGCACAGCAGTGTGGTAGACTCTTACTGCCTCTCCAATGGCCCAGCAAGCCATTCAGTTGTAACAACTGTGGACAAATACTGGGCCATGCGTGAGGCACCCACTTCCTGTGAAAAGAAGTTTAGAAAGCACAAGAGCATCCGGGTGCTGAAGCACTGCAATTATTGACAGTGTTATGTAGAGGAGCTAAAGATGAGATATTAAATCTGTTAGAAATGATAAATGATTGATTAGATTCCTGATAGGATCTGATTGATTTTTAATTCCGCACTCACAATCAAAATGGCATAAGGTGATGGGTTGTAAAGGCATTGTTTTTTTAAGTAGAGCCTCCAGATCTCAGTTCGATAGGAGGAACCTGCAAAGTGAGAACATGTGATGTCAGCAAGTTTCTTTCCACCCTTATTAGATTTCTGGTGATTTTGGTTCCATGTCCAGATTTGGGTTAATCCGTTGTCAAACTTTTCCATGATACATTTCTGCATACTTATAAGTCAATATTTGGGTAATACCAAATGGAACATAAAGTGCAGATTCTAACTAAAAGTGCTTTGTACCAGTACAAATCCCACCAATGTTCACACTGCCCCCGGGTGGGACACTTTGCAAAAAAAAAAAAATTCCCACAGAAAATAGAACACCAGAATTCAGCAAAGAAAATCCTTCTGTCAAGTTTATCTGTATGTTTGAAGTTTGAGCCTGCCATCAGCAGGTCCTGCAGTGGGGAGGCGGTTTTCAATCTGGAGGGGAATGGGTCAGATTGACTGGGGAAGTTGGGTGGGCTGTAGTCTAAGCAGTGGGGCCGATGGGTATTCTTAGAATTCTGGAGGCTGGGATGTCCCAGGAATCACAAGGAGCCTGGAGGATGGACAATAGTTTGATAGGGCGAAGGCAGAGATCTGGGGGCATTGGAGCCTAAGGGGGAGGTCAGAAGTCTGAGAAAGGAATTCCTGCCTGAATAATGTAGTTGCAGACTTGATGGTGTGGTCAAAGTTCTGGAAAAAGGATTTAGCCTGGACTTTGGGTAGAGATTTGGTTGATAGGTGTTGGAGACCACATGGAGAAGGTTTGGGCTGGGAGGATGTTAGTCCTGGTACAGTGTCCTCAGCACATCTATATAAAGGCAATTACCTCCTAAATTTATCAGACTCCTACCTGGATGCGGTTGTCAATGACTAGTCACTGTTAAATTCAAAACACTGAATGTCAGAAAGGCTGGCATCCTCAGTACAGTTTAGTTAGAGCCTTATTTAAAGTGTCAAACCACTTCCTTAGAGTGAGTTAGGTGTCTGTTCATCTTCTCATCTTTGTTAATTTTTCAAGACTTGTTTTTAGATAGTTTCTTTCCAGGTGCAAGGACAGACCAAAGCATTTCAAAGCCAACTGATTACTGCTGAAGTGCAATCAATGTGGGGAAAAGGTAGAAGTCTGTGGAGTGAGTGGATTGGAGACATATTTGAATCTAGAATCTAATTTTTAGTACTTTCACGCCTCCTGGTCAAATGTAACCTTTTTTGTGGTTAAAATCATACCCTTGAAGTCAATCCCCCAAAGTCAATCAGTCTGGTTGAAGATATCAGATATCAGCCTTGGGTTAAGGAGAGAGATTGTTTGAATGTCAAGTACAACAATACACGCACAAATGTGGAATTGATTTGTGCTCGATTGCATCTCTTGCATTTCCCGAACCTCAGCCCTCACACCCCCTCCCTGCAACATAAACAAAGACAGAATCCCCCTCGTCCTCACATATCACCCCGCTAACCTCCAGATTCAACGCATCATTCTCCGCCACTTCCGCCACCTGCAATCTGACCCCACAACCAAGGATATATTTCCCTCCCCACCCCATGTGCCTTCCAGAGGGACCGCTCTCTCTGTGACTCCCTCGTCCGCTCCAGACTCCCCATTAGCCCCACCACCCCCGGCACCTTTCCCTGCAAACGCAGGAAGTGCTACACCTGCCCCTATACCTCCCCATCGCCTCGATCCCAGGCCCCAAAAAAACCTTCCACATCAGACAGAGGTTCACCTGCACATTCGCTAATGTGATCTACTGTATCTGCTGCTCCAGATGTGACCTCTACATCGGTGAGACCAAGCGGAGGCTCGGAGACCGCTTTGTAGAGCACTTACGCTCGGTTCGCAACAAACGACAACACCTTCCCGTTGTGAACCATTTCAACTCCCCCTCCCACTCCCTGGGCGACATGTCCATCCAGGGCAAGACAACAAGGTGCAGAGCTGGATGAACACAGCAGGCCAAGCAGCATCATAGGAGCAGAAAGGCTGACGTTTCAGGCCTAGACCC
>NC_063337.1:49403823-49411624 GCF_021869965.1 Rhincodon typus
GAAACGTCAGCCTTTCTGCTCCTATGATGCTGCTTGGCCTGCTGTGTTCATCCAGCTCTGCACCTTGTTGTCTCGGATTCTCCAGCATCTGCAGTTCCTACTATCTCCCCTCCATCCAGGGCCTCTTCCAGTGTCACAATGACGCCACCTGGAAACTGGAGGAGCAGCGCCTCATATTCCGCCTTGGGAGCCTACAACCCAATGGCCTCAATGTGGGCTTTACAAGCTTCAAAATCTCCCCCACCCCGGCCTCATCCCAAGACCAGCACCAACCCCCACATCCCCGCCTCCTTGACCTGACCGTTTTCTCTCCCACCTATCCGCTCCTCCCACCGCACTGACCAACCCCCACCATTGCCTACCTGCACTCACCTATTGCCATCCCACCTACCTTCCCCAGCCCCACCCCCCCTATTTATTTCAGAGCCCTCTACCCCTCCCCACATTTCTGATGAAGGGTCCCGACCGGATATGTCAGCTTTCCTGCTCCTCTTATGCTGCCTGGCCTGCTGTGTTCATCCAGCTCCACACTGTGTTATCCTTGATTTGTGCCTTCTGGTTTTCAACATAATAACTGCTTGAAAGGGTTATCATATGGAATTCAGCAGTCTTGGGACTAAACTAAATAACACTTCAGACAATAAAAGCAAATACGACGGATGCTACAGATCTGAAATAATGGACTTGAAAGCGTTAACTTTGTTTCCCTATCTACATGTGCTGCCAGACCTCCCGAGTTTCTCCAAGCACTTTTTGTCGTTGTTTAACACTTCTGCTGATGTTAGCTGTTTCGGTCTTTGAAGGGATTAAGGAGCAATCTTAAAACAAAGCGATTTAACCCAGAAAACAGTTTGTTAGATTCTCACAGTTTCTCACTTCTATCTCTTCACGCAATCTTCATTTCATCTGTTGCTCTCTGTCAATTTGTTCATTCCCCTGATTTTTCACCCTTATAAACTTATTACGGTCCTCAGCACCTTTCATCGGTGCATGTTTCCTGACTATCTTTTCGCTCTTCGTACAGAAAGTCTTTCTGTTATTGTGGATTTCAGTGAATTTCTGCGACTTCTGCCAAGTTTCCATTCTCCCACCTTTAATACCGAGCGCAAAAATTTCAGGGGATTTTCTGTCTGAGTTTACAACAGGAGGAACCCCTTGTGAAGAGGTATGGCGGTTCCTCCCTTATACAATCTTCCAATTATCACCCCAGCATCTCAGACATCTCAGATTGAAATGCAACTGTATGAACATTCTCAATATCGATATTTCTGTAATATTTAACACAACCATCCCGCAACAGGTAAGTTCGAAAACCGCCCTTTATCACCAGGATAGCAAGACTTCACGTAGCGAGCAATTTCGAGTCACATCAAGATGTACAGTGTCAGAGAAAGCAAAAGCAGAATTTAAAAAGAAGCACTGGCATTACACTGTTTGGAACAAGAAAATAGGAGCTGCTGGTAGAATCCTTCAATTCACTGAAAGGTGAAAAACAGCTGGATTTTCAACAGAGAACACTCACAATCGTTAGTAATTCCCGCAGCCAGCGGATTTCAAAACTTCTCTTAAACAAGATTGCAAACACTTCGCTTTCAGAAATCGAAAGGAGAATGTAATTCCAAGTCCAGACAGCACGGCTCCTGCGGATTGCTTACTTACTGTGAACTGAACCAAACCGTGAACCGAGCGCCTCCTTGGAGAGAGAGAGAGAGAGAGAGAGGTGTGACCGCCTAGAACAGCGCTTGTCTCTGTGCTGCGGTTTATGTAAAATTTGGCAACGCCGTGACGGGGACAACTCCAAACCCGGCCGGTATTGTACCTCGCTGCAGATTCTGAGTTGCTGTGAAATGCCCCAGCCAGGCGCTTTCCCAAAGATCCATGCGAAGTCCTGTCACAACATGATAGGGAAATACCCCACTGTGTTGGGAGAGATTCAACTATAAACTGGGATAGTCATAGGTTAAACACATATTAACTCCGCGTACCCCACCCCCGACACACACACACACAGTCCCTATTGAGAACACTACCAGTTTCACCCCTGAATTCTGACCCCCCCCCAACAATCCAGTACCCCAACCTTCCGAACTCCTAAACCTCTGACTCTCAACCCCAACTATCCTCCAAACCCCGACTCTCCAATTACCTCTTACACTCCGTGGCCACCCTCACCCTCTGAGCTCCCCCTATCCTCCAACCCTGAACTCCCCAATTCCTCCTTGGGTCTTCCAAGTCCCCTGACCCTCCAACTCTTCCATCTTAATTTCCTGACTCCAACTCTCCAGCTCATGCTGCCCCACCCTGATGTTCTGACCCCAAATCCTCCCTGACCCAAACTCACCACATTGACACCTCAACCACTGTGCCACCCTACCCACCTACTACTGTTCAGTACATTAGTCAATGAAGGAAGACTTACCTGAATAAGGCAGTTAGCACCTTAAATATGAGGCATGTCTTCTCTTCCCCCTATTGACCTATGGGCAAAAAATCCAATGAGTGCCCACTCCAAATTTCAGTGCAACATTTATTCAATTCAATTCAATATTTATTCAATTCCCATTTCCTTGTTGCCCAAAATTATTTCTCCTGCCGAGTTCTCTAAGTGGCCTCTGTTCACTTTGACCTATCTCTTCCTTTTTATATATTTAAGTAAGGTCTTACTGTCCAATTTATACTATTTTCTAGTTTGCCCTCATAGTTTTTCTCCCCCTTTCATTGGCTTTTAAAGCCTTCCCAATCCTTCACTTTACCACTAATTTTTGCCACATTTCTTTCAACATGATAAATTGACGCAACTTTCTTAATTAAACTTGGTTGGTTTATCTCCTTTTTAGACCATTTCTTCTTCACTGATATATGTCTTTCTTATAATTCATCAAGATTATCTTAAACATTTGGCATTGGTCCTCAAACATCTTTTCTGCTAAAGTCCTTTCTAGTCTAATCCACCTAACACTGTCTCATTTCTACATGATTACCCTTTTGAAAACACTGACCCAAGCTTCTCACTCTCAAACAGAATGTTAAATTTTACTAGTCACTGTTCCCTTGGGGATCTTTTATTCAGAAATAATTTAATAATCATGCCTCATTACACAATAACAGTTCAAAAATAGCTATTCCCTTGTAGGATCTGCAACATATTGCTCTAGAAAACTATTCTGAATACAATCTACAAATTTGTCCTTTCTTGAACAGTATGTAATGGAACCAACGCGGGAGCAAGCTATCCTAGACCTGGTCCTGTGTAATGAGACAGGAATAATTAATGACCTCATAGTTAGGGATCCTCTTGGAAGGAGTGATCACAGTATGGTTGAATTTAGAATACAGATGGAGAGTATGAAGATAAAATCCAATACAAGGGTCCTGTACTTGAACAAGGGGAACTACAACAGAATGAGGGAGGACTTGGCTAAAGTAAACTGGAAACAAAGATTTTATGGTGGGACAGTTGATGAGCAATGGAGGACTTTCAAAGCAATCTTTCAAAGTGCTCAGCAAAAGTATATTCCAATGAAAAGGAAGGACTGTAAGAAAAGGGGTAATCTGCCATGGGTGTCTAAAGAAATAAGGGAGGCCATCAAACTGAAAGAGAAGGCATACAAAGTGGCCAAAAACAGCATGAAACTAGAAGATTGGGAAGACTTTAAAGGTCAACAGAAAGCCACAAAAAGAGCTATAATGAAAAGTAAGATAGAACATGAGAAAAAACTAGCACAGAATATAAAGACAGATAGGAAAAGTTTCTATAAATATATAAAACGAAAAAGAGTGGCTAAAGTAAACGTTGGCCCTTTAGAGCATGAGAAGGGGAATTTAGTTATGGGATATGATGAAATGGCCGAGGCATTGAACAGGTATTTTGTATCGGTCTTCACAGTGGAGGACACTAATAACATGCCAGTAATAGACAAAGAGATGAAGGTAGGTGAGGACCTGGAAACAATCATAATTATGGAAGAGGTAGTGTTGGGCAAGCTAATGGAGCTAAGGATTGATAAGTCTCCTGGCCCTGATGGAATGCATCCCAGGGTACTAAAAGAGATGGCGGGAGAAATAGCAGGTGCACTGGCGGTAATTTTCCAAAATTCGCTGGACTCTGGGGCAGTCCCAGCAGATTGGAAAATAGCAAATGTGACGCCACTGTTTAAAAAGGGAAGTAGACAAAAGCTGGGGAATTATAGACCTGTTAGCTTAACCTCTGTAGTGGGGAAGATGCTTGAGTCTATTATCAAGGAAGAAATAGCAAGGCATCTTGATAGAAATTGTCCCGTTGGGCAGACGCAGCATGGGTTCATGAAGGGCAGGTCATGCTTGACAAATCTTCTGGAATTCTATGAAGACATTACGAGCGAGGTGGACAATGGGGACCCAGTGGATGTGGTGTACCTAGACTTCCAAAAGGCCTTTGACAAGGTGCCGCACAAGAGGCTACTGCATAAGATAAGGATGCATGGCATTAAGGGTAAAGTATTAGCATGGATAGAGGATTGGTTGACTAACAGGAAGCAAAGAGTGGGGATAAATGAGTGCTATTCTAGCTGGCAGTCAGTGACTAGTGGTGTGCCTCAGGGATCGGTGTTGGGACCGCAATTATTTACAATTTATATAGATGATTTGGAGCTGGGAACCATGTGTAGGGTGTCAAAGTTTGCAGATGACACTAAGATGAGTGGCAAAGCAAAGTGTGCAGAGGACTGTGAAACTTTGCAGAGGAACATAGATACATTGAGTGAGTGGGCAAAGGTCTGGCGGATGGAATACAATGTAAATAAATGTGAAGTCATACATTTTGGTAGGAGTAATAGTAAAAAGGATTATTACTTGAATGGTAAAAAGTTGTAGCCTGCTGCTATGCAGAGGGACCTGGGTGTCCTTGTGCATGAATCACAGAAGGTAGGTCTGCAGGTACAACAAGTAATTAGGAAGGCAAATGGAATTTTGCCCTTCATTGCTAAAGGGATTGAAATAAAAAGCAGAGAGGTTATATTGCAGCTGTACAAGGTGCTGGTGAGGCCACACCTGGAGTACTGTGTGCAGTTTTGGTCTCCTTACTTGAGAAAGGATGTACTGGCACTGGAGGGGGTGCAAAGGAGGTTCACTAGGTTGATTCTGGAGTTGAGGGGGTTGGCTTATGAGGAGAGACTGAGTAGATTGGGATTATATTCATTGGAATTCAGAAGATTGAGGGGAGATCTTATAGAAACATATAAAATTATGAAGGGAATAGATAAGATAGAAGTAGAGAGGATGTTTCCACTGGCAGGTGAAGCTAGGACAAGAGGGCATAGCCTCAAGATTAGAGGGAGCAGATTTAGGACTGAACTGAGAAGGAATTTCTTCACCCAGAGGGTTGTTAATCTGTGGAATTCCTTGCCCAGTGAAGTCGTTGACGCTACTTCAGTAAACGCTTTTAAAAAAACGTAGATTTTTTTTGAACAACAAAGGAATTAAGGGATACGGTGAGAATGCGGGTAAGTGGATCTGAGTCCACGAAAGGATCAGCCATGATCTTATTGAATGGCGGAGCAGGCTCGAAGGGCCAGACGGCCTACTCCTGCTCCTAGTTCTTATGTTCTTATTATGTCCTAATGGCTACCTCTGTTAATTTGATCTTCCCAATCTAAATGAAAATTGCAATCACCCAGGACTGACGTAATGCTTTTTTCTTTACATGCCTCTGATTTACTCACTGTCCACTAGCATAACTACTGTTCAGAGGGTCTTTGGACTACTCCTACCTCTGTCCAATACCCGGAATGAGAAGATTGCCTTAAGAGGAAAAAGAAGACAAGCTAGACCTGTATCCTCTGGAGTTTAAAACAGTCAGAGGTAATTTCATTGAAACATACACGTTCCTGCAGGTGGATGTTGGAAGGATGTTTCCTCTTATGAGACAATGTGGAAGTAGGAGCCATAGTTTAAAAATAAGGGGGCGCCTATTTAAAACAGAGCCGAGCAAGCATTCTTTTTCTCAGGGGTGTATGAGTCTTCGGAATTCCCTTCTTTAAAAGGCAGTAAATGCAGAATCTTTAAATATTTTTGAGGCAGTAGCTGATAGATTCTTGATTACCAAGGGTATGAAAGATTATTGGCAATAGACAGAAATGGAGAGTTGAGATTCAAATTCGAACCGCCACAATCTTTTTGATGGCAGAGCAGGTTCAAAGGGCTAAGTGGCCCATTTATTTTCTTTGTTTGCATGTCTTATTCCTCTTGTTAGTTCTTACCTCTACCCATATGGATTCTATATTATTCAATAAAGAGCATGTCTTGCAATCATTCTAATTCCGTCTCATAGCAACAGAACTGCTGTCAAGGAAGAGCACCACAGAAATGTGGAGATTGTTTAAGGAATGCATACTGCATGTGCTCGATATGTTTGTCCCTAGCAGGCAGAGAAGATGCGGTCGAGTGAGGGAACCATGGTTCTCGAGAGAAGTCGAACGACTGGTTAAGAGGAAGAAGGATGCTTATGTAAGGTTTAGGAAAAGAGGAACGGAAAAGGCTCTAGAGGGATACAAGTTAGCCAAGTAGGAGCTGAAGAAAGGGCTTAGGAGAGCTATAAGGGGGCATGAGAAAACCTTGGCGGATAGGATCAAGGAACACTCCAAGGCTTTTAACACGTATGTGCAGAACAAGAGAATGACCAGAGAAAGGGTAGGGCCGATCAAGGATTGTAAAGGGAATTTGTGCACAGAGCCGAAAGAGATAGGAGAGGTCCTTAATGAATACTTTTCTTCAGTATTCACAACTGAGAGGGACCTAGTTGTAGAGGAGGACGTTGTGAAACAGGCAGGTAGGCTAGAGGAGGTTGATGTTAGTAAAGAAGATGTGCTAGGAATTCTGAGGAAGTTGAAGATAGATAAGTCCCCCGGGCCTGATGGGATTTGTCCAAGGATTCTATGGGAAGCAAGGGACGAGATTGCAGGGCCTTTGGCGATGATCTTTTCGTCCTCATTGTCCATGGGTATAGCGCCGGAAGATTGGAAAGAGGCAAACGTCATTCCCTTGTTCAAAAAAGGAAACAGGGATAACCCCGGAAATTACAGACCAGTTAGTCTTACATCAATGGTGGGCAAATTATTGGAAAGGGCTCTGAGAGACAGGATTTATGATCACTTGGAAAGGCACCGTTTGATTTGTGATAGTCAGCATGGATTTGTGAGGGGTAGATCATGCCTCACAAACCTTCTTGAATTCTTTGAAGAGGTGACCAAACACGTGGATGAAGGTGGAGCAGTGGATGTGGTATACATGGATTTAAGTAAGGCGTTTGATAAGGTTCCCCGTGGTAGGCTCTTGCAGAAAGTAAGGAGGCATGGGATAGGGGAAATGTGGCAGATTGGATTCAGAATTGGCTGACCCTTAGAAGACAAAGGGTGGTAGTGGACGGAAAATATTCAACATGGTGCTCAGTTACGAGTGGTGTACCACAAGGATCTGTTCTGGGTCCTCTTCTATTTGTGATTTTTGTAAATGATTTGGATGAAGGAGTGGAAGGGTGGATTAGCAAGTTCGCAGACGATATGAAGGTGGGTCACGTTGTGGACAGTGTAGAGGGCTGTTCTAGGTTACAAAGGGACATTGATAGAATGCAGAGCTGGGCTGTGAAGTGGCAGATGGAGTTTAACCCTGAAAAGTGCGAGGTGATTCATTTTGGAAGGACAAACTTGAAAGCAGAATACAGGGTTAACGGAAAGATTCTTGGCAGTGTGGAGGAGCAGAGGGATCTTGGGGTTCATGTTCACAGTTCCCTGAAAGCTGCCACCCAGGTGGATAGAGTTGTTAAGAA
>NC_063337.1:49411724-49463486 GCF_021869965.1 Rhincodon typus
ATTCATTTTGGAAGGACAAACTTGAAAGCAGAATACAGGGTTAATGGAAAGATTCTTGGCAGTGTGGAGGAGCAGAGGGATCTTGGGGTTCATGTCCACAGTTCCCTGAAAGCTGCCACCCAGGTGGATAGAGTTGTTAAGAAGGCGTATGGTATATTAGCTTTCATTAATAGAGGGATCGAGTTCAAGAGCCGTGAAGTTATACTCCAGCTATACAAAAGTCTGGTTCGACCACACCTGGAGTATTGTGTCCAGTTCTGGTCGCCTCATTACAGGAAAGATGTGGAAGCGTTGGAAAAGGTGCAGAGGAAATTTACCAGGATGTTGCCTGGAATGGAGGGAAGGTCTTACGAGGAAAGGTTGAGAGAGCTAGGACTTTTCTCTTTAGAACGACGAAGGATAAGAGGTGACTTGATAGAGATGTACAAAATGATCAGAGGTATAGATAGAGTAGACAGCCAGAGACTTTTTCCTAGGGTGGGGGTAGCTTTTATGAGGGGACATAGTTTTAAAGTGAAAGGAGGTAGATATCGGGGAGACATCAGAGGTAGGTTCTTTACTGAGAGAGTGGTCGGGGCGTGGAATGCATTGCCAGAGAGGGTAGTGGAGTCGGCCTCATTAGGGGCATTTAAGCGGCTATTAGCTAGGCATATGGATGATAGTATAAGGTAGCGGTGGAGGTTAGATAGACCTTAGGTTTCGGGTAAAAGTTCAGCACAACATCGTGGGCCGAAGGGCCTGTACTGTGCTGTACTGTTCTATGTTCTATGTTCTAACTAACCCATCACCCTTCTTTTCCACCTGTCAAAAACTCTGAATATTTAATTCCCAGTTTGATCTCCTTGTAACCATGCTTCCATGATGGCTATAAGATCATATTTATTAACCTTTATATGTGTTATTAATTTGTTTATTTTTGTTCCAAACATTAAAGCAAATAGACATTAATTTAAAAAAAAAACATTTTCCTCCTTTAACACTATTTGCTGTGTTTATTTGGGCTTGTAGACTCTATCTTTTCTCGTCCCACTTTGGCAGATAGATAAATAGTTGTTGTATAGGGTAATTTTTTTTCATTTTCATGTTCTTTTTATAAATTTATATAGGGGGTGGTTTCTGTGAATATATTATACTGTACACCATTGGAAAATAAGTTCCAAAGGTGAAGCTTAGGGGTCTATCAAGATAAGTTTCACTCTGGAATCAGACTAATATTACTATCAACTGAGATGATAACACTATACATTTTAGTCATGATGGTTTGGGGTGAGAGGTGAGTCATGTGCCTGCAATACCTCATGTTAACTTTGTTAGAACTGTGTACATTGTACAATGCTGTAGGAGGTGACTCATTTATCCAGGCATGGCAAAAGTAGCAATTCTTGAGCAGATCCATTTGGATATTATTTTCAAATAACTTGAGTGTTGCAAAATTCTGCTGATAAAACACTGTCGGGTTTCTATCAGTCAAAATATAAGAAACAAAAAAAAAGAGGTATTCCAGGTTGCAAAAAAAAATCTACTTTCTTAGTTTAATAGAATCATAGTCTTAGATTCATTGAATCCCCACAATGTGGAAACAAGCCAATTGACCCAATAAGTCCGCACTGCCACTCTGAAGAGCATCCCACCCAGACCAAACCACCTACCCTATCCCTGTAATGCTGCATTTTCCATGGCTAATCCACCTAACTTAATAGAAATCATAGAATCCCTGCAGTAAGTGAAGTGGGCCTTTGCCTCTGGGTGGTTTTGAACCATCAAGTTAACAGCCAAAGGTGAGCTGTCATAGAATTTTCAACACGGAAACAAGCCATTCAGTCCAGCGCACCCATGCTGACCAGATATCCTAAATTAATCTAGTCTCATTTGCCAATATTTGGCCCACATCTCTGTAAACCTTTCCTGTTCACGTACCCATCCGCTGCCTTTTAAATGTTGTAATTTTACCACTTCCACCACTTTCTCTGGCAGCTCATTCCATACACACGCCACCCTCTGTGTAAAAAAGTTGCCCCTTAGGTCCCTTTTCAGTCTTTCCTCTTTCACCTTAAATCTATGCACTCTAGTTTGGACTCCCCTGGGAAAAGAAAAGTACCTTGGCTATTCACCCTATCCATGCCCCTCATGATTTTATAAACCTCTATAAGGTCACCCCTCAGTTTCTGAAGAAGGGTCCAGACCCGAAACGTCAGCTCTCCTGCTCCTCTGATGCTGCTTGGCCTGCTGTGTTCATCCAGGTCTACACCTTGTTACACCTCAGTTTTGATACTCCAGGGAAAATAGCCCCAGCCTATAGCTCAAACCCTCCAACCCCAGCAACATCCTTGTATTCTTTCAAGCTAACAACATCTTTCCTCTAGCAGGGAGACCAGAACTGAATGCAGCATTCTAAAAGTGGCCTAACCAATCTCCTGTACAACATAACATCCCAACTCCTACAGTCAATTCACTGACCAATAAAGGCAAGTGTACCAAAGCCTTCTTCACCATCCTGTCAACCGGCGACTCCACTTTCAAGAAACTATGAACCTACACCCAAGGTCTCTTTGTTTGGCAACACTCCCCAGGACCCTACCATTTAGTGTATAAGTCCTGCTCTGATTTGCCTTACCAAAATGCAACTCCTCACATTTATTTAAATTAAACTCCATCTGCCACTTCTCCGCCCATTGGTCCATCTGGTCAATGTCCTATTGTACTCTGAGATGACTTTCTTTGCTATCCACTATACTGCCAATTTTGGTGTCATCTGCAAACTTACTAACCATACTTCCTACATTCACACCCAAATCATAAACATAAATGACAAAAAGTAATGGACCCATTTTCGATCCCTGTGGAATACTGGTGGCCACAGGCCTCTGGTCTGAGAAGCAACCCTCCAACACCAGCCTCAGTCTCCTACCTTCAAGCCAATTTTATATCCAAATAGCTAGCTCTGCCTGGATTCCACGTGATCTAATCCTGTTAACCAGCCTACCATGTAGAACCTTGTCAGATGCCTTGCTGAAGTCCACATAGACAATATCCAGCGCTCTGCTTTCATCAGGCATCCTTGTCACTTCTTCATAGAACTCAATCAAGTTAATGAGACACGATTTCCCACACACAAAGCCATGTTGACTATCCCAAATCAGTCTTTGCCTTTCCATATACATGTAAATCCCAATGGTCAGAATCCTCTCCAACAACTTACCCACCACTGATGTCAGGCTCACCGATTGCTTGTTTCCTGGCTTTTCCTTACCACATTTCTTAAATAATGGCACCACATCAACCATGCTTCAGTGTTCCAGCACCTCACCTATGGCTATTGATGAAACAAATATCTCAGCAAGGGGCCCAGCAATCACTTCCTTAGCTTCCCTGAAAGTTCTGATCAGGTCCCAGGAATTTATCAATCTTTATAACTTTTATGACATCCAGCACCTCCTCCTCTCTAAAGTGGACCGTTCTGAAGATGTCACTGTTTATTTCTCCAAGTTCTCTAGCTTCCTTATTCTTCTCCACAGTAAATATGACCGTGAAATTCCTGATGTTCAACACAAAGAGGACCTCATTGATCCTTAAGGTGCCCTACTCTCTCTCTAGTTGCTCTTTTACTCTTAAAAAACTTGTAGAATCTCTTTGGATTATCCTTAACCTTATCTACCAAGACTATCTTATATCCCCTTTTAGCTTTTGTGATTTCCCTCTTAAGAATGTCCCTACATTCTTTATACTCTTCAAGAGTATTTTAGCCATCTCCTGCAGTTCCACACATAATGTAGATCTTGCTGATCTTTAAAAGGCCCTATTCTCTCCCTAGTTACTCTTTTAATGTATTTTTAGGGTCTCTTTGGATTCTCCTTAACACTGTTTGCCAAAGATATCTCATGTCCCTTTTTGCCCCCCTGATTTCCCTCTTAAGTATACTCCTACTTCCCTTATGCTCTAGGGATTCACTCGATCCCAGCTCTTTGTGCCTGACATATATCTACTTCTTCTTCCTGACCAGAGCCTCAATTTCTCTAGTCATCCAGCATTTCCTGCACTTACCAGTCTTTCCCTTCGCACTAACAGGAACATACTCTCATCATCTCATTTTTGAAGGCCTCTCACTTTCCAGCCATCCCTTTACCTGCAAATAGTCTCTCCCAATCAACCTTTGAAAGTTCTTGCCTAATACTGTCAAAATTGGCCTTACTTCAGTTTAGAATTTTAACTTTTAGATTAACTCTATCCTTTTCCTTAACTATTTTAAAATAGAATTATGATCAGTGGTCCCAGAGTGTTCCCCCACTGACATCTCAATCACTTGCCTTTCCTTATTTGCCAAGAGAAGGTCACATATTGCTCCTTTTCTCGTAGATACATCCACACACTGATTAAGAACATTTTCTTGTACACACATACTAAATTCCTGTCCATCCTAGCCCTTAACACTATGGCAGTCCCAGTCTATGTTTGGAAAGTTAAAATCCCCCTACTATTACAACCCTATTATTCTTACGTATATCTGATATCTCTCTACAAATTTGCTTCTCAATTTCTGGCTAACTATTAATCTCCCAATAACTTCCGAATTAAGCAATGAATTCACAACAAAGGAAGCTCAAGTTGTAACAAATATCACTACTATGATAATAAACAGCAGACATTTCAAGTTTTCTAGTTAATATTATAACAATCGGGTAAATACAAGATAAATTTAAATATTAAGTTATAAACATCTGACTCTTTCACTGACCAAAATTCACTAAAGTAGTTAAAGTTTAACAACAAAATGTGTCATTGCTAAAAGATTAAACATCTGCCTGTGATACATTAAGCCGTACTTAATTCAACACATCACTTTCCTGATCTGACAGCCCCCAATTCTTCAGACACCTTCGGACCTGACCCCACATCATTGTCGACAATTCACTCTACCCACTTTACCCAGTTACCTGCCACTTCTGCCCCGTACCCATCTGGCATCCAATCCTCTCTCCAATTTACCTGCCACCCTCACTCAACTGTCACTGTAATCCTTCACCTACCTACTAGCCACTGTACTCCCTTATCCACTTACCTTACATGCATAACATCTCAAACACTTTCTTTTTATATTTTAAAAGATCAGATACCTTGTTTTTAGCAGTGTCGATTGAAGAAGAAATCTACTCTGGACACTAGAAGATCTCCCTGCTTTTCTATAATACAAAGAAAGTACACAACAGTTAGATAGGATAAGCCTTTAGAGCATATCTTTACATTTTTAATTTACTTTGCCTATGAAGCTCCCTGCTCCAGTCTTGATTTGATTTTATTTATTGTGGTCATATGTACCTAAGTACAGTGAAAAGCTTTGTTTTGCGAGCAGTACAGGCAGATCATAGTGAACAAGAACATACAAGGATCAACATTAGCAAGATCAACATGATTTGAAGTTAGAGAGGTCCATTTATCAGTCTAATAACGGCAGGGAAGGAACTGTTCTTGAACCTATTGGTGTGTGTATTCAATCCTCTGTATCATCTGCCTGATGGAAGAAGTTGTAGGAGGGCATTACTGTGGTTGGAGGGGTCTTTGATGATGTTGGCAGCCTTTCTGTGACAGTGAGAGGTTTAAGTGGAGTTCATGGATGGAAGGGTCGTTTCTGCGATGGTCTGGGCTATGCACACAACGTTCTGTAGTTCCTTACAGTCCTGGGCAGAGCAGTTGCCGTACCAGGCCATTATTCACCCGGATAGGATGCTTTCTGTGGTGCACCTATAAAAGTTAGTGAGTGTCCTTATGGGCATGCTGAATTTCCTGAGCTGCCTGAGGAAGAAGAGGCTTTGTAGTGCCTTCTTCACCATCGCATCTACATGGGACATCCAGGACAGGTTGTCAGTTATCGTAACTCCTTGGAACTTGGTGCTCTTGATGCTCTCCACCTCAGCTCTGTCGATGTAAATAGGGGCGTGTCCTCCTCCTTTCTTTCTGAAGTCAATGATCAGCTCTTAAGTTTTGCTGACGTTGAGAGAGAGGTTGTTATCATTCTACCATGACACCAAGCCCTCTATCTCCTTTCTCTATTCTGATTCATTGTTGTTTGATATCCAACTTACCATGGTGGTGTCATCAACAAACATGTAGATTGCATTCATTTGGAATTTGCAACACAGTTGTGTGTGCTCAGGGAGTACAGTAGGGGGCTGAGGACGCATTCTTGGGGGACTCCAGTGCTGAGGGTTGTCATGGAAGAAGTGTAGTTGTCTATCTTCACCGATTGCAGCCTGTGGATCAGGAAGCTGAGGATCCAGTTGCAGAGAGCAGACCCAAGACCTAGGTCTTGGAGTTTTGAGATTAGTCTGCAGTTAATTATGGTGTTGAAGGTGGAGCTGTAGTCAATGAGTAGGAGTCTGACGTAGGTGTTGCTGTTATCCAGATGTTCCAGGGATGGGTGTAGAGCTAGGGAAATGGCATCCGCTGTGGACCCATTTCATCGGTAGGCAAATTACAGAGGGTTGAGGCAGGCTGGGAGGTTCAAGTTGATGTGGGCCATGACCAGCATCTCAAAGCACTTCGTATTATGGAGGTCAGAGCCACTGAGCGGTAGTCATTAAGGTACAGTGCATTTGCTTTCTTAGGTACAGGGTTGATGAAAGGGGATGAAAGGGGATCTTATAGAAACATAAAAAGTTATGAAGGGAATAGATAAGATAGGCATAATGAGGTTGTTTCCACTAGTGGGTGAAACTACAATTCGGGAGCATAGTCTCAAAACAAGGAGGAGCATATTTGGGGCTGAGTTGAGGATAAACTTCTTCACCCAAGGGTTGTGAATGTGTGGAATTCCCTGCCCAGTGAAGTGTTTGAGGTTACCTCATTGAATGTTTTTAAGGCAAAGATAGATGGATTTTGAACAGTAATGGAATTAAGGGTTATATTGAGCCAGCATTAAGTGGAGCTGAGCCCAGGAAAAGATCAGTCATGATCTTATTGAATGACAGAGCAGGCTCAATGGGCCAGATGGCTGACTCCTGCTCCTATTTCTTATGTTTTAATGTTCTTTGATGGACACAGGCAACAAATGCATATGAACATTGTCACCTGCAAGTTCCACTCCAAGCCACACACCATCCTGACATGGAACTATACCACCTTTACTATGGCTGGATCCAGATCCTGGAACTCCCCTTCTTTCAGCACTCTGGGTGCTTCTACATCCCAAGGAGTGCAGAGGCTCAAAAAGGGGCAGTATGGTGGCTCAGCAGTTAGCACTTCTGCCTCACAGTGCCAGGGACCCAGTTTCAGTTCCACCCCCAGCAACTATCTGTGTGGAGGTTGCACATTCTCTCCGTATCCCAACACTTGGCATCTGGCAATATTGGACAATATTTGTCCATCCATCGACATCAAGAAAATTTCCTTACCAAATGGCTAATTGTAGAAGTTTCCTGTGTGCCAACTGACCAACACGTTTCCTATATTACAACAGTGAGTAGCGGCTGAATTTCCCCAAGCCTTGAATGACATTGGCAAAAAAGATTCAACTGACAAAATACTTTGAGAATGGAAAAATGAAATTCTCAATGTCAAGGAAAAGAATGGCCAATTTCCCTCCCAAGGTTTTACTCGCTAGATGAGAATCTCAACCTTGAGCAGTGAGGGGTCTATTTGCACACATTAACATCTCTTTATCACCGAATCCCACCGCATTGATATGTAGTTTGCTATTTTCTCAAATAATGGCAAGAAACTACATGGTGACAATTCCCAATTTGAAAATCTGAGTGGCTACCTGGTGGGTTGCAGCTCTCCAGCCTGGATCTGTGCAGCTCCATTAAGACTCAAGAAGTATTATTCAAGATGTAAACAGTTATCCAAGATTTTGCAAATGTCAGAGATAGATACACTCATTTTTTTCTTACTTAACTGTCACTCTCTTTCTTTGTATCCTGTTCTGCTTCTATTTCTGTAGTTCAGCTATAGTTGAACCATCTTTTAAGGAAGCCCATTGTCCTGTGACAGTTTTAACTGCCAAGTTACCTGGACCAGAATTTTTTAAGAAATTATTTATTCGTGGGAAGTGGACATTTACTTCCCATCTATAGTTGCCTTTGAGAAGGTGATGGTGATGTACTCTTGGGAAATTACAATCGTCCATTGTTCCTTGTACAAGTATTTCTACATGATGCAACATCTGTGCTTTCAGCAGAGGTAAAGACAAGCTGTTCAGATTCCCACTCTGATTGTTGAGTTGCTCTTGGGCGATGTCCTTTGTATTTTGGAGGCAATGATGATGTACAAAGGACCAGTCCACCCCTGCAGATGAGCAGGATTAGGTTCAACCATTGTGGAATGAGACAACATATTGAGTTCTGGCTGAAGAGGGAATGGTAACAGGAGAAAAATCAGTACCACAGCACATAGTCAGCCTTACCGTCTATGACTAAACTAGATAAAACGACAATGTTATTCAAAAGAATACATGAATACAAAGAATGGAAGGATCAGTGTGAGTTTTCTCAATTGAATCTTTTTTGCCGATGTCATTCAAGGCTTGGGGAAATTCAGCCTCTGCTCACTGTTGTAACGTAGGAAAGTGTTAGTCAGTTGGCACACAGGAACCTTCTACCTGGTTACACCATCAAAAGCAGAAGATTACCTCTTTTAGAAACTACTACCTTATCTGACATGATTTGAGGAATCTTAAAGATCCTTCGGGGAAGACAAATGTTCAATACCAACATATACACCAGCACAGGTCCTCTACAAAGGGTATTTGGGAAAGTAAAGCTTCACCAAGATAGCAATAAACTAAACAGAAAAATTTCATCCTCAAGCAGCAGGCTTTCAACCCAATTCAGTCACCAGCTATTTGTAAAGTCTGAGACTTGGAGAGAGACAGAGTAGTGGTAAAACTATTTGGCCAACCATTTTTTCTTTAATTCATGGGATGTGTCACTCATTGGCTGGCCCAACATTTATTGACCATCCCAGGTTGTCCTTGAGAAGGTGATGGTAAGTTGCTTTCTTAGAAATATAGAAAATGGAAGGAAGGATAGTCTATTTTGTCCTTCAGGCCAACTCCTCTATTCAATACGATCAGTGCTGATCATCCAAATCAGTATCCTGTTCTGTTTTTTATCCAAATTCTCTGAAATCTTTCCTACTAAGAAATTTATCTAACTCCTTCTTGAATGTTTTGTTCTTAATGTCTTTCTGTGACAGAGAACCCTACAGACTCATTACCCTCAGGGTGAAGAAATTTCTCATTTCAGTCCTAAGTAGCCTACCCCATACCCTTGCATTGTGACGCCTGGATCTGTTAAAATTCTTGAACCGCTGTTGTCTATTTATTGTAGGAAGACCTACAATGCTGTTGTGGGGGGGAGTTTGAGAATTTTGACCTGAAGGAACAACAATATATTTCCAAGTCAGGATAGTGTGTGGCTTAAAGGAGAACTTGCAGGTGGAGGTGTTCCCATGTGTATGCTGCCCTTGTCCTTCTAAATGACAAGTTTGTGGGTTTGGAGGGTGTTGTTTAAGGAACCTTGATGAATTTCTGCATTTCATCTTGTAGATTGTACACACCGGTACTATTATGTGTTGATGGTGGAGGGAGTCTGTAGTGATTGGAACAAGGTCAGTCAGGTGGAGTTCATAGAATATGAGTTCCCTGATTGGGGCTGTTAATCTTGTCCAATCAGGGAGCCCTGGCTGACAGATATAAACGAGAGAGTCAGGGGTGGGAACTGGGGAACCTTTGATCGCCCTCACTTTATCTTCTATAACAGGTGTAACCCAGTTTTGTTGACTCTGTAGCACAAGTACATTACTTGGAGTGCCTGGTCATGCATTTTTCCCTTCTAAGGCTTACGCCACCTTGGAGAAACATCTAAGGACTATGTCCAAGTTTTCTAAATGCTCTTTATTGGTCTTCTCTGTTATTAGCACATCGTCCAGATAAATGGCGACCTGGGGAAGACCTTGTAAAATGTTCTCTATTGTCTGCTGAAAAATGGCAGTCTCGCATATTGGTACAAACTCTTACGGGTATTAATTGTAGCATAGATCTGGGAATCCTCATCTAACCTCAATTACAAGTACGCATGGCTCATTTCCAACTTCATGAAGGACTGCCATGCCTCCAGCTTGGGTACAAGTCCTCTGTGTGAGGTATTGGGGATTTGTCCAGCTGCAAGAAGTGGTTTACTGTTTGTTTAAAATCACCAGAAAGGTGAACTGGCCTGTCGGGCTTCACAATCAGTAGGACTGGTGAGGCCCATTCCCCAAACTGCACTGGCCTGATGATTCCTTCACTTTCCAGCTTTCTGATTTCTGCCTCTGTTTTTGCCCGTAAGGCCAATGGCACTGGGCGGGCCTTGTAGGATCATCGAGTTGCTTCCTGGTCAACATGCAAGGTGGCTTTGACTCCTTTGATGGTCCCTAGACCTTCCTTAAGAACTTATGGGTATTTAATTAGGATTTCACTCAGGCAGCCAATTCCTAATCAAAAAATGTTAAGCCAATCTAGGTGAGTCTTTCTCAACAAATTTCACCCCATCAGGCCTGGGCCTGAGCTTTTTACAATCAGTGGTAACCGAACCAGCTGCTTCTCATATGAGACCAGAACTGAAATTGTACACTTAATCTGTAAAGGTTCCTTGTATACATTTTCATTCTAGCTGAGGTCTTGCATAAATTTATGTTTGGAGTCCAGAGCAAAAGCACCATCACAACTACAATTGAAAACCTTCTGGACCTGGTGAGAACAGATCACTGGAGAGGATGTCATTTTATTATGGGGAGCAAGAGTGATTGTCTCGAGCAAAGTTCACCATGGGGTACCGGGCTGAACTCCACCAGGGTCATCCAGGGGTATCCAAAATGAAGATGTTGGTGAGAAATTATGCCTTTAAGCCAGCATTGGAGGCAAACATAGTCACATTGGAGGGGCATTGCCCAGAGTGGCAACAAGGACAAAAACTACTGCCCAGCAGCACCCCCACATTCCTGTCAATGGCTAAGTAAACGCTGGAGTTAGTTACATGTCGACTGTACCAGTCCTTCCGTGGGCTCAATGTGATGGGATACTGGCCTTCGTGGAGTTATTTCAAAGACCCAGAGAAAGAGAGAGAGAGACTGTAAAAGCTGCTGCTATGAATAGCAGAGGAAGACCATTTAATGTCAGCCACCAAGCAATTTGCCAGTGAGAATTGTTTCTCTTTATGAAGAGACAACGCTTGTGCAGGTTTAGAAACCAAATAGTTGGAAGAGAGAGCCTTGCCGCCAGCAGCTAGTTTGGGGATATTCCAAAAACTGAGTGGCATGGCTTTGTAAGTATACTGGAAGTGGCATAAGAGGGAAAATGAAGCTTGCTGAAAAACTGGGAAGGAAGTATTTCCACTGTGGGTTATTTATAGTCAAAGACTGGGGACAGAACCTTACAGGGCTCTGAGTGACTTGGGCGAGAGCTAGATTTGTGGCAGAGTCACACAAGAAGTCTGGTGAGACCTATCTGTGCATCAGAAGCAATTCAATCCACATTAGCAAGTTCTCTCGCTAGGCAGCTGTGAATTACCAATTAAGGGAGACTATTGCTTGTTAAAAGCCTTGTTAACATGACACTTCACCTCATTAATATTCAGCTTTCCATCTTACCAAATGCGCCAAATAAACTGGAAGTTGAGGAAACTCAATGTGGAAATCAGAGCTGGAAGCTGGCAGATTCATCTTGCTAATTCCTGATATCCATGTTGGATATCTTTTGCACTAACATCTTGGGGCATGTGCTTTAGACACTGACCACGTTCACCTCACATCCACGGACATTGGCATCTGACATGCGCCAGCCTCTAAGTACCCTCATGGCACATCTTTGATCCACTTACAGAATGCTTCTCCACTTCAGTGCTGCTTTGGCAATATCATTGTAATGCTACTGCAAGAATATTGTGGACTCAGGCGTATACACCCAGCTCATGGACTAGACTAGGCTGCATCTCTGAGCCCCTCATTTACTGCCCTAGAGCCACCTCATTGAGAGTGCCTGGATGCTCATAGCAACCCCACATTGCATTGCCTTGTTGTTCTTTGCTCTCTCTCAGCCAGAGATACCAGGCTCCAATTACTTCTATCTTGCTTTGCTGTTCAGCACAGATACAAAGGAAGTAATCTTGTTGCATTTGGCAGCAAACCTCAGTCCAAGCAGAGTAGAATTTAAATTAAATTCCAGGTGGAGTAGAATAACATCGCTTCATCGAAGGCTCCACTGATGATGTCACCTAGCGTGGTGACAAAACATCCGAACGAGTACAAGCCAGCTCGACAAGCAAGTCAACAACCTCATCCACAACCCAAGCTACAGATCTTGGCCAAAACTTTAAACAACCTCATGATGCTGCACTTAGCTTCCACCCTAAACTTATTAAAAATGCCATCCCTTACGGACAAGACCTATGCATACTCAGGATCTGCTCGGACGAGGAGGAACGTGACGGACACCTGAAGGTGTTGAAGGACGCCCTCATAGGAACAGGATACAATGCTCAACTCGTCAATCGCCAATTCCGACATGCCACAGCAACAAAAGTGGAATGACCTCCTCAGAAGACAGACATGGGATAAGACCAATAGCGTACCCTTCATCATCCAGTACTTCCCTGGAGCAGAGAAACTACATCATGTTCTTCGCAGCCCTCAACACATTATTGACAACGATGAATACCTCACCATGATCTTCCCTAGGCCTCCATTTGTCACCTTCAAACAACTGCCAAACCTTAAACAGCAATCTACCCAGCCTTCAGGACAACATTGACCACAACACCATACAACTCTGTCATGGCAATCTCTGCAAGACATGTCAGATCATTGACATGGACTCTAACATCACACGTGAGAACACCACCCACCATGTGCACGGCAGATACTCATGTTACTCGGCCAACATTGTCTATCTCATACGCAGCAGGTAAGGGTGCCCTGAGGCATGGTATATTGGCGAAACCATGCAGACGCTACGGCAACGGATGAATGGACACTGCGCAGCAATCACCAGACAGGGATGTTCCATCCCAGTCAGGGAACACTCCAGCAGTCAAGGACATTCGGCCTCGGATCTTCAGGTAAACATCCTCCAAGGTGGACTTCGGGATACACAACAACACAGAGTCGCTGAGTAGAGGCTGATAGCCAGGTTCGGTACCCGTGAGGACGGCCTCAACTGGGATCTTGGGTTCATGTCGCACTGCAGGTGACCCCACCGTACTATACACTCGCGCACACGCTTTCATACACACACACACTCACTGACACAAACAAACTCACACACACACAAACTCACACGCTCAAAAAGACCCTCTCACACACTGTCTCTCTCACACACACATACACACACTCACACGGACACACTTACACAATCTGCCTCTCACATACACACAAACGCACACACTCATACTCTCTCTCTCAAGCGCGCACACACACACATGCACGCGTACACAGGCACATAAATCTATGGGGTGAATTTGTGCTCGCAAATTTGTAATTGCATGTACATTCTATTTTGTTCAAAAAACACAGATACAGTCAATGTGGTATTTTATAGATGGAGATAAAACCAGTCTGACTCCAAGTTAAAACACAGGCAGATTGCAAACAAAGCCTCACACCTGAAATGATCGTCTGACCCGAGATGTCACCTCCGGTATACTATTAAAACCTTTAGTTATCTCGGTATAGTGACTTGAAAGAAATTCTGGGATTTGCATATTAAACAATCGAAACCTGCATC
Organism: Rhincodon typus; assembly: GCF_021869965.1. NCBI lineage: Eukaryota > Metazoa > Chordata > Chondrichthyes > Orectolobiformes > Rhincodontidae > Rhincodon > Rhincodon typus. Next base: position 49,425,475 of record NC_063337.1, read on the forward strand.
TCCTTTCTAACTGATTAAAGATTTAACGGCTATCTTAGGTTCGTTCAATACATTTGCATCAGTTCTATGACCTTTTGATCTCTTGCTTATAAATTCTGTGTCTGATGCCACCTCTCTCACTGACATCTGAAGAAGGCGCATGGCTCTGAAAGCTTGTGTTTTCAAATAAACCTGTTGGACTATAACCTGGTGTCATGTGATTTTTGACCTTGTGCAAGCCAGTCCGACACCAACACCTCCACGTCGTGAGTGAGGGATGATGTTACCAGCAATAGTGAAAGCGTCGAGTATGAGGCCTTGTTGGAAAGTGGTTATCGTAGCTGAGAAAGAGTGGGTGTGATGTATGAGAGAGAAGATGGTGGCACTTTCACTAGCAGAGTGGAGAAGATCGTTGACCTTCTTCCTATAGTGCTGTGCTTTCCTCCAGACGGCTGAGATAGCTTTAACCCAGGTGCCAACCTCAGACCAAGTTGACATGGTCCGTTGTTGTGGCCTTCATTGCTGTGAGAAGAGGAAGTGTTTCTTCTGCACCAACCAATCCAGCAGGAGGGTGACAATTGCCCCCGTCTGCCACATGCACTAGGAACCAAGAAGGGCAGTTCTGAACTGACAGTGCTTGTTTGGATGTGCAATGGGCATTTTTTAAAATGGCACAGGCGCAAGGAAAGCTGGAAAATTCCGGGCTACCCACAGAACGGTGAGGTTTCTGGGAATGGCGAGGGAAAGATAGGTCGGAATCAGTCATTGGCAAACACAATTGGTGTGGGTAGATAGTTAATGATGCATTTGGTAAGATATGGTGAGAAAACACATTCGGTCTCATGGTAGAAATCCCTCCAAACACTCAACACAATTTGGACTCAGCTAAAAAAGAAGTAGGATTCAGCCCATGGTTTCATATTTACTAACACCAGATAATGGAATGTATTCAGAATGAAAAGGCTGTGAACAAAGCAAATCTAACAGTGAGGTAAGTCAAAACAGATCATAAAGGTAACATTATTCCAACTCCCTTGTGTTTGACATTCTAGTCATGGCACAAAATTTAAACTATGAGCAAAGTTTACACTGGACTTAAAATTAACGGTAAAACTATTTAGTGGAATATATGAATGAGGAATTATCAATGATAAGTGATCTACCTCCTTTGAAGAAATCTTTATTGAAGTTACTTTATTTGCTTGATCCTTAGGAGCTTTTGTTTAAATAAAATAATTTAGCACAATTACGATCTAAGAATATGACCATTATGTGTAGCATTGCACAATTAGAATAGTGATGAAGCAACAGGACTCACTGTTCTTAAAAAGTTAATCAACTTACAGCATCCATAGTTAAATGTGGAAGTCAGCAAGTTTCTGTCTGAATCACACCACTCTTCCAACTACTTTATTAATTTAATAATTCACTAACAAACTCGATTTTTAAAAATAGAAATCTTATATTTTTCAGCCGAGTCTGAGTCACACGAGATTATTATGGGGATTCTCACCACAAGGCCTAGTGAGCTTTCTCAGCGTATCTCAACGAATACACCTCATTAATTACTTACAATGCCCCTATGGCATATCTCACATCCCATTTCCACCCCATAATACCATGGGCTATTCCAGAAACAACTTGTCACTTGGTGAATACCCACTGAAAAACTGGCAGCCCTGGATTCCCGTGCCATCTTTAAAGCACTGCTGTAAGCTGCCATGCTCAAATGCATGTGCATAAGACAATGAAGAAGGTGGGGTGGGGTGGGGTGGGGTGGGGGGAGGTGTGGAACCAGTAGATGGCACTGTGATTCTCCAACAGGGACCTGGAGTTCCTGGTTAGCACAGCAGTGCAGCAATGAGCCGTCCTCAGAGGATGCTGTGACATCAGACAATGCCAACCTGGTCTGAGGTTGCTACCTGGGTCAGTGCTGTCTCTAGGGAATGGAGGAATGGCCAGAAGTGCAGAAAGAAGGTCAATGACATACTCTGCACTGCCAGGGTAAGTGCCACACTTCTCTCTGCCACCTCACAATCCCTATCAGTAGCACTGCACACACCTCTCACCAAGGCTCGTGGCCCACCATTATCATTGTTGCCTGGAACGCCATCGCCCACCGGCTCTTCCCCCTCAGCCTCCCATGCCACTGACCCAGCATGCACTCTGTGTTACCTCCTCAGTCCATTGTTACGCCTCATCGCCTCTCACCACATGTAACAACAGCCAGGCTACCCAATGTCATCTCACTCATTCCACCCAGTTTTTCTCATTGGAAGTGAAGACAATACAAATCAGGGCAGACAGAGCCTATACGGATGCCCAAAATTTGTGTCTTCACCCTCTAGAAGGAGCCAATCCTGACTTTTGCAGGAGAAAACTGAGGCTGCTCTTGTGAGGTCACAGAAATATCCATGTCATGCCAAATAAGTCCCACTCTGCACATCACTGTGACTTTCTCATAAACCCCACTCTCACTCATCAGTGTCGCACACCATTGTTAAGCACAGTCCGTGATGCTTTCTCTCTCTTTGGTCTTGCAGGTTCTGCAAGCCTCTTGCTACAGAAGAACAACAGCCTTCAGGATCACAGAATCCCTACAGTGAAGAAACAGGCCCTTCGGCCCAACAAGTCCACACCAAACCTCAGAGCATCCCACCCAGACCCATCCCCCTATAACCCTATAACCCATCTAAGCTGCACATCCCTGAACACTATGGGCAATTTAGCATGGCCAATCCACCCAGCCAGCACATCTTTGGACTGGGGGAGGAAACCGGAGCACCCAGAGGAAACCCACGCAAACATGGGGAGAAAGTGCAAATTCCACACAGACAGTCACCCAAGGGTGGAATCAAACCCGTGTACCTGGCACTGTGAGGCAGCAGTGCTAACCACTGAGCCACCATGCCACCCCAACGTATGAGGACATGAGTAGTGAGGCCTTAGAGATGACATCAGCAAGGCTGCCTCTTCTACCACACACCAGCTCATATTCTGATACCTTGTTGGGAGTTGTTGTGTGGGTACACAATCTGGCAGCTCCGCAGCTGAAAAAACAACACAGGCCACTGGAACTCGGGGTACTGCCAGAGACCAGACACCTGCTCAGCCCTAGGCAGGAGAGGATCCCATGGTGTCAACAGTCAGGGACTTTGTCCAAACACACAGGAGTGGCAGAGATAGTAGGAACTGCAGATGCTGGAGTCTGACATAACAAGGTGTGGAGCTGAAGGAACACAGCAGGCCAGGCAGCATCAGAAAGCTGACATTTCGGGTCTGGACCCTTCTTCAGAAATGGAGTAGGGGTAGGGGAAGGGGACTCTGAAATAAATAGAGAAAGGGGAAGGCGATGATGGAAGGTGGATAGAGGAGCAGATAGGTGGCGAGAAGATGGACAGGTCAAGGAGGTGGGTTGGAGCCAGTAAAGGTGAGTTTAGGTAGGGAGTTGGGATGGGGGTTGGACAATTGGGAGGGGCGGGTAGGTGGAAAGGAAGACGGACAGGTCAAGGAGGCGGGGATGAGGCTAGTAGATAGGAAGTGGGGTTGGGGGTTGGTCAGTGAAGTGGGACGAGTGGATAGGTGGGAGAAAAGATGGACAAGTCAAGGAGGCAGGGACGAGCTGGGTTGGTCTTGGGATGAGGTCAGGGGTGGGGAGATTTTGAAGCTTGTGAAGTCCACATTGAGACCATTGGCCTCCAGGGTTCCCAAGCGAAATACGAGGTGCTGTTCCTCCAGCCTTTGGGTGACATTGTTGTGGCACTGGAGAAGACCCAGTATGGACATGTCGTCCAAGGAGTGGGAGGGGGAGTTGAAGTGGTTCGTGACTGGGAGGTGCAGTCGTTTGTCACGAACCGAGCGTAGGTGCTCCACAAAGCGGTCCCCAGGCCTCCGCTTGGTTTCCCCAATGTAGAGGAGGCCACATCGGGAACAGCGGATACAGTATACCACATTAGCAGATGTGCAGGTGAACATCTGTTTAATGTGGAAAGTTTTCTTGGGGTCTGGGATAGAGGTGAGGGGAGAGGTGTAGGGGCAGGAGTAGCACTTCCTGCGGTTGCAGGAATAAGTGCCGGGGGTGGTGGGGCTAGTGGGATTGTGGAGCGGACGAGGCAGTCACAGAGAGAGTGGTCCCTCCAGAAGGCAGATAAGGGTGGGGAGGAAAAAATGTAGTGGGGTCAGATTGCAGGTGGCGGAAGTGCCGGAGGATGATGCGTTGAATGGTTGATGGGGTGATACGTGAGGACGAGGGGAATTCTGTCTTTGTTGTTATTGCGGGGAGTGGGTGTGAGGGATGAGTTGCGGGAAACGCAAGAGATGCGGTCGAGGGCGTTTTCGATCACTGAGGGGGGGAAATTGCGGTTCTTGAAAAACGAGGACATCTGGGATGTCCGGGAGTGGAATGCCTCATCTTGGGAGCAGATGCAGCGAAGGCAAAGGAATTGGGAATAGGGGATAGCATTCTTGCAGGAAGGTGGGTGAGAGGAGGTGTATTCTAGGTAGCTGTGGTAGTCGGTGGGTTTGAAATAGATATCGGTTTCGAGGTGGCCACCAGAGACGGAAACAGAGAGGTCCAGGAAGGAGAGGGATGTATCAGAGATGGCCCAGGTGAACTTGAGGTTGGGGTGGAAGGTGTCAGTAAAGTGGATCAACTGTTTGAGTTCCTCATGGGAGCACGAGGCATCGCTGATACAGTCATCGATGTAACGGAGGAAGAGGTGGGGGATAGGGCCAGTGTAGCTGCGGAAGAGGGTCTGTTTCATGTATCCTACCAGGAGGCAGGCATAGCTTGGGCCCATGTGGGTACCCATGGCCACCCCCTTTTGTCTGTAGGAAGTGGGAGGAGTTGAAGGAGAAGTTGTTGAGGGTGAGGACAAGTTCGGTTAAGCGGATAAGGGTGTCGGTGGAGGGGGACTGGTCGGGCCTGCGGGAGAGGAAGAAGCGAAGGGCTTTTAGGCCATCTGCATGGGGAATGCAAGTATATAGGGACTGGACATCCATTGTGAAGATGAGGTGTTTAGGACCAGGGAATCGGAAGTTTTGGAGGAGGTGGAGGGTATGGGTGATGTCACGGATGTAGGTGGGGAGTTCCTGGACCAGGGGGGAGAAAATGGAGTTGAGGTAAGTGGAGATAAGTTCGGTGGGGCAGGAGCAGGCGGAGACAATGGGTCGACCAGGACAGTCAGGTTTGTGGATTTTGGGAAGGAGATAGAAGCGGGTGGTGCGGGGTTGGGGAATGATGAGGTTGGAGGCTCTGGGTGGGAGGTCACCTGAGGTGATGAGGTTGTGGATGGTCTGGGAGATGATGTTTTGGTGGTCAGGGGTGGGGTCATGGCCAAGGGGGCGGTAGGAGGAGGTGTCGGAGAGTTGGCGCCTGGCCTCGGCGATGTAAAGGTCAGTGCGTTATACCACAACTGCGCCACCCTTGTCTGCAGGTTTTATAGTGAGGTTGGGATTGGAGCGGAGGGCTGCATGTTCTGCGGGGGAGAGGTTGGAGTGGGTGAGAGGGGTGGAGAGGATGAGGTGATTGATGTCACAATGGTAGTTGGAGATGAAGAGGGCGAGGCGGGGTAGGAGGCCTTGGGGTGGTGTCCAGGAGGAGGAGGTGTATTGGAGAAGGGGTCAGTAGAGGGAGGGTTAGGCTGGCGATTAAAGAAGTAAGCGCGGAGGCAGAGGCAGCGTGAGTGATATTCGTTGATGTTCAGGTGGAGGGGGATAAAAGTGAGTCCTTTACTGAGGACTGACCGTTCGTCCTCAGTGAGGGGGAGGTCTGGGGAGAATAGTGAAGACCCGGCAGGGCTGGGGAGTGTTTGCTGTTGAGCTTCTGACTGTGGGGGCGGTGGGCGGAGCGGCGTCGGCGGTGGGTGGTGGGTGTCCATCCTGGGCCTCCTCCAGTGCCACAACGATGTCACTCGAAGGTTGCAGGAACAGCACCTCATATTTCGCTTCGGAACCCTACAACCCAATGGTCTCAATGTGGACTTCACAAACTTCAAACTCTCCCCACCCCTGACCTCATCCCAAGACCAGCCCAGCTCGTCCCCGCCTCTTTGACCTGTCCATCTTTTCTCCCAACTATCCGCTCCTCCCACCTCACTGACCGAACCCCACCCCCACTTCCTACCTACTAGCCTCATCCCCGCCTCCTTGACCTGTCCGTCTTCCCGCCCACCCACCCACCCCTCCCTCCTCACTGACCACACCCCATCCCAACTCCCTACCTACACTCACCTTTACTGGCTCCATCCCCGCCTCCTTGACCCGTCCGTCTTCTCTCCACCTATCTGCTCCTCTATCCACCTTCTATCATCGCCTCCCCCTCTCTCTATTTATTTCAGAGTCCCCGTCCCCTACTCCATTTCTGAAGAAGGGTCCAGACCCGAAACGTCAGCTTTCCTGCTCCTCTGATGCTGCCTGGCCTGCTGTGTTCCTCCAGCTCTACACCTTGTTAACACAGGAGTGGCAGGTAAGTATGTGGTATGAAATTGGCCTCATTACCCAGAAGCTGTAGCAGTGCAGACAGTTGAGCAATTGTTTGGCAGCCTCCATGGCCGGCTGCCATGGAGACATAGGCCCAGCAGCCTCACTGGGTAGTCATACACTTCTGCGTTCCTTTACACCACCCATTGGTCCCCAGGACTAAAGTCTTGACAAAAAGGGTAGGTGGTGTAGGGGAGAGCAGTGAGGTTTTGAAGAACCTTGATCAGGAGGCACACAGCCGCAGGTGAAACCACACACAGACGCCACAGCAGTCTCAACTCACAGCGCTCCAGAGGTAGCCAGGCCCTCCAACGCCAAATGAGATGTTGTTGCTCACTAAGATGGTCATCATTTGAAGTAAGCAGCAAGCTGATTCCACCATTGACTTTTCCAAACGTTTAGCTTTTTTTAGTGTGTTTGGTAAGCTGGGACTGAGTGTTATTGAGGTGAGTTGTGGTGTTAAAAAGACATGTAACAAGCATTTAGTCCTGTCAATTGGCATCTAACCACTGCCTAGCAAGAATCTTGACAAGCATAAAAGAGGGTGAAATTGTTCTTGACGTCGAGATGGGATTTGTCACACTTATTGCCTGATTCTACCTCAGATCTTGGCCATAGCCATCACTGCTTAGACCCCTGTAAATATCCACCACTGAAGTTATTCACTTATCTACCAGATACTTGCTAAACAGGTTAAAAAAAAATAAGGTTTCTTCATTAAAATGTAAGAAATCTTTTAAATGGCACAATAACTTACAACTAATGCCAAGCAACCCTTCTGCAAATTCTTAATGTACTTTTATCAGTGTGGCGTCTCGTTCCTTCAGTTTTATTTATCATTGAAGATTTTTTTAAAAAACTTAATACTTTAAAATTACTTTCTTTCTGTCTCTTTTGCACCTAAGTTATCATCCCATGTTTCTTTTGGGTTCTATTTCACTTTATGTACATCATTTTACAGTGGATAAAATATGCTAACTTTCACTTCCTGGTTTAAACTCTGTACGTTGCAGTAAGTATTCTTCAGAATGACTTGTCGAGGAAGCATACAATTGATTGCATTCTTCACATGCAGCCCAGTTCCCTGTCTTGATTTCCTGGTAACCACAGATCACAGTGTAAAAGCAAATAAGAACACAAATTCTGTGAGAAAGTATAAGAGAACGCAGATCATTTACAGTTAAGCATAAAATTGGTTCTTCCGTTATACATTTTACTTATTTCTCTTAATTACTTTGTGCCGCCTGCTTTTAAACTCTGTTATTAGCAACTGCAGCATAGTTCCTTCAGTGATTCAATCCAGACCACTTCCATACTGAAGTGATTCCAGCACACACTAAGGGATATTCTTCATATCTCTGCAGCCTGACCAATTGCCTTTACTTCTACTGTTTTTGCTGAACCTTCCCAGTTTAAGCCAAAGTGTTTTGTCGGGTGAGATTCATGGCAGCTGACAATGGTTCACAGCAACCTGGCTCACACTGTCTTCTGCTGCTCACCTCGTTATTTAGGTATTCAGGATCTACGGTGGCCTCCTTGTTGAAGAAGAAACACCCCAGGTTTCTGAGCCACTAGAGACCAGGCACCTGCTCAGTCTCAGGCAGAAGACAATTACATAGTCTTGTCCATTAATGGCACTGTCAAAAGGTACAGGCAGTCAGAGCAACAGAAGACAGGTTTGTCAGAGGAGGGCGGTAAACTGGAGCAAAGGACATATGAGCCTACAAGCCCACTGGCACTGGCATGTGTATGCCTGGCTATCTCCATGAGCAGGTTAACTCTGGTGAACTCTCTGGTGAACCAGTCCAGCATACACAGTGGCTGCCAGATATGGACACAGACCTGCACTCCATGACTGTTGACATAGGTGCTCAGCTTCAATGGTAAGGGGTGCAAGGGGCCATTGATTTCACTCCAAGTGCCCCTTCATCTCAGGCAGGCAGGTTGGTGCCAGCAGGCACCCACAGGGTGGAGATGCCACACACAAGATCTGCAGAAGCTTCCTCTCAGAACACCAGAGTTGCCTAGACCTCCACATCCCCCAGCAATGATGCCAAATCCTGCAGGAGTTCCAGATGAAGAGGGTGAGTCTGACAAAGGGTCACTGGACTCAAAACCTTAACTGTTTTTTTCTCTACAGATGCCGCCAGACCTGCTGAGTTTCTGCAGCACTTCCTGGTTTTATCCCTCGGGGGAGAAAAAAAAAACATCCAAGTCTTCCAGGCCAACATGGCCAACTACAGAGCAGATTACTTCCATTCTACTGCAGACATCAGCACTGCACTTAGACAGTGAGCGAGAAAGGAAGAAAAGACTTTACCGAGAACATATTGGTGACATGGATGACATAATTCTAAATAATCCTGCACTTTTATAAATGTGCATGCACTTGCACTCTTGCTCTAGTTTCTTTGTCCCTGTCAGACCTGGTTAAGTCATAGCCATGTGAGATATGCGTAACCTCTCAAACATCCCCAGGATGAAAGAAATTATAATGGCCAAGTATTGTTCATTTCTCACAAGCAACTGACTCCGTGGCCACAGGCAGCATCAGATATTGGCGATCCTTGGACTGATGGCATTGAGTACTGCAGCCAAGGCATTGCCCCTTATTGTGGATAAAACTAAGGGTGAATGCATCGTGCAGGAAATGTTCCAGGGCATGGCATGTACACATTTTCCACACTTACACCCACCTTGTGAATGAGAGTACGGAATCAGTGATGATTTCACACAACACTGGAGGGAAAAGTTCATTTTATCTGTCAAGGAAGTGCACTCCTACTCAAGTTTAGGAGATGTACCCAGTGGGCAGTTCACTCTGCCTCATAACACATTGGCCTGCTGAGAAAAACTATACAAAGCATTGCCTCTCCCAGATTCAACACTATCTTATGAGATGCTCAAGCTCATGATTCTGTGAACACTCTGAAACATTGAAGTGTTACTGATGTTGGAAGGGTCAAAAGAAGAATCTTCAGCATTTATCTAAGCTTGCTGCCAACATGAGAGACTTTATTGCACAGCACTTGGTTGCCAAATGCTGACTGAAGCCTTAAAAGCTATCTAACCTCAGCATCATGTGATGTTAGGGCACTGTCTCAATTCCTGCTGTTTTGTGAGTAGGACATATATTGTGTGCATACTTGTAAGTGGAAATAACCAAAGACATTGAGTGTACGATCAGATGGATAACGAGACACTCAGTCTGCAAAACAAAAGATTAAGGACTTAAAATAACAAGGTCCTCATGTTATTTGCATAATGTAGAACTGTTTTCCATATAACCAGCAGGATGTTAAACAATTGAAGGGAATTCAGACACAGCTCATTCATACTGGAAGCAAGTTTAATTAAATTCTCTTAGGCTTCTCACGATAGATGATACATTGCTCTTTTGGATATCCCATCAGGTCAATATCCTAATCCTCATCTATTTCCTCATAAAGTTGCCATTGATCTCCCAGTTCCACTGCATCCAGGACATCCCCACTTTGTTGGCTCCAGTTGTAAAGGAGATGCCATGCCACGTAGATGCAGAAAACCCAGTCTGGGTTATACTGCAAGACTCTGCCAGAGTGGTCCAGGCATTCGAACCTCACGTTAAGAAGGCCTATTGTTTGTTCCCTGGTGGGAACGTGAGCAGTATTGTTACTATGTCTGTATCAGTCCTGAGTGTTTTATACAGTGTCATTAGCCATGTTTGGAGGAGGTAGCTCTTGTCAACCAGCCCTATTTGCCCAGACACTTGAATAGAGGCAGGAAGCTGTGAGTTTTCCAGTATGTAAGCATCATAGGAAGCCTCCAGGATATCGTGATTGATTGATTGATTTATTGTCATATATACCAAAGTACAGTGAAAAGCTTTGTTTATGAGCAAAACTGGCAGATCATAGTATGCAAGGATGTACAGATCAAAAAATATAGACAGAGGCATACAGGTTACATTGCACAGGGTGTCTGTTAGGTGGATCAACATTAGCAAGTTCAGCATTATTTGAGGCTAGAGAGTTCATTCGTCAGTCTATTAAGGGCCGGGGAGAAGCTGCTCCTGAACCTGCTGGTGGATGTGTTTAGGCTTCTGTATCTTCTGCCTGATGGAAAAGTTTGTAAGAGATCATTACCAGGGTGCGATGGGTCTTTGATGATGTTGGCAGCCTTTATGTGGCAGCGAGCCGTGTAAATACAGTCCACGGATGGAAGATTGGCTTCCATGATGGTCTGGGCTATGCACACCACCTTCTGTAGTTTCCTATGGTCCTGGGCAGAGCAGTTACCGTACCAGGCCATTATTCACCCGGACAGTTTGCTTTCAATTGTGCATCTGTAGAAGGTGATGAGGGACTTTATGGACATGACAAATTTCCTGAGCTGCCTGAGAAAGAAGAGGCATTGTTGTATGTTGGAAGTCTAGGACAGGTTATCAGTTATCATCACTCTGAGGAACTTGACGCTCTCTACCCTCTCAACCTCAGTTCCGTTGATGTAGAGGGGGGCATGTTCTCCTCCTTTCTTTCTGAAGTCAATGATCAGTTCTTTAGTTTTGCCAGCATTGAGAGAGAGATGGTTTTCATTGCACCATGTCACCAAGCCCTCTATCTCCCTTCTGTATTTTGACTCAAGATTGTTAGATATCCATCCTACTATGGTGGTGTCATCAGCAAACCTATGGATAGTATTCATTTGGAATTTGGCAACACACTCATAGGTGTACAGGGAGTGCAGTAGTGGACTGAGGATGCATCCTTGGAGGGCTCCAGTGTTGAGTGTTATTGTAGCAGAGGTGCAGTTACCTATCCTCACTGATTGCGGCCTATGGGTCAGAAAGCTGAGGATCCAGTTGCAGTGGGTGGAGCCAAGACCAAGGCCATGCAGTTTTGAGATCAGTCTGGAGGGGAGAATGGTGTTGAAGGTGGAGCTGTAGTCAATGAGCAGGAGTCTGACATAGGTGTCTTTGTTGTCCAGGTGTTCCAGGGATGAGTGCAGAGCTGGGGATACGGCATCCGCTGTGGACCTGTTACATCGTTGGCAAATTGTAGAGGATTGAGGCAGGCTGGGAGACTGGAGTTGATGTAGGCCATGATGTGGAGGTGCCAGGGTTGGACTGGGGTGAACAAAGTCAGAAGTCACATGACACCAGGTTATAGTCCAACAGCTTTATTTGAAATCACACAAGCTTTGGAGAAAAGCCTCTTTGTCAGGTGCAGTGATAGAGCGGAGCGCACAGACCCAGAGTTTATAGGCAGAGAGATCAAGGGCAGAGAGATCCATAGATGATACAATTCAAAGCACTTCATGATTATTGAGGTCAGAGCCACTGGGTGGTAGTCATTAAGGCACGTTGCATGTGCTTTCTTAGGTACGGGGATGATGGTGGTCTTCTTGAAGCAGGTCGGGACTTTGGCTTGTAGGAGGGAGAGATTGAAGATATCATTGAATACCTAGCAGGCATCTCCAAAATCTGGCATCTTTAGTTTAAATTGATCATTGATTGAGTAGAAGCCTTTTTCTGTTGATGAGCTCTGCAGGTTGCTGTATAAAGACTAGAGTGATAGTGATCTGTGGAAACTCCCCCTCTGGTGTTCCCTGCTCTTCTTATGCTCAGTGAGATCCCACCCTTCCGTCTTGAACTGCACCCTTTCACTGTATTCATTCCATTCATGACCCAGTCCAATGAAGCTCATCGCCAGACTTGAGTTCCTTGCTTTCCCCAGGACTGCACAGGCTGTTCCCTGATAAACACCACACCCCCACCCCGACCATTATTGCTCAAATCCCTAGGGCTGACCATGGCTCGTCTACGACTGATTTGGCAAGTCAGCCCCAACTGAACATAGATATCTCCACAACACCCGAATATATGTACCTGTAATCCCCAGATTGCACTTGGCCATAGATGATCCACACACTGCAAGGACATGGATCCCAGACTCTCGTAAGATGAAGCACCTGTCTGACCATGGCCCCCTGTGCACTAATGAACCCCTGACTGACTGCAGTCTGCCTTGGCCCCACCAAGGACTGCTCTCCTTTGACTTTCAAACATGACTATTTGGTCAATGCATAGACACTGTGTAAGCAGCAGACAGATGCTGTAGCTGTGACATTGACATAGCAACACAGCCACCCCCTTGACTGCTCAGTGTTCTGAGCCATGGCAAGCTGCCTTTGCATTAATAAGTTATGCTGGCCAGAGGGGCAGGCAACTCCAAGGAAGCAGAAAGTGAATGAGCACTAAGGAATAAAGCTAAGAGGAATAAGATGCATTCAGTTTAGATGGTGAAATATGGCAATATCTCTGAGTGGTAAGTGGCCTGGCAGAGGGATGTGAAGCATAGGTGTCCCTGAGCTCCAATTTAAAGCCGTGAAGGTCTGAGGTGTGTGTGAGTTGGGACAAGCGTAAGCCTGTTGATGTTGTGAGGCTGGTGGTTTGCCATTGCTGACTTGTTTTGATGAAAGCTGGAGGTGAAGGTGTCCATGAAGCATACAAGGTGCTATCAGGAAAATAGAGTTGGATGAAGACCAGGACAAGCTGAAACCACCAAGCACCTTGTGTGATTTACATGTTGGGAATTTGCATTGTCTAATTTCTCAGAGATGGAGATGGGTTCCTTAATTGCTTATGTCATTATCGTTGCTAGAATCTTGTTAGTAGTATCTTACTATGTGACTTTTACATAAACACGTAAATCACATCCACAATTTGCCCTTTCATTTTCTAGCTATTTCACTATGGAACTTCAAACAGTTGTTCTAGTACCATCTGTCATTTAGAAATTCATGCTGACTGGCCTGATTTCTTCATGAGTCTGCAAATACTTTGGAATTCTTTCATGTTATAAACCCTTGTGGTAAGTTTTACAAGGGTGTACTAATGGTGAGAAACCACAGGTGCAAAGTTTTATACCTTGTGGCTCTGGTATCTCCAGAATGCAGTGATCTTGTGCAAGGTTCCTCTCTGGACAGGTGACTGCAGAAATTTTAGATTTACCAGTTTACCAACAATTGAAGTAAGATGAACTGGTCTGTAATAGCTCTTTCTTTTTCTGGAGCTGTGAAAAATCTATCAGCCTCAAGCCCTCTGGCAAAATTTCCTCTTCTCAAAGCATTTAAAGCAATGTAAATTGTCACATTTTTGTGATTATCTGCCTTACATTTGTACTTTAAATTGTTCAATGCCTACTTCTGACGATATCCCACCTCTGAAACTAGAGCAACATTTTTCGTAAGTAAATAAAAACAGAAAGTGCTGGAGAAACTCAGCAGGTCTGGCATTATCTGTGAAAAGAGAAACAGAACTAATGTTTCAAGCCCAATATGACATTTTGTCAGAATAATAGGATTCTGTTGTTCAGTTCCAAAGAAGATTTTAGACTCAACATTAATTTTATTTTTCTCCACAGATGCTGCCAGACCTGCTGTGTTTCTCCAGAAAGTTTTGTTTTTATTTAGGATCTCCAGCATCTGCAGTATTTAGCTTTTACTTGTACTTACTACGGTCTCGCCACAGACTCACAAAATTGACTTGAATTTGTTTGTCAATCAGAAACCGCAAATCAAACCAGTCAACTGACATCTGAAGCAGGGAGACACTGCAGAGAAAGACAGCACCTTCTCCAAAATTAGTCACCACATGCTATGTTTTATTTCACATAATTTTAATTCATCAATGAGAATCTATGAGTACATCAAGGGAGCAGACTTAAAGGATAAAAAGCCCATAAATACACGACTAATTTTTGAATAACATGCACTAGGCACTAATCATTGCTGAAATTTTGTGGGACATTATATATATGCATATAGCCCAAAATTTTGTATTTGGTAATTTTCCTAGATTGCAAAATAATGAAACGTCTGCAAATGAGAGTCCAATATTTGCTTCTGATGAGATAATTTTCTTGCCAGGGGTTCTCATAACGAAAACATATCTTTACATATTTTACAGTAATAAATGTCTGAATAAAACTCATTTTAAAAAATACTTTAACAGGCACTAAAATGTTACATAAACTTCTATTTCAAAAGCAAGAAAAAAGTCAAACTCAACTTTAATGTTGTTTTGTCATTTGGAAATGCGATATATGCCACGTCAGTATCCCTTTTCCAGCACAGCAGAAGTACTTTAGGTCAATCAAAAGAGATTCAGTCCTGTTCATTTTCCAGTAATTATGTGTCACCCAACTTGAATTTTATTTGTGAATTGTACACAGTGGACATTGAAGACTTGCTTTTCAATGGCATTTTATATCTCACTTGTTTCCAAAATCTCGAATAAGATCTCTCTGGTTTGCCTCTTCTGTCTGGTTTCCATTTAATAGTGCCATTTTTTTGAATGACGTGTCTTATGGATTCTGGGAAGTGATTCAAGCAATCATTTTTCTCCAATTCAATTAGAATGACTTTTATTTCATTCTGGATTAAAGCATTATATAATCCAACTTGCTGTTCAAATCCACAGTATGCTTGGTTATTAACTGAAGGTTTTTGAGCCAAAATGATTATCAATCTTCTGCTGATCCTTATGTTTGCTTCAATAGCTTCAACCTCAGCTGTAAATTTAAAGCAGGCATAAAATCTATTATAGATATTTTCTTGTTAATATTAGTTCTGCAAAGAGTTATAGACAGGCATCAAAGAACCATGAGAGAAGAAATTGGTTCCAGTAATCAAAGAACCCCTAGAGTGTAGAATTAGGCCATCTGGCCCATCAAGACAACACTGACCATCTGAAGAGCATCCTACCCAGATCCACCCTATTCCCATAACCCTGCATTTCCCATGGTTAATCTACCTAGCCTGAACATCTTTGGACTGAGAGAGGAAATTGAAGCACCTGGAGGAAACCCACGCAGACATGGGGAGAATGTGCTAACTCTACATGGAAGGCTGCCTGAGGGTGAAATCAAACCCGGGTCCCTGGAGCTGTGAGGCAGCAGTGCTAACCACCGAGCTGCCATGCCACACACATTGCGGCTTGCTTCTGTATGCTTCTTTGTCCAAAATTTAGAAGAGATAGCACAGCCTATAGCTAGTTGCAATCGTCCATGCCTATTCCCCAATAGAAAAGTCTTGACTTCTAAGTGCTCACTTAACATAGGCATTTGAATACACAGGGACCCAACATTTCCTTTTGTACCACAATGGCAAATTCAGCTGCTACCATCAAACAGTGCAGCTGTCTCAATTCCATGTTTGTCATGTATTGCTGAGTGTCTGCCATGCTGCTGGCTGCCTCCTTGGGATGAAACAGTGTTTGTTTATCTTATGTGGTACTGCCAGCCTTCTGTTTTTAAAGTCAGACTGTCCCTCTTAAAGGGGAGCAGCACTGAATTGCTGGAGTCATCTGCCAAATATTTTTGCTGCAATTCCATACAAGGAAACTGGAACACCGGGATAGGGAGGAAGCATGGAAGGACATGGAATACAGTTCTCAAGCTCTTAACTGGTTGATGTGGACAGGAGGAGGGATGCTTTTAACCAGTAGAGATAACTCAATCACTGTCTTTCACCACCATGGGTTCTGTAACTAACAGACAATGGGGAAGAAGACCCTTGAGAACTAATGCCCTGAGCAGTCAACCAGGGAAGTTAACAAACAGATTCTGAAACCAAGAACATGACAGCAATGTGAAAATAAGTCCAGTAATTTTGCAAAGTGGTCAATGTGAATTAATGCATCTGCATATGACATCACCTACCTGTTCATTAAGGCTCAAGATAACAGGAACTGATAAGAGGCTTTACAATGGACTGTTGCGTGAGTGGAGTTACACTGTGCTGTTCAGATCAGCGAAGAGCTAAGATTGCAGGAAATCAGTAACTGCTGTCTCTACCAAAAAAGAATGAAACATTCGGGATTGGTCACGTGAACAGGTAATTCCAAATAAGGCAGACACTTGGCAAAGAGACCCGCATATAAAGAGCCCAGGAAAATCCTTGATTTTCAGCAGAACTTCAAAAAGTGACTCTGCTGGGGGTACACTATGTCAGGAAGCATTGGTGAAGATGTCAAGAAGAGTTCCAGCCTAACCAGCTACCAACTCTCATGGATAATAACATTTGTGGTTAGCTACAGAACTCAGGGTAGTGAACGACAGTGATTGAGTTATCTTTATTGGTTAAAAATGTGTGTTATTCATTTAAGTACATGATAAATTAATTGAGTTTTGTAGAGCTCTAAGTGTCTCCAGTGTACCTTTTCTATTTATATACAGCTGCCTCTCAGAAACAGGCAACAGAATTTGGCATACCTGGGTGGGCATTGATAAGGAGTAGCTTTAAGTTACTCTGATGACAGACCGAGTAACCTCTGACTTTCCCAACATCCTGCTGGAATATGTGGGTGTAAGTAAAAAGAACAGCAGACACACTAATGAAGTTAGCACTAACAGAGAATAGTGGGTCCAGGGCACTCTGACTGGAGAGGATTTCTCCAATAGTAATCCAATAGGCTGGGAAATGGCCAAAGTACTTAGAGTATACTGGATAGGACCAGTATGGGAATGGGAACACATGGAGTATGGCAAAAGATAGAATGGAAAAAAGGAATTTTAAGGAAGTGCAGAAAGCTGTAGCAGTAGGCTGTATGTTGGAAGACTGGACAGGAAGCCAGAAGTGAGAGCTGAAGATGTGAACAGAGATAGCTGAGCTTAGAGAAGGGATAAAGAGACTGCCCAAGAAGGTCAGGAATTGACAAAGCCAGCGAGATGCCAACCTCATGCGTATGATCCAGTATCAGACGCAGTGTGAGAAATTGATGAGGGAGAAGAAGAAAAGTGAAGAGGAAACTAAAACACAGATTATCCCTCTTCATGCTAAGATCTGATTCTGCAACTTCTCTATCAACACAAAGAAGAATAATACACGCTTTTGTGACCCCACTCTCTGAGGAGGGATGGGACGAAGGTGGTGACATCGACTGGGGAGGACTAGAAAATGAATCGGCCAGCTATGGAGAGGAGGACCCAGGGGAATGGGCTCCCCCTCTGGAGGGAGGGGCAGGAGAAAGGTCCACTACCCCTATGGCCACCCCAGATCACAAGGAGAAAACAGCCAGTAGTGCCAGGAGGGCAACACCCTTACCCCCCCGACATCACATATACCACCCCTTACGATGTTCAACAGTTAAGAGATATAGCCAAGTGTATAGGGGATTATCGGCCTGGGGATGACCCCCAGGAGCTATTCCAAGCTACCCACAAGCAGTGCACCATACACAGGTTAGATAATGAGGTGGAGAAAACACTAATACAGATGTGTCTCCATCCCACTATACATTCAACTTTGATTGAGCAACAAAATGCGGGAGGAGGCACAATAGATGATTTAAAGGAGGTTGTACTGACGGCCATTGGAACTAATAGAGGGGACCCAGTGGAAGGCCTGAATAAGTGTAGACAGAAGAAGGGGGAGCACCCAACTGCGTCTGCCACAAGGCTGTGGTTAGTGTTCCAAGGCGTACATAGCCCAGGGCTAGACCAGCAAAATTTGGCTGCACCTTTTGACAATCGGTAGTTCCGTATGCTGGTATCACATGTGACAGGGGAGCCGCGAAAGGTATGTGACATGGCTGACCTCTCCGACAACACACACACTGAGGTGTGGGTGTTGAGGAAAGTGGTCAGAACTTGGGAGAAGGACATGAGAGGACACAAGACACAGGGAGGACAAATGGCACCTCTTAGAGGTTAGGGAGCAGCTTGGAAAAATGAAGGAAAGGGACTAGTCCAAAGTGGACCACCACCGCCCTCTCAAATTAGAACTACAATTAGGTTTTATTGTCACATGTACTCAAGTACAAGAGTACAGTGAAAGGTCTGCGATGTCACCTTTCATGGCACCATGGAACAAGGCACCTAGGTACAAAATCTTAGGTAAAGAATAGAAAAATAAAGAAGTTCAGCATTATAGTTCTTGCCAATGTAAAGTAGTAAATAAGAAATAAATTAAAAATTCCTTCTTTAGCCATGGGCCTGCAGTCGCTCCAAGCTGGCTCTCCCCACATGGATCTCTCGCTGCCCGTACCTCCACAGTGCCGTCTCTCCACCGGCTGCCATCCGGGCTCACCAGCTGCATTACTACACGCCACCAGAATCCCGCTATGGTGCCAGTCCAGGCCCCCAACAAGTCCATGATGCTGCCAACCACCAGAGCCTGGGCGCACCAACCACCTCGTAGCCAACTGGCAAAATCCCCACTCTGGGCACCCAGCCACTGCCTCCACAACCCAAGCTCCCTCCAGGAGATAAGTAGAGAGAAAAACTGAAAAAAGAAAGATAAGAAGCAAGAAAAGAAGAAGAGAAGGTCGGATCAGAAGAGCTCCAGCTCAGGAGCTCTACTCCGCCACCATTTTGGACAAGAAATGGTTGGAAGGGGGATGTTGGCCTGGATGAGGAGTCCCACCCGTGGCTGTAGGGTGCAGTAGAATCCCCAGGGGCTCATGGAAGTGTTTCAATTGCGACGAAGAAGGGCACTATGCCAGAGATTGCCCAAAACCCCTGGAGGAGCAGGACGAATCAGATGTATGTCCAGCCCTTGCCCCTAGATGGACCCCAGTCCATGTTACGGAATAATGTTCAACCAATTGAGGCAACAAGTGGGTTGTGCTCCAATCCCCAATGACAGTCTCAGGCCTCTCCAATATAGATGTATGATGCAAAATGGGATGGGACAGGGAAACTCTTAGTGAACGGTAGAGTAGGAGACTGCCCTATCACCTTCCTTTTGGACACAGGAGGATTCCGCACCACCCTCAATACATCTATTGTTAATAGCGACAATTGGAAAATAGAAACAGAAATAATCTTGAGTGGTTTTATGGGACTTTCTCAAGTAAGACAAGTGACTAGACCTTTAAATATAAAAATAGGAGAGGTAGAGTTGATGCATCCGATAGTATTAATAAAGCTCCCAGCAAATCAAGACCATATCCCGGGAAATGATTGCATGGCCAGAGCAGGACTGCATTTTGATCCAGTGAACTGTATGATATGGCAAATGTCAGGAATAAGTAAGGAGCAGTTTGTTACTGAAATCCCTGCGGGACAGTATAAGGATACAGTGTGTATGTTGGGAGAAATGTGGACCTGTCCTACTGACATGAGGGAGGACCAGATAGTGTAAGGAATTATTGGACAAAACTGGCAAGTGTTTGCCAAACATAAGCATGACTGTGGACAGACGCAAGGGGAGGTGTGTATACAGGGTCTAGATCCAAAGCCCCAAAAGAATATGGACTCCCCAAGCAGGTGGACGGTGATATAGAAAAGGTAGTACAAAGCCTGGTAGCACAAGGGGTGTTAAAGTGAATCTCCTCTCTGAACAATTCATCTATTTGGCTGGCAAACAAACCCGATGGGGTTTGGCGACTGACTATTGATTATCGCGAACTAATAAGGTAGCATCCTTAACAGCATCTACAGTGGCTACTAGCCCCGAAACCATGATTAAACAGAGTGAATCTGCACAGTGGTTTACAGTGCTGGGTATAAGTAATGGATTTTGGTCAATCCCTTTGTCCAAGGAGTGTCAGTATAAATTTGCATTTACCTTTAAGGCATGGCAATAAACGTGGACAGCTTTGCCATAGGGATTTCACAACTCCCCATCAATTTTTCATCAATGGTTAAGCAGTGGGGTTGTGGGATTTTTCTAGGCCAGTCTGCCTCATCCAACATGTTGATGATTTGCTTCTGCAAACAGGAACCAAACGAGAGCATTACCAGCTCCTGAGTGAGTTGTTGCAACTGTTAAAGGAGCTTGGGTTAAAAGTGAATCAGAAAAAGGCTCAAATAATGAGGCAGGAAGTGAGTTACTTAGGAGTGGTGTTAACATCAAGAAAAAGAGAGATAGACAAACAAAGAATTGAAACAGCAGCGAGACGCCCCACTCCACAGATATGAAGGGATTAGGATCATTTTTGGGCTTGACTGGGTATATTAGAGACCACAAGGTGCAGGGCTGGATGAACACAGCAGGCCAAGCAGCATCATAGGAGCAGAGAGGCTGACGTTTCGGGCCTAGACCCTTCATCAGAAAAGGGGGAGGGGAAGGGGGTTTTGAAATTATATTAGAGACCATTTGGTTTTGCCACTAATGATATTACTGAAGAAAAATATCCCACAGGAATGGAAGCCAGAACACACACAAGCAATAATAGCTTTGAAACAGGGTTTGGCGAATGTTCCTGTCCAAAGCCCCAAATCCAACTGAACCATTCTCCATGGAGATGGCTCCAACAGACTCCACAATATCAGGCGGTCTTATTGCAAGAGGTACATGGTCAGTGAGACCAATGGCCTATGCCTCATGCATACTGAGGTCAGTAAAGCAGGGTACACGGCATTTGAAAGGCATTTATTGGTGGTGCTCCGGATGGTACAAAATTTTACCTACATTGTAGGGTTGAACCCATTGATAATTTTGACAGAACATACATCCATTCAGAAACAAAGTTGCTGGAAAAGCTAGCAGGTCTGGCATCATCTGTGAAGGAAAAAACAGAGTTAACGTTTCGAGTCCGGTGACCCTTCATGGACCTGAAACGTTAACTCCATTTTTTCCTTCACAGATGCTGCCAGACCTGCTGAGTTTTTCCAGCAACTTTGTTTTTGTTCCTGATTTACAGCATCCGCAGTTTCTTTTGGTTTTTATACACCCATTCAGATGCTGCTGGATTGACATATTAACGATGGCAGGGTGAGCCAAAACAGAATTGCTCGCTGGACGCTGTTATTACAATGGAGAAACATAAAGGTAAGAAGGGATAAAAGCACTACCATGTTAGCAGATAATTTAATTTACCAGGGGACACCCCGAGAGTGTCAGGTAATGATAGCAAATGACCCCAAGGGAGCATTTGTATCAAAACAAAAAGGAGGGAATACTGGTAAAGTGAATACAGGGAATACTCAAGACAAGAGACAAAAATAGGAGACCAGCAAAGGAATGCCAAATCATCCCTAAAAACTTCTGTTGATGGCTCTTTGTGGTTGTGGTATCTAGTTGGAAGATGAACAGGACAGGAAGTAGATGGTATAGCCCTCAAACTGCCAAAGACCACGTGTGCTCAAGCAGCTGAGTTGGCAGCAGTGGCATATATGGTGGAATACCCAGATAAACTCCCCCCAGGATCTACTATCTATTCAGATTGTATGTAACAGTCTGACAGAATACCTACCCTTGTGGGAGGAGACAGGCTTTGTGTCAACAGATGGGAAGGTCCTACCATCCGCCCCATTGCTGAGCTACATTGAGTGATGAAAGTAAAAGCTCATTCTAAGTTATCACCAGAGGGAAATAAAAAGGCACATGAATTAGCCGAACAAGGGTCAATAGCTGGAGAAGAACGGCAACTGCAGATCGAGGAAGTAGGAGGGCAGAAGGAGAAAGGAGTTGCTCCAGTCGACTTAGCAGGAGAACAAAGAAAGGATAAAGAATTACAAAGAGTATTGGAAGGGAGGGAGTCAGAGGAATATAAGGAACAAAATGGCTTACATGTAAAAGAGGATGTGGTACTGTGTGAAGGGATATTTGTAGTACCAGAGAGAGAAAGGAATCAGATGATTTATCAGTACCATGACATATATGGACACCAAGGATTGGAAAACACCTTGGAGAGGTTGAATGAGGTATGTTGGTGGCCACAAATGAAAGAGGACGTGGAACATTATGTGAAAAATTGTTTGATATTTGCCCAAAATAACCCTAACAAAAATGTGAAGAACAGAGGCTGTAAGTACACTAGGCCAGTAGAGAGGCCCCTGGACAAATCTACAAATTGACTTTGTTGGTCTCTGATCTCCAATTACAGGAGGATACAGGTATATCCTGGTGATGGTAGATACTTTCGCCAAATCAGAAGAGGTGTTTCCCATTTGAACCGATACTGTTAAAATCATGGTGAAGATCCTGTTGATACAGTGTGGAGCTGGAGGAGCACATCAGTGAGATGGATAGGTGGGGAAAATGATGGACAGGTGGTGTCAGGCCAAAGAGGCGGGGATGAGAGGGAGGGTTGGATGTGGGATGAGGCCAGGGGGTGGTGAGATTTTAAAACTGGTGAATTCTATGTTTAGGCTATCGGGCTGTAGGCTCCTAAGTCTCTACTATGAGGTGTTGCTCCTCCAGTTTGCAGGTGGTGTCACTATGGCACTGAAGGAGGCTCAGGATGGACATGTCACCAAGAGAGTGGGAGAGGGAGTTAAAATGGTTAGCAACCGGAAGGTGTTGGTGATTTAGTGTACAGAGCGCAGGTGCTCTGCCACTCGGTCACTGAGTCTGCGCTTGGACTCACCGATATAGAGGAGGCTGCATTGGGAGCAACGGATACAATAGACCAGGTTGGAGGATGTACAGGTGAACCCCTGTCAGATTTGGAAAGTTTGTCTTGTGCCTCGGATGGAGGTGAGGGGGAAGGTGTAGGGGCAGGTGTAGCACTTCCTGCAGTTACAGGGAAAGATGTCGGCTGTGGTGGGATTAGTGGGGAGTGTGGAATGGACGAGGGAGTTGCGGAGAGATTGGTCCCTATGAAAGGCAGATAGGGGTGGGGAGGGAAAGAGGGAAATATCTCTTTGGTGGTGAGGTTGGATTGCAGGTGGTGGAAGTGGCAGAGGATGATGTGCTGGATGTAAAGATTGGTGGGGTGGTATGTGAGGACCAGGGGGACTCTGTCTTTATTTTTGTTGAGGGGAGGGGGTTTGAGGGCAGAAGTGCAGGAAATACAAGAGATGTAGTTACCCCCCATCCACCCCACCCTTCCCACTGACCAATCTCCACTACCTTCTACTTGCATCCACCTATCGCCATCCCAGCCCCACCCTCTTTCCTGTATTTATTTCCCAGCTTCCTGCCCCCTCTCCATTCCTGATGAAGGATCTAGACCTGAAATGTTGACTCTCCTGCTCCTCTGATGCTGCCTGACATGTTGTGTTCCTCCAGCTCCACACTGTATTGACTCTGACTCCAGCATCTGGAGTTCTTGCTATCTCATGGCGAAGACCCCATTTGAAAAGGTTTTTACTCATTGGGGTTTACCAAGGAGTATTGAATCAGACCAAGGGACACATTTTACAGCCCAGGTGATGCAGAATGTCATGAAACTGCTAGGAATGAAACAAAGGTTCCCTATATCATATAGGCCCCAATCCAGTGGGATAGTTAAGAGGATGAATTGCACTTTGAAGAATATGTTGGCCAACCTGGTACAGCAGCACTAGACCACTTGGCTGATGGAGCTTCCTTATGTCCTGATAATAATAAGAAGCACTGTAGCTTCCTCTACAGGATTTACCCTTTATAGGTTGATGACAGGTTGAGAGACGCATGGCCTGGAATCACTGCTGGGATTAGACCTATCCAAGCCCAGAAGTAGATGGAATAATGAAAGATAAGTGAGTACAACAGCTGGTTGAGAGTGTAAAAGAAGCGAATTATGTGGTGTCAAATACTGTGGAAAGGAAGAAACAACAAAGTAAGGTCCACTTTGATTCCAAGACAAAGCCAATGGCGCTGCAGGTGGGGCAATGGGTAATGATACCTGTACATCAAAAGAAATCCTTCCTGGCCCCTAGGCTTGCAGAACCATACAAAGTGATAGACAAAGCAAGTCCATCAGTATACTAACAGCATCTAACAAGAGTGGCTGGTATATTAAACAGCTAAAACCATTTGGAAGGGGAGCAGGATAATTATCATTTACATATAATGTTGGAAGAATCTGATGCCCCAGAGTTAGGAAACTTAAAGTGGGGCCAGTTTTGGAACCCAGACCAGGCATCGTGGGACCAGAGCAACCTGAGCAATATGTGTATCGCAACCCCTGGAACTACCTCAAAGCCAGTGTGTAGCAAATCTCAGGGAGATAGATGGGGAGCAGAGATGAAGCAGAAGAGTTAGTTACTCTTGTACCAGGATATAGACACTTACATGTAGTGTTTAACCTGATGGACATACAGGTGCCATCCTGCTGCAATAAAACAACCCCGTAGTTCTTTGACCACCTTTCCCAAAGACAATTTAGTCATTGTGAATTCACATTGGAAAGAAAAAAGAGGAAGAAAGGGTTGATAGAGTTAGCAGGAGCAGACTCTGTGTCAGGTGTAGCGACCCTTGACATAGCAGAATTATAGGCTCAGTTAAGTTCCCTCCAGGAAAAGATGAGGATAATAGTAGGTCAGGAATATTGAGATCAAGAAAAAGTGGGTAGGATAGGTCAACAAGCAACACAGCTAGCTCTGACTACCATCAACGTGTTGAGACCCCTTCAAGATATTACCAACCAGATTATAGATGCCTTAGGAGGTAACATGCAGTAATAAAGTGACATCTGATCAACATATATTAGCTGGCTTCTGTCTATGGTTAGCACAAATATGTTGCAATTAGATGCTCATAGAGTACCAGATTGGGTGTCAGATGTGTAACTGGGGACATGGGTGGGTGAGAGAGGAGATGCCCCAATGTCACCTCAGAAGCCTCATTCTCACCAACCAGGTCTTGAGCACCTGTGATGATAATAAGGGTCAGCTTTACATTGGTGCAGTGCTTCATATACCCAAATATGGGAATAATGTAACACACACCCTACTGTGCACTCATAATGTGTGTAAATACCATGAAGGAACTTTGATATCATTAAGTAACCCAACAATCCATGCTATAGTTCTAGAGGGACCTAAATGGAGGGTGGATGTGTCCCAATGCAATCAAGAGTGAAATAACTGGGCATATCTGGAAGAAATGATCAAGAAAGTGCTAACCCAATTTGGATTGGCCTCCTATGAGAACTGCTCATTGTCTATCCTGTTTGTGAATAACCAAACTTTTCTTAAGAATGCCTTAGTAGGAGACACCTACTATATTGCCACGGCAGCCTCAGGATACCGAAAAGGAGGGACATGGTCTGCCTCAGATGAATAGAATGTGGCAATCAGCAATATCTTTTCTGACTTAACCATTAGCCACTGAATTCTGTTATAACCAGAACCCAATGGGAAACTGTGCATAACTCAATCCATCCACCCAAATTATACAGCTGGAAATTTAAGCCGATTCGTAGCTATGGAACTTCCACTTATTCCACACTTCATTGTAGCTTGGGTGAAGATTATCTTTGAAGCAAAGGAACTTATCCATAAATGGACGATGCACAAGAAGGCGATTAAAACTCAAGCAGAAGAGCGAGATAGGGATTTGCAGGCTCCAAGTTTCTGGAGTAGAATTTAGAATTGGGGACTGAACTCTCAGGTCCATCCATGGATCAGAATTGTGTCTCATGTGATCGTTGTAATAGTCTTATTTTGTTTGTTAAAATGGCAAGTTAAGAAATGGAAAAGATTGACAACAGGGATTGATCTCAGATACCAAAAAGATAGCTTGTATGGAAGGGGGGTTTTAACAGTTGCTTACTATAGGGTAGGAATCATGTAAACATAACTAATTTGTAATATTTCTTACTATTCATTTATTTGCAATAATATTTTGGATATCTTGCAAGCTGTGGAAAGTGTTTTATAGAGACCTAAATGTCTTGGCTGTATATCCTCTATGTATACATTGTTGTATCTCTGAGACAGACAGTATACCAATCCTGCCACTACTCTACTTTGTTGCACAATACAACACAATCTAGTAACTCATCCAGTACCAGTCCCTGACATTCAGGGACTCAACCAAAATGTCAGCTGACCCTCACATACCTACTAATGCTGCCAGTCTCTCATTCACCTTTCACTGGTCCCTTGTTGTGAATTTGTATTGTGGAAAATGTAAATACACTTCAAAAGAATGATAACACAAACTGATTGGTTAGATCTGTCAGGAAGACAAGTTGAGGCTCCTTCTTTAGAAAAGGCAGAAAGGTGACCTTATAGATGCCTTTAAAATAGAAAAACAATTAATCGATTAGACATCAAGAAGATGGTCATGAAATTGAATCACATAATGTATCCCTCTGGCCCAGGCTATGTCATGGGATCTCTAAGCGTGTGGGATCTTGCAATCTCTCCTCCAGCTCTCCTGTACCAAATGTCTCTAGTTTACATAGCAATTATAGGTATCTTCTTGAGCATACATCTGTAGTAGCAAGTTTGTGAGATCATAAGAACTTAAGAAATAGGATCAGAAGTATATCTTGAAGATCCTTGAACCTGCTCCATCATTCACTACAATCACGACTGCCTTCTTTCTACCTCAACTCCACACTCCTGTTCCCCCTACCACATGATGCCTTAGGAGATCAAAACTCCATCAATCTCAGTCTGGAATATGTTCACTGAAAGAGTATTCACAACCCTCTGGAGCAGACAATTCTAAAGATGCAGAACCCTCTGATTGAAGAAATTGCTGTTCATCCCAGTCCTAATTAATATTTCATTCCTGACCCTAAGCTATGCCTTTTTGCTCTAGACTCCCGATCAGGGGAGACCAGGGTACCCACCCTGACTAGCCCCTTCAGAATCATCTTTCAAGGAAATCACATTCCATTCTTCCAAACTCCAGAAAATTCAGACCCAATTTACACAACCTCAAATCAGAAGATGACCCTGACATTCCTAGAAGCAATCTAGGAAGGTTTGTGATACTGCCTCCAAATTAAGTATATTTTCTCTCAGATAATGACCAAAACTTCACAAACACCTCCAAGTGTAGTCTCATCAAGGACCTATATAATTGTGCAAAACTTCTTCGTTCTTGAACTCCAATTTCCTTGCAAAAGAAAGGCTTGCTATTCCTGTCAGCTAGCTCCATGAGTTCCTTGTACAAGTACCTCCAAGTCTCTCTGAACAAAGAGAGAATAGGTAAAGGAAGCAGGCAAAGCAAATATATATTCACCCTAGCTGTTCAAAATGATACAACTGATATGTTATCAATACATAAACAGGTGGAAATATCATCTAGAAATATCAAGTTGTAGAGATGACAGTTTATCAGAAATGTTGTGACAGAGATGAGCAACACCCTCCAGCCAGATTTTGAACATATCAGATTCATATTGTCTTTTCTTTTTATTTTCCAGGGTCAGTTTAAACAAGTTAGGAATGTTACTCGTTTTCCCAACCTGCAGTGTACAGTTACATCAAGTGGAGGCTATGTGCCTCTTCCCTCCTAGGTCACATGATCACTTAAACATAGAAGTACTAGACCTAAAGGGAGATGTCATCATTAAGGAAAGTCCTAAGTGGTGTGTCCCAGCTCAGAATTGAGATGACTATGGTTTCTAATATGCATCAGTGATTTGGATTCTGAAATTTAATACAAATCAGCTACATTTGTAGATGACAACAAATTACAATGTGTTGTAGAATTTAAGGACTCAACATAATGCTGACAAATATGTGAACTGATCAAACAACTGCTGATGAAATTTTGTGTGAACAACTGTGAAATATTTCAAATCCAATGGAAACATAACTCTGTCATAATGGTGATGAAATAGTTAAGAATAAAGTTTATGTAGATCTAATAGCCTTATTAGGCACAATGCTCAATGCTCCTTTCAATGCAGAGTAGATGTCCATTAACAATGGCAATTGAATGTTATACTATATAGTCAAAACAGTAAAATCAAAGTCAGAAGAAGCTCCAACAATTCACTATTTTTCTCTAAGTACATATTGATGACCATACAGCATCCAATTCTGGATGTGGAGAATGAGACAGATAGTCAGGTTGGAGACAGTACAGGGAAGATAGGGTTACGGTTAAGATTGATGACCCCTGGTGTCACGGTCTTAGTTATAAGCTGCTAGCACTGAGAAACCTATCTTGCTTCCTTAGTGTTCACAATACACAGCATGAAGTGCTGAAATATCCTGAAGCTTTGTAGTATTACATAACATCAGCTCAAAGTGTTATTGGCATAAGCCATGCTCAAAGAACATTGCCCCCACTATGCCAGCTACACTGTCGACCTCCAAACGAAAAGGTAGATGGAAAGAATAAACCCATTTCATTACTTTTTATTTAATGTGATGCTAATATATAATTTGGAAATATTTAACAATTGAATAAAATGGAACAGATGTGATATTAATCTTAAGGGGGATAATCCAATTTATGCTTCTTCTCTGATGTAATTTGAAATAATTACCATCATCCTGTAATTCAATCTGTCATCGAGTCATACAGCACAGAAACAGACCTTTAGGTCCAACTCATCCATGCTGACCAGGTTTCATAAGCTGAAAGAGTTCCATTTGCCTGTGTTTCGTCCATATCCCTTTAAGGCTTCCCTATCCATGTACCCGTCCAAACATTGTAATTGTACCCATCTCTACCACTTCCTCTGGCAGCTCATTCCACACACTCACCACACTCTGTGTGAAAAAGTTGCCGCTCGGGACTTTTTTAAACCTTTCTCCTCTCACCTTAAGCTTATACCTTCTAGTTTGCCCCAGCCTGGAAAAAGACCTTAGCTATTCATCTTATCTATGCTTCTCATGATTGTATAAACCTCTGGTACGATATGGCTACTGTATAAGGTATTAGACCAAAGTTTGATTTTTCATCTGTATTTTCGGTCAATGGACTGACATAGAAATAAAATTAAAATTAAGATTTTTTAAAGAAAGTACTAGCCAGTACTTTTTATTCTGCAATGAGCATTTACAATATGCAATGGAAGGGATTAAATTCTTTCATCTTACCCTGACCAGGAAGATCATCCCTGCCAGAAATGAACAGTTTGTAGCCATACTTTTCTTCAAGGGTCTGCGGCAAAGTATGAAGAGCAAAGTGGTTTGCACCACAGTTATTGAGAGAACCTTTATTCTCACATCTTGGGTAGATGACATATGCATCAAACATCTTACCATCTGTATGTTCGAAGAAAAATAGGTATTAATAATGATATTAATTGATAATAAATAATTTGCTTGCATTGAATAAACATGGCACACTTATTTTTCAATAAGATATAATTTGAAGTTATAAGTGTGCAATACTCTAATGCTCCAGTCTGAGTTTTACACTCAAGACTAAGTAATACTTCTTATCTTAAACTCATTTAATATTAACCATTGGCTGATGAAAATAACAGTAACAGAGTGATTCATAGATTCATACAGCACAGAAAAGGCCTTTTGGCCAATCCAGTTTGCACTGGCATAACTAGTACTAAAAATGTGTTAATCCCAATTTCTTACCTTTGTCCCATATTCTGCAATGTTATGATTTTTGAAGTACTCATCCAAATATTTTTTAAAGGTTTCCAGCCTCCACTACCTTCCCAGGCAGTGCATCCCAGATTCCCACCACCTGCTGAGTGAAAAGGTTCTTTTCCCAAATCCCCTCTGAATCTCCTGTCCCTTACCCTAAATCTATGCCCCCTCGTGATTGACCCCTCAACCAAGGGGAACAGCTGCTCTTTATTCACCCTGTCCATGCCCTTTATAATCTTATACACCTCAGTATTGTTCCCACCTTGGCTTTCTTTGCTCTAAAAGCAATCCAAGCCTGTCTAGTCTCTCCTTATAGCTCAATTTCTCCATCTCAGGCAACATCCTGGTGAACCTCCTCTGTACCCCATCTAGTGCTATCACATCCTTCCTGTAGTGAGGTAACCAGAACTGCACACAGTACTCTACCTGTGGCCTGACCAATGCTCTATACAACTCCAGCATTACCTCCTTGCTCTTATAGTCTACGGCACAACTAATGAAAGCAAATGTCATATATACCTTCTTAACTATCCTATTCAAGTGCTCTGCTGACTTCAGGGATCTGTGAATAATTACCCCAAGATCCCTCTGTTCCTTTAAGTTACCCAGTATCCTGGCATTCATTAAATATTCCCTTATCTTGTTTCTTCTTCCAAAGTGCATCACCTCGCACTTATCAGGGTTAAATGCCATCTGCCACTGGTCTGACAATCTGACCAACCCATCTATACCTTCCTTCTGTAACCTACAAACATTTTCTTTGCTATTAACCACTCTACCAATCTTGGTGTCATCTGAAAATTTGCTGAACATTCCCCCCACATTTTCATCCCCTGTCCTGATCCTTGTGGGATAACGCTGGACATCAGTCTCCAGTCACTCAAACAGCCTTTCACCACTACCCTATATGTCCTATTGCTAAGCCAGTTTCTGATCCATCTCGCCAGGTTTCCCTCAATTCCATGTGCTTTAACCTTATCAATCAGTCTCCCATGTGAGACCTTGTCAAAAGCTTTGCTAAAATCCTTTGCCATAAATTACATCAACTGAACTCCCATCATCCACACATTTGATCACATTTTCAAAAAATTCTGACAAATTTGTTAGACAAAGCCATGCTGACTATGCCTAATTAACTTGTGCCTTTAAAAGTGAGTATTAATTCGTTTCTTCAGAATTTTCTCCAATAGTCACCCTACCACCAGTCTGTAATTTCCTGATTCATCTCTACCACCCCTCTTAAAAAGTGGAACCACATTAGCTGTCCTCCAGTCCTCTGGCACTTGCCCAGAAGTCAAAGGAATTAAAAATTTGTGTCAGTGCCCCTGTAATTTTCTGCCGCACCTTCCACAGCAGCCCAGGATGCAATTCATCCAAACCAAGGGATTTGTCTGTTTTTAAGCCTGACAGAGCCCCCTGTACCTCCCTATTTCCTACGTCAAACTGTGCGAGTTCCTCACAGTTCCTTTTCCTGAAATCCGTGCCTATGTTCTCCTTTTCCAGAGTGAAGACCAATGAGAAGTATTCATTTAACACCCTTCCAATATCCTGCAGCTTCACATACAGGTTTCCCCCTTGGTCCCTAATGGGCCCTACTCTTTCCCTAGTTAACCGCTTCCCTTTAACATATTTATAAAATATCTTAGGATTCACCCTAATCCTGTTTCCGAGTCCTTTATTATGCCCCCTTTTTGCTCTTCTAATTGCTTTCTTAAGTTCCCTCCTGCATTTCCTGTATTCCTCTATAGCTGCAGCTGAATTGCTCTCTTTGGACTTGCTAAAAGCCCTACTCTTCTTCTTTATCCAGTCTTGAATTGTCCTAGACATCCAGAGTTCTCTGAACTTATTGCTCCTACATTTCCCGCTAAAGGGTACATTTGGCCCTGTACTCTCCCCAGCTCCTTTTAGAATGCTGTCCCCACCATTGCTCTGCAGTAGACTTACCCACAAGGAGCTGTTCCCAGTCTACTGTGGCCAGATCTTGCTTTATTCTAATAAAGTCTGCCTTTTCCCAGGCCAAAGCAGTCTTTTACAGGCCATCTTTCTCCTTGTTTGCAACAAATTTCAACTGTGCCATGTTGTGGTCACTATTGCCTAAATGTTCCCCCACTACTATATCAAACACTTGTCCAGCTTCTTTCCTCAGAACCAGATCCAGCGCTGCACCATCCCTTGTTGGGCTTTCTATGTATTGATACAAAAAAACTACCCTGGATACATTTCAAGAAATCCGCCCCCTCTAAACATTTAACACTATGACAATCCCAACTTCTGTTGGGGAAGCTGAAATCCCCTAATATAATTATCCAATTATTACTCTTTCACACCTCTGATCTGTCTACATAATTGCTTGTCTATCACTGTTGACTCTTTAGGGGCCCATAATACACTCCCAGTAAAGTAGCTTCACCCTTAACATTCCTAAATTCTACCCACAAAGCCTTGTTTGAGGACCCTTTCAAGATATTGTCTCTCCTTATTGCAGTAATGAACTCCCTAATTAATAGTGCTACACCACCACGCTTTTTACACCCTCCTCTGTCTCACCTAAAGATCCTATACCCCCAGAGTGTTGAGTTGCCAGTTCAGCACTTCCCTCAACTATATTTCTCTGATGGCAACAATTTCATGCTTCCATGTGTCAATCCACACCATTAACTCATTAGTCTTACTATTACACTCCTAGAATTAAAGTAAAGACCATCCAGCCTTGCCTTACTCTCTTGACACTCCACATAGCTGCACTCACTGTGACTGGCTTTCGTTTCTGTAGCATGATGTGTCTCTGCTTCATCGATATTCTGTGTCCCCTCGCTCTGTCAGACTAATTTAAACTTCTCCCAACAGCAGTAGCAAACCTATGTGCAAGAATATTGGGGGTTAGGTGCAGACCATTCCGTTTGTACATATCCCACCTTCCCAAAACACGGTACCAGTGATCCAGGATTCTAAAGCCCTCTCTCTTGCACCAACTCTTGAGCCACACATTCATCTGACCTGTTTTCCTATTTCTAAACTCACTAGCACGTAGTACCAGGAATAATCCAGAGTTTACAACCATTGAGGTCATAGAGTTGTACAGCCTTCAGTCCAACTCATCCATGCTGACCAGATGTCATAAATTAATTTAATCCCATTTGCCAGCATTTGGCCCATATTCCTCTAAACCCTTCTTATCCAGGTACCCATCCAGATGCCTTTTAAATGTTGTCAGTGTACCAGCCTCCACCACTTCCCCTAGCAGCTCATTCCATACACGCACCACTCTCTGTGTGAAAAAGTTACCCCTCAGGGCCCTTTTAAATCTTACCCCTCTCATCTTAACTGATGTTCTCTAGTTTTGGACTCTGCCACCCTGGGAACATCCTGGTTTTTAATCTACTGCCTAGTTCCCTGCATTCTTGATGCAAGACCTCATTCCTCACTTTGTCCATATCATTGGTACCAAGATGTGCTGCAGCCTCCAACTCATCACCATCCCCTTTCAGGATGCCCTGCAGCTGTTCAGAGACATCCCTAACCCTGGCACCAATGGGGCAACTCACCACCCCAGAGTCATGTCATTGACTGCAGAAATGCCTGGCTGCTCCCCTAACTAAAGACTCACTTATCACTACTTCTCCTCCTTTCTTCTTCCTCCCCACTGTACAATCAAGCCACTTGTGGTGCCAGAAGCTTAGCTCTGAGTGCCTTCCTCCGAGGTACCAGCACCCTCATCAGCTTCCAAAATGCAATACCAGTTAGTGAGTGGGACCCCAGGGGCCTCCTGCACTACCTGCCTGTTCTTTCTGGGCTGCCTGGTGGTCACCCATTCCTTCTTTACTCTATTGGTGTGACATTACACACTAGTTGACATATTGTCAAATGGGAAATAACAGCTAACAATGCATAATACGAAAATCAAAATGATTTTACATATTAGTTGATGTACATAATATTAAATCATTCAGTACTGCTTTGTAACAGAGATGAACAGAGAGCAGCAATAGATTCTACTTCTTATGCATAAACGAACATTGTGATTTCAAGTTGTTTGATTTTTTAACTCAGACTGATATTGTATACCAACTAATTTAGAAAACCTGAATCATCAGATATTATTATGCAAAGCAGATGTATTTAACTTTAGAAATCTAGTGGACCACATGTGCCTAATGCAGGTGGACTGACAAATCCTTTCCTTCAAGTTGGTTCTCCTAGTAATGAGTTTGAGCTAACAACGTGTCCACATAAGAAGAAACTTAGAGAAGAGCATACTCCAGAGCAAATTCTGCTTGTTGTTATGGAATCATAGAAATTGGTCTGTGCACAGAGGAGGGAAATTATAAAATTGGGTTGTTATGTATTGTATTTTCTCTCACACACATGCACGCACACTGCCTTTTTTGGAAACTGGGCAAATTTTGGAAGAATCAACACACCAAATATCAATCAGCTTGAACAGCATAATGAACATGCTTTATAACAAGTCTTAGGGAAATTGAATCCAGCACATCTGGCTCAGAGACACAGTCACTACCCATTGAGACATAAGACATTCATGACAGGAAGCAAAAGCAGAATATAATTTTTCTTAAACTGCACATGAAATTATACAGTTCTTAATACAAAAACTTCTCTTAAAAGCTGGAATTTTCTGGATACATTTTAAAATATATATATATATCAAAGTATATGAAATAATGTAGTAATTACCATCAATGTATTTGTGGGATTTAAATACATCACGATACCAAAGGACAATGTCCACTTTGCAAGTCATACAGATTGTTATACAGACCAAAGTCATGAAAATCAACGGAACAAAGACCTTTATCACATGAAGTACCCAATCTGTGGCTGGGGAAAGAATTAATGAATTGTGACAGTAAGAAAGGTTGAATTAATAGGCTTTTATTGTATGATGTAGTCTGATACTGAATATTGAAAAATATTTTGAGAATGTCTCATCAAAAAATAACAATCATAAAGACTATTGCTGCATAATAGTTTAATGAAGTACGTAGATTTATTTGCCCATCAATTATCAATCCATAGGCAAGCCAACTTAAAGCTATTAATTGATTTTGAATTTTAGCTTTGACTAAGTGCAGTATAGGAGTAAAAAAGTACAACTTTCTATTCAGTAGTTAACAAAGGCCTGCAAACCTGTTCCAATAGATGAGAACGATTCTGTGGCATTTGTTTGAAGAAAAATTCCCTTGGTATCTAAGTCAATATTAATCTCTTAATCAACTTCACAAAAACCGGCTTTTTTTATCTCAGTGCTATTTGTGGGGAGTTACTGTGCATGACAGTGACTTACATGTTTATCTTTATAACATCAGTGAAAACACTTTGAAAATAATTCATATGCTGTGAAATGTTTGGGACTTCCTAAAGATATGCAATGTACTTAATAAATGCAAGTTGTTTTTCTTTATATCTTTCTTTATGAGTTCTTTCTGTTCTCTGTCTTAGGACATGCTTCATTTTCTTGTTGACTTGTGATTGCTGTTTATCTCCTGCCTGTCCCATGACTGAAGTTTTTTTGAAAGGTAATTTTTTCTGTCAGAAGCATCTAACTTCAATAGACTTGATGACATCGACTGGGCTACAGATTAGTGGAGAATGCCAAAACTGTGTTTCACTGATACTATGGTAGAAGTGCAGATATCACTGAACATTTTCTGAGACCCCGTTGTTGAATGATAAAGTGGTGCTGGCTACAGGTCATATCATTGGATCCAAAACAGTGACTCCTCTGTAATTTTTTTGAATTGGATGTAAAAGCAATGTATATACAGTCACAATTGCAGTCAGTGATGCCCCACACCAATGGAAATTTTGCTGTCCTGTAGAATTGGAAGGCTGCTATGTGTAAGTGAATGCTTTTCAAAGGAAAATTATCAAAATTACTGAATGAAAGAAAACAAAGCACCAGTCATTTTCATGTTGTGAACATGCAGAGTTTCCAGAGATGTGACAAGGATCTCCCACAATTGCTTAGAAGGAACCCATCTCATAAATGTTTAATAGACCTGCTAAATGCACAGCTAGTGCACTACAACTGGTTTGTAAGCATTTTTGAAGCAACATGAATATCTCTGTTAGTATGTCTTTTGGAAATCATTTAGACAAAAGACTGGTCTTCAACATAAGTAACAGCAAGAAAATCAGTCTTAATGGAAGTGTTATAGGAGAAATGCTTCACCTGATTACGCATATTCTCCAAAACTTGAAGATGAAGAAGTATGCTCCAGCAATATGCCCATAGCCATAAACAGCACAAAGCCAAACAATGTTTGGTACAACTTAAAAATCCTTGAGGACTCAAATAAGCTTTCCTTATCTCAGTCTGAAATCAAAATATATGGAAATGCATCTAAGAGACAGCATTGGATCTTAAATAAGATCATTTTCTGTGTAATAAAGTTGGAAATCATAAATTTTAGTTGTCACCAATTGTTCAGCTGTTAAGTCCTTCATTTCCTCTCTCCTTTTTGACCATCTCTTTCCTTCCTTGCCATTTATACTTCCATTCATTCACTCACCTGTCTCTTTCATTTCTTGTTTGCATTCACTCACTGATTCCTCATTCTCTCCAAGTGTAGTATTTTAAAACTTAAATAAAGGCAGTTACTGAGGATATGAATGCAGAAGTGAACTGATAAATTAGGTAAAGGAATAAGTCAATGGATTCGTTTAAGGATGATTTCAGAATACAAAAAATTGACACATACCTTTATTCAAAAAGATGGCGAGGCAGAAAACTATAGGCCACTTAGCTCAACATTTATCACAGGGAAGATGCTAGAGGCTATCTTAAAGATGGCATAACATGGCATTTTTAAAAAAATCTACCTAATCAGACAGAGTCAACGTGATTTTGTGAAAGGGGTATAATAGAGCCATTGAGTCATATGGCACAGAAACAGACACTTTGGTCCAACAGTCCATGCTGAACATAATCCCAAACTAAACTAGACCCAACTGCCTGTTCCTGGCCCTTATTCTTCCAAACCTTGTTTAACCAACTTGAATAGAATCCTTTGTGGAAGTAACATATGCTGTGGATAATGGGGAAACAGGTACAATGCATTGTACTTAGATTCCCAAAAAGGCATTTGATAAACTGCCCTATCGAAAATTATTGCAAAAATAAAATCTCATGGTGTAGCATGTAACATAATGGTATGGATAGAAGATTGACAAACTAACGCGAAACAGTGACTAGACTTAAATGTACAATGTATAATGTATAGATTAGCAAGGTGTATTGAATAGTGTGTCACAGGGATCAGTGCCAGGGCCTCAACTCTTTACAATTTGTATGAATGGCTTAGATGAAGGGATGTCTGGTTGCTAAATTTGCTGACAACACAAAGACAGTTCAGAAAATAAATTTGAAGAGGACTTAAGAAGACTGCAAAAGATATCAATAGGTTGTGGTAAATGGAGTATAATGTGAAAAATACAAAATTGTCCATTTTCCAGAAAGAGTTAAAAATGAAGCATTTTGTCTAAATGCTGAGAAATTACAGAGCTCTGAGAAGCAGAGTCCTTGAATTGTTTTAAATCAGAAGTAGATTCTCATTAGAGCGTACAAACATAGATTGAAATAGCATTAAATAGGATCAAAGGGGGAAAAGTGGCAAAAATACAAAATTGGTGGCCCTTTACTTGAATGTTTTGGACAAAATAAATTATTAACAGCACATGTACCAGTTAATGTGTATGGTCTTACAGCAATTAAGGAGATATTGTTATAAGAAGATCACAATTGGTAATTAAATGTTCAGACATATGTGACTTCTTGAAAGTCAAGCAGAAAGGAAAGAGTAGAGGGGTAGCATTGTTCATACAGGATGGAATAACAATGATAGCAAGAAATGATCTTGGATTAGAAAAGTAGAATTCATATGGGTGGAGGTAAGAAGTATAAATGGGAAAAAACCAGGACCGTAACTTCCCCTCCTCGGTGGTCGAGAACGCCCTCAACCGTGTCTCCCACATCTCCCGCACCTCATCCCTCACACCCCGTCCACGCAATAAGAACCAAAAAAGAATCCCCCTCGTCCTCACGTACAACCCCACCAACCTCCAGATCCAACGCATCATCCTCCGACACTTCCGCCATCTGCAATCCGAC
Source organism: Rhincodon typus (assembly GCF_021869965.1). Taxonomy (NCBI): domain Eukaryota; kingdom Metazoa; phylum Chordata; class Chondrichthyes; order Orectolobiformes; family Rhincodontidae; genus Rhincodon; species Rhincodon typus. Next base: position 49,463,227 of record NC_063337.1, read on the forward strand.
CCCACCGCCAAAGACATCTTTCCCTCCCCACCCTTATCTGCCTTCCGGAGGGACAACTCTCTCCGTGACTCCCTTGTCCGCTCCACACTCCCCTCCAGCTCCACCACACCCGGCACTTTTCCCTGCAACCGCAGGAAGTGCTACACCTGCCCCCATACCTCCTCCCTCACCCCCATCCCAGGCCCCAAGAAGACTTTCCACATCAAGCAGATGTTCACCTGCACATCTGCCAATGTGGTATACTGCATCCGCTGTACCCG
>NC_063337.1:49468486-49508645 GCF_021869965.1 Rhincodon typus
GGCCCGAAACGTCAGCCTCTCTGCTCCTATGATGCTGCTTGGCCTGCTGTGTTCATCCAGCCCTGCACCTTGTTGTCTCAGAGTGGTCTATAGGTTCCCTGAAAGTAGCTATACAATGGACAGAGAATAAACCAGGAATTAATGAAGGCATGGAAAAAGGGCAATACATTAATATTGGGTGACTTGAATCTTCATGTAGATATAGATAGTCAGATTGGCAGAGGTAGTCATACGGAAGAATTCAGTGTGTGTATTCAGGACAGTCTCCTAGAACAATATGTTATAGGTCCAACCAGAGACCAGGCTATATTGGATCTGGTGAGGTGTAGTGAGGCAGGATTAATGAATGATGTCAGAGTAAAAGATCTCTCAAGAAGCAGCAACAATAAGATGGTAGAATTTAGCATTTAGTTTGTGAGGGAGGAACTTGTGTTGGAAACAAGTGTGCTAAACTTCAATAAAGGTAATTATGAAGAAATGAAGGCAGAGCTAGCTGGAGTGGACTGAGAAAGATATTTAACACCAAAGACAGTTGAGATAAAATGGCACATATTTAAGAAAGTAATTTATGGCTCACAGCAAACTAATATCCCAGTGGAAAAGTAGGACTCTAGGAAGGGTATATAGCAAACTTTGTTTTAACCAGCACCTAATGAACCGGCACACTTGACAAACTGGCAAAAACTATGATACCTGAAATAACAAATGTTAACTGTGTTATCACGATTTCTGCAATATCAGAGTAGTTAGTTGAGGCTGTGAGTGAGAAGGCTCTCTGCCGGGTAAGTTTTATTTAAGTTATTATTTAGGTGATTTATGCTGTAAATAAAGTATAACAGTGATGTCTATACCCCCTGCATTACGTTTATATTACTTAGTGTGCATTTTTACATTGGTTATGTGGACCACTTGATCAACCAGAATATTTGATCACATTCCTGGTCCCATAAGTTCTAGTTATTAAAAATTCTACTGTACATACAATGTGCTTTACAGATTACTGGCAACCCAGAGGATTGGGAAAGGTTTAACCAACAAAAGATAATTAAATATACAATAAAGTGTGAAAAGATATACTTTAAAGTAATCTTGCAAGCAATATCAAAATGGACAGCAAGAGTATCTTTAAATATATATAAAGGAAGGGAGGTCAAAATTAACACAGATCCCTTTGATAATGAGGCTGGGGAAATAATGATGGGGAACCAGGAAATGGAAGAGGACTGTAACAAATACTTTGCGTTAGTCTTCACAGTAGAAAACATAAATGCTATTCCAAACTTACTAAATTACTAAGAAGGGAAAGGAGGAAAGGATTTAAATAAAGTAACTGTGACTATAGAATCCTAAGGGATTTGGGAGCCCTCATGTATAAATCACTAAAGTTAGTATAAGGAAGGCAAATAGAATGTTGGCCTTATTTCAAGGGGAATGTAGTACACAAATATGGAAATTGTCCTAAAAATATTCAAGGCACTAGTCAGAGGACAGCTGAAATACTATGAACAGCATTGGGCCCTATATCTAAGGAAAGATGCGCTTGCTTTTTAGTCAGTCCAGAGAAAGTTCACGAGGTTGATTCCAGGTATAGGGGACTACGTTATGAGGAGAGGTTGAGTAGGTTGGGCCTGTACTTTTGGAGTTTAGAAGAATGAGAGGCAACCTTATTGAAACATTGCATGATTCTTAGGGGACTTTACAGCGTAGATGTGGAAGTTTGTATCTCCTTGTGGGAGAGACTAAGACAGACGGTATAATCCCAGAATAAGGGATCACGTGCTTAAAAAGGAGATGAGGAGGAATTTCATTTCTCAGAGGGTAGTGAATCTGTGGAATTCTTTGCCACAGATGGTAGTAGATGCTGGGTCATTAGATATTTTCAAGGTTGAGATAAAGAGATTTTAATCAGTAAGGGAACCAAGGGTTATTGGGAAAAAGCAGGAAAATTCAATTGAGGATTATCAGATCAGCTCTGACATCATTGAATGGCAGAGCAGTCTTGATGGGCTGAATGGCTTACTTCTACTCCTATGTCTCATTATTAAGCAAAGGGGTGAAGTGTTATGGAGGTAGGCAGGAATGTGGCGTAACTAATTCAGCAATGATCCTATTAATTCTTAGAGCAAGAGGCCAAGAGTCATATTGCTGCTCCAACTGCATATTTTCATATATCCTTGTGTCTGCTTCCCCTCCACACACTCCCACGCCCCCCGCCCGGCTCTCTCTCTATAGGGTTTGATATTCCATTGAAGTTTGCAAGACCTTATGAACTTATTCTCTGAAATCATCATCCAGTACGTGGAATAAGAACTAATTTGTTTTAAAAATATTTGATTCACATTTTGCCTTCCTTCCTCATTTTGTCTAATTATAGATCTCATTCAACATCTAGACTTTTTAAACTAACTTACAAGTATCTGTGATTTCATTTAAAATAGGATGTGTATTAATTCCATGCTGTAAAAATAAATGCTTTAAAACTTAACCCTGTTCCTCCATCAATCTTGCTCCCTTTCTGTTATAAAGGCCACAGTGTTTGAAGGTTTGTACTTGCAGCAGGAGGTCTTATAAAAGAAAAATTCGCATTTAATAGCACTTTGCACAACATTAAAAGGTTCCAAAGTGAATAATGAATTGTTTTCAAATGTAGTCTCTGTCATAATATGGGGAAATGTAGCAGTTAGTCTGAGCACAGCAAGATCCCTCAAATAGTAAAGGAGATGAACGAGCAGATAATCTGTTTAGGTAAAATTGGTTGCACATAAATGTTGGTTAACACACCGAAGAATTTTTCTACTGTTCTGCAAGGCAAGTTCTGGCCACTATTTGGCCAATCAAAGGGAAATTTGTGCTGGATAATTGCTTTCAAGACAGTACAGAGTTGAGAACTACATATCAGTGTACTGACGCATAAAAATACAAAATCCTGTCCCAGATCTCCAGAGTAGAGATTACACTAATAACTTTTAACTAACAAGTGACAGCTAGCACTAAGTCAAGTTTACTATAAAACAAGACCAGTGTCATTCCTTACCTATTCTTTTGGCGAGCTCTGAGTGGGATGGCGTCTGAGAAGTGCAGCGTAACAAGGTAAAATAATGCAATTAAAAAAATCAGCATTTTAAGATGACAAGATGCAGACTGCCCATTCCTGGCCTAAAGGGTAACAATTACATTAGAAAATAACTAGGAAATCTCACCAGGCACTGAGCAGAGGCATTGGCACCAGAAAGGAACTGCCTCAAAATTACACAATAAGAGTGGATGGACTAACATTCAGGCCAGAAAATGCAGCAATGAATGAATCCATCAGGATGTCACAAAAATAAATGAATTAAATTGAATCACTTCAGATACCTGCTTCTAGCTCAACAGTTTTTAGGGACAAGTGATGACCAGCTTCCTATTATGTTAACAATTACCCATCACAAATATGAATTGCGAATATTAAAAAGAAAACTGCTGAGAAAACTGATCTGAAAGCTAACAGTAAATTTGAAACTATTCACTATTCCACGGAAAGGATGAACAAATATTTCCTCTGAGTTTACAGCTAAGCCAATGCCTGGACCACCATGGAAACATTAATTCCTGTCCTACTCATACAAAATTGAAACAGGTTTTTCTCAATGCTTTAAATTTTGCATTACATATGCATAGACTGGTTGATAAACTAAACATGAAAATAGCAAAATACCTTTATTCAAGTAAAAAATTAAGCTCAAAAGCAAACCTTACATTGAGGTATAATTTTTATAAAGCCATGACTATTGCCTCGTGGATTATGTGCAAAACATTCAAATGTGGTTTGAAAATCTTCTTCAATGATTTTGGAGATTGATAAAGTTCTCAAAGATACTACTGTATGCTTAGCTTCTTTTTTGTCACTGTGGAAGTATAAAAATAAAACAATTTGTAAATGTTGATCATTTGGTACACAATTATTCAGAATTTTGCTTCTTTGAAAAAGCATTACATTGAAAAACATCAGTCCAAATAGATACAGTAATTAAATGGTAGCTGTAGATATTTTGTGCTTAGCTACCAAGACTGAGATGTGTTTAAACTTGTAGTTGCCTCTATGTCATTGCCCAATTACAACAACAGGCTAGTAAGTATCTAGCTGTGGAAATCTTTCACCATCCTGTTTTCAAGAGAAAACAGAACATCAAGAGTTTAAAAAGTGGAAATAACTGACTTCATTTTATTATATTTTTGAGACTTTGAAAGTATGAGAGATAAAGTGTGAGGAGTGTGTGACATTCGCAAGATCGACATACGAGATGAGCTTATCACCGGTAATATGGGTCATGATGAATTTGCAGTTCCTGGAAATGATTTTCATCTCTTTCCCAAGTAGTAGGGAAATTACATATGTCCCAAACATTTGTCCCACATGAAGCATAGGAAATTCTTCATCAAAATATAGAGAAGGTGACATGGAATATTATTTTCAGTCTCATGAACATGCTGTCACCAAGTTTCCCGATTTCATGAGTCATGGTGGTGGGTATAAACACTTATCTATTTACACTGAGCTTGTTTTTTTTATTGGCCACTGGGAAATTGTTTTCATGGTTATTTCAAGGCAATGTGTTTAAAAGAAAAATGTATACAGTGCAGCTTCCTTTAATTGTCTCTAACTTTTTGCATCTATCTTACACACAATTCTTGCCTTCTGTTATTGGTGTCATCCACTAGTCGTCCCAGGCCCCAGAGAAGTAGCAGGAACATACATCTTGCTGAACCACAATGATTTGGCATATGTACATAATCAGGGATAAATTTCCGTCAGGGGTCATTTTCTTTAAATACAAATTGGCCTCAGAGATTAATCAGAGCAGAGGTTGGAAAATCTTGGTGCCCCAACCTGCCACATTCTCACATGATAAATCTGCTGCCTGAACACTATACTCACCAATAGAGAGGGCATTGATTTCTGGTTGTTGAGTATACTCAAATGGAGATCAATAGCTTTACGCAGACTAATGATTAAGGGAACAGGGCAGGAAAGAGATGTTGATGTAAAGTTCAGCCATGGTCTTATTAAATGGCTGTTCAAGCTCAAGGCACCTTATGGCTACTCCTTTGTTATGCTCTTAACAATAATTTTTACATTGGCTCTGACTGCAATAGAGTTACACTGCTGACAAGTTCACTGTTGGTGGTAGTGCAAGTAATGCAAATAACAATGCTCCATCATTATTGTATTTGGAAAGATTATGATGCAGATCTCCCTGAGAGAACAGAAGTTTGACTGTGTACATTCAAACATCAGCTTAAATTTCAACTGAGGCATTTTTGGAAACCTTAACCTAAATAAGTTAAAATTACATCCATTTGTGTGCTAATTTTGCCACTATCCATTTGAACCCAAATTTCCTGCCAAATCATAAACGTATGGCAAAATGTAAACATGTGTAAACAGTCAAGATCCAAACAAAACACTGTTTGACATCCTACATTCCTTCTGTAAGTATGGGAATTAAAATAGTGAAGTCTTTGACCCAAAAGCATTACAGTAAGGAAAATTTGTAACTTCTTTAAAGTTTGTAATTGTGTCTAAGAATGCATGAAATAGATTTTTAAAAGTTTGCACAAATCGTAAAGGGATCAATTCTAATTTTCTTGAATAATATAACTCTTGGTTCATGTGAACCAGTAACCCTTTGACCTGTAAACAGTACCAACAAGATGGACATTAAGATACTAAATGCCACGCGACCAGACACAAAGAAGGCAGACAAAGCAGTTGTTAATGTAAGAATGAAAGCAAGTCACAGCAGAGAGGAGAACAGAGAAGGCATATACATGAATACACAAGTTTATATAATACACTTCGATAGGACAGAAAGCTGAAGGTTTGTGAATTGTACAGTTTTAATGCTATTGGTTCAGTTTTGCTAAATCAAACCAGACTACTTCACTGGGTTTATTAAAGGGGCTCATAAAAGGATCCCTGGGGAAAATTACCACCAGGACTGTTGTGAACCTGGTTTTTGATGAAGTTTTGCAGGAGTGAACAGCCTGTGGAAGTCTTGTGTGAAACATAGCTGTGAGTGAATACATCTTAAGGGCTGAATTGATTCCGTGGGAAACTCTTATCTACCAAAGGCAGAGTTAGAGAACATGGAACCATAGGTAATATCACCTGTCCCAGGGAGTGATGTGACGGTTAAAGTGCATATAAGATAATGTGCATATGTTACATCTGCTCTGTAATGTGAAACTTACCTTTGTCTTTAAAATATCATTTGCCTGCTAACTCATGTTTTATTTGCATTGGGACTGAATTTTTTAAGACTAAAGTTACAAAATGTAACATCTTAATTACATTTTTGTTTGGGTGGTCATTTTGTGATTTTGGTTTATAATTTCCCCATAGACATTGTAACATAATTTAAAAGTAGTTATTATTGGCACATAAAAAGCCACAGCACATTTTGGAATTTGCAGTTGTAGAAGCATTTCAATTTTTGAACGGACTTCTACTGTTAGAATAAAATTGCAACAAAAGAAACAGAAAAAATAATTGCAACAAAGCATCAGGACAAATGTCTTTGACTGTGCCTAATATTAATTGTAGAAAATTCATATGTAGGACAATTTAGATTGGGGTGGAAAATTTTAAGTGAAACTAAGATGGATTTTAGCACATGAGTCAACAGAGGCATAAAACAATGAGAAAATATGAGAAAGGATAATGACACGGCTAACATATTTGTGCTCACGTTTCATTGATCTTTTACACAGAGTTCTTCCCTTACTTACATCCTAATTATGTAAGTACAAGGTAATTCCATTCTATGTAATGATGAAAGAAAGAAAGGACCTTTGTATCATTAAATATATATTTGTAAATTTCACATTAATATCTTATGACAGACACAGCGAGAGTCAAGTGGCTTAACTCCAGCAAAGTCTTTTTCATAATCATTAGGTGCATTTACAGTTTTTATTTTCATTATCCCACACTTCTCTAATAAGCAATCAATTTGACTAAGGATTAAAGTACAACATACATTTTGTTTCCTTGCTTAATTCTGACCATATCTTCGGGAATATCAGTGTTATTCATTTTCCAGGTAAGCCCCCAAAATGCTTCCACTTTGCCTGATCCCAGAAGAACTTCACAGGTCATATTTAGCTCTGAGCCTGTGAAATAATCAGAAAAAAACTACTGCAGTCTTAAAATACAGAAATATAATTAATAAAATAATGCTGCACCCTTTCAAGTTTAATCAAACTGATTACTGCCAATGTAAGAAAACATCAATCTGGTTCCCTGTCATACAATATGTTTCTTGTTTCACATTTAAACATTAAGGTTGAAATTACACAGAGGAAATTAGTGGAACCTGAAGGATTTCCTGATAATACCTCGAAATTATTAACCTTTTACTTTAATTATTTGAGTCATAAAGAACAATAGGAAATTAATAAAACCCAAATAACATCACTAATAGGTACCATATCACTAATTGAACTAACATAATTAAACAGTTTCACTTAGTGACACATTTATCAACATAGTAACTATTTAACAATACATTATTCAATACTGAAAAATAAATCTGCCATTATGCTTCAGCATGGGACAAATAATTGGGTTAATTAATCATTCAAGAAAGAAACAAAATAAAATGGCAACAGAGGATAGATCTAAAATTGTTGAACACAGTATTGAATGCAAAAAGCAGTAAAGTATTCAGTGAAAAAATGAAGGGCTGTACCTCAAGCTTATGTTGAGTTTCATTGGAAGGCTGCAGAAAGCCAAGGCTAGAAAGGTCAAATTGAGAGCAATGCACAAAAGTGAAATGATGGGCAGCCAAAAGCACAGGGTCATGCCTGCAGACTAAAAGGAAGTGGTCCATAAGGTAGTCAGTCTTCAGCTCTTGGTTTCCCCAGTACAGGGGGGATCACATTGTAAGCAGCAAATGCAGAGTACTACATTGGAAGACTGTAACAGAACTAGACAGGATAGACGCAGGATGGATGTTCCCGATAGCTGGGGAGCCCAGAACCGGGATCACAGTCTAAGGATCTACAGGGTTAACCATTTAGATCTCAGGTGAGGAGAAATTTCTTCAACTAGAGACTGATACGTCTGTGGAATCCACTTTCAGAGAAAGCAGTCGAGGCTAAAGCATTGGATGATTTCAAAAAAAAAGTTGGATATAGCAGTTGGGACTAAATGATATAGGGGAAAAGCAGAAACAAGCTATTGAATTGGACGATCAGCCATGATCATAATGAATGGCAGAGCAGGCCTACAACTGCTCCTACAATCTATGTTTCCATGTAAGAAATCACTATTTTACATCGACAGGATGTTGAAGGCTTTGGAAGGTAAGAAGGCTGAGGCAATAGGGCAGGTGTTGCATCTCTGATTCTCACACAGAATGAAGCTGTGAGAAAGGCAAGCGGTGTGGAGAGGGGTTGACTGGGGAGTGACCAGGGTGTCGCACTGGGCACAGTTCCTTCGAAATGCTGCCGCACACAAGCCAAGGAAAGAGATATGTTGTGGGAGAATCTCACTAGATGTGGTGAAAATGAAGATGGATGATCATTGAATATAGAAACAGGTCGAGTGGAAGGTGAGGACCGGTGGACTCTATAAGACCATAAGATATGGGAGAAGAATAAGGCCATAGAGTCTACTCCACCTTTCGGTCATAGCTGATATGTTTCTCAACCCAATTCTCTTGCCTTCTCCCCATAATTTGATCCCCTTTCTAATCAAGAACTTATCTATCTCTGCCCTAAACATACTCAATGACTTGGCCTCCACGACCTGCAGCAGCAATGAGATGAACAGATTCACCACCCTTTGGCTGAAGAAATTCCTCCTCATCTCAGTTCCGAAGGGTCACCCCTTCTAGGCTCTGCCCTCGATTCCTAGTCTCTCTTTCTAGTGGAAACAGCTTCTCTACATCCATTCTATTCAAACTTATCAGTATCCTGTAAGTTTCAATGATATCCCCCTCATCCTTCTAAACTCCATTGGGTACAGACCCAAAAGTCGTCAACCACTTTTCATATGATAAGCCCGTCATCCCCAGGATCATTCTTGTAAATTTCCTCTGGACCCCCTTCAAGGCCAGCACACCCTTCCTTAGAAATGGGGCCAAAATTGCTCACAACATTTCAAATGCAGTCTGGCCAGAACCTTATACAGCATAAGCAGTATATCCCTGCTGTAGTATTCTAGCCCTCTTGAAATGAAAGCTAACATTGCATTTGCCTTCCTAACTGTCTACTGAACCTCTATAATAACTTTAAGAAAATCCTGAGTTAGGACAAAATCCTTTTGTGCTTCAGATTTCAGAAGCCTTGCCCCATTTAGAAAAGAGTCCACACCTCTATTCTTCCTACCAAAGTGCATAACCTTACACTTTCCCACATAGTATTTCATCTACCATTCTTTGCCTATTCTCCTAGTCTGTCCAATCCCTTCTGAAGCCTCCCTGCCTCCTCAACACTACCTGTCCCTCCACCTATCTTTATATCATCTGCAAACTTAGCAACAATGTCCTTAGTTCCTTCAACCAAATTGTTAATGCATAATGTGAATAGTTGTGGTCCTAACACTGACCCCTGTGGAACTCTACTAATCACTAGTTGCCATCCTGAAAAAGACCCAGCCAGTCAGCCAAACCTCTATCCATGCCAATACCTTGCACTTAACACCATGGGCTCTTATCTAATTTAGCAGGCCTCCTGTGCGGCTCCTTGTCAAATGCCTTGTGGAAATCCAAATAGATCACATCTAGTGGATTTCCTTTGTCTAACTTGCTCATTACCTCCTCAAAGAATTCTAACAGATTTGTCAATCATGAGCTCCCGTTGATGAAGCCATGCTGACTCAGCTCTATTTTACCATGCACTTCCAAGTTCTCTGCAATCTCATCCTTAATAGTGGACTCTAAAATCGTACCAATGACCCAGTTCAAGCTAACTGACCTATAATTTCCTGTCTTCTGCCTCCCTCCATTCTTAAACGGGGGTGTTACGTTAGCCATATTCTACTCCTCTGGGACCCTACTTAACTTCAATAATTCCTGAAAGATTACCAACAAATGCCTCCACAATCTCTTCAGCTGTCTCTTTTAGAACTCTGGGATGTAGTCTGTTCAATCTGGGTGATTTATCCACCTTCCGACCTTTCAGCTTCTACAGCACTTTCTCCTTAGACTCCTATGAAGAATCTGGGCAGAAGAGGAAGAGGTGAGAGAATATCTGTGAAATACATTACGCATGGTCAAGGACCTTTACAGTAGGTAAGAATCCATGGTTGAGGAAGAAGATTGAACGAGAAGAATGGAATAGGAAGAAGGTCACAAGGAAGTGTGGTCAAGGTTGCTGTGAGATTCTGCAGATGTGGAGTGTAGTTGATAGCCTATCCACACAGATGGAAATAGAAAATTTGAGAAAGGGCAAGGAAGTTCCAAAGATGGACCAGGTGTTGATGAGAGAAGGGTAGAAATTGGAACAAAGTCAACAAGATTTCCTATTGAGGGTGAGAACAGGAGGTGGCTCTGATACACTCATCAATGTACAGGAAAAGGAGGTTAGGAGATAAAACTGGAAAAAATGTGTGTTTCACACATCGCATCAGAAGATAGGCTATAGCTAGTATCAATGTGGGTATGCAGTGCAGCATCTTTTACCTGGAAGGAAAGTAGGGAAAGAGCATTCATGAAGAAAAAGTTGTTTGCTGTGAAAACAAGTTCAGCCAGGCAGACAAGGGAGTTACATATCTGATGTTGTTTCTGAGCTCTCCACTGATGTCACACCTGTCTTGGGTGTATGTTTAAATTACTCCTACGATTTTCTTTGTTCAAATTACTCAGTATCATTCAGACCATTCAACTACTGAACAAGCAAGGAAATCTCTAATTCCATTTTCATGTTGACAGTTCGCTAGGCATCGTTTTAAGTTGTTAATGCACATTGTGCTAACGTCTCTAACCACAGATATGGCATATTGGTTACTTTGAGGGAAGAGAATTTACCAGTCTGAATGGGACTGTGAATGTCGTCAAATAAACGATCGCTTCTCTAGAAAATTAATTATTATCTTTCGATCATTAAGTCTTCAACATTCATGTGATGAAATTAATGTGAAAAGTCATCAATATTTTACTGCCAGCATTACAATAAACGTTGAAGTACTGTTAGATTATTTGATACAGAATGAAAGCTCAAGAAGATATGGCTATTTCTTTATACTTACCAAGTCTTGCTTCAATTGTTTCATTTTTAGGACTTATCATTTCTGGTTGTGTTGGATTGTTTATTGTTTCTGAAACAATCAATTCAGAATGTAAAGATCACAATTGAAGATATTCTATATGCAACTACAAATGGGCAGGAATACAACTATTCAATTCTAGTAAATGATGACATTAATTTTGAGATGCTATAGAGTCGTTGCATCACAGAATGTTTACAGCACAGGGGGGCATCGCCAGTACATATATTGTCCTCTGTTTGGAGATTGTACAGCCTAAAATGTCCCTGGTCTTGAGATGATGTAAGTCAGTTGAAAGTGCAACGGAGAGGGAGAGAAGTCCAACAGGATCTGGAAATGTCAGGTCCCCAGTATTTGCCCAAAGGTTACAAGGGAGTGGATGAGGTCGTAAATGGCTAAATAACTCAGCAACACTAAGAGCGCAGAGGTTCTGCCAATCATTAGCGTAATCTACTCAGCACTCTCTTTATTTCCCTCACTTCAGCAGAATCTTTCCCTAATCCCCAACGGGCTATTCTATTTCTATGAAGCAAACTCTCTTCTCAACTTAAGGATGGCAATGGATCTAAAGGAAGGCAGAGAAAACATTTTGTGGACACTCTGAAGACCTTATTACAAAGGGAACAAATTGACATTGTGGAGGATACTGCCATAAAATGTGCGATGTGATAATGACTCATTGAACAAGCTGCAAAAAGCGGGAAATTGACTTCTGAAACTGCTTTGATGAAGCAATACAACTGAAACAAGGGAGAGCGGAATCCTGACTAGAGAATCCTCCTTTCTCCAGGGAAACTCACATACTCTCTGCCCAAAAGCCCCAAGAACTGGTGTGCTGAGTCACTGGAGGACACACAGATTATGGAGCATGGCAGATGTCATCCTCATTTCAATGGACAGAGAATGCAGATTCTACTCTTTAACAGGTAATTTTTATATAAAGATGCACTTTAAGCTCCTCAGTAGGATTGATTTATGTCTCTTACCTTTCCCATCCAAATAAGAACAATGGAAGTATCTGTGTGTAAATTTCTTGTTAATTTCCCTTCTCCGTTTATGAAAAGTTGTAGGAGAGCCTTCCACCAGCTTATCATTGAACAATCTCTTTCTCACACTTGCCTCTTTGAAGATCCACTCTCTGTTGTCCAACTCCCAGAATCATCTCTCTCTCTCTCTCTCTCTCTCTCTTTCTTATCTCCCCATTCTATCAGTTGCAGTTTGGATGATATGCAAAGACCATAACAGATAATGTTTCTGCCTCCTAAAGATCACATTACTTTGTGAATATAGAGTAGATGCTAGTGTTGTGGACCAGTTGAATGATTACCTGACTTTTAAAATCTCTCATATGTACAAACTACTGCTGTAATGCATTTTATACAAGTCACCCAGATATCACAAATACATAAGAAACAGAAATTGTGCTACAAAACTAACTTTATTGTATGTTTCAAATTATTTATGTGTGTAACACTGTATTAAGCAAATTTATGCACGTAACAATTTGGATCACATGACAAATTTTACTCCAATCCTCCTAAATAATCTTTTCCAACTCCATTCCACAACTGAAGAGGCAGATATCCTTTCCCTTATGTCTGTGAGCGCTATTCTTCTATCCAATGTCTAAGGGCAAATCTCTGTCCTAAATTAGTTCTGTAAAATATATCACATTGTTCAAACATCCACATTCTTACTTTTGCTAGAAGACATAGATGAAGGCTGATATGTTTACCAATTCACCTACCTTTCACTTTTAGTTGCGTTGTTCTTGTTACATTATATTTCTTCCCAAGATACTTGTATTCAAGTTTACATGTGTAATTTCCAGTATCTTCATCATCTGCATTGCTGATTGTCAGTTTATTATCATCACTAAAATATTTTTTATTGTCAATTGTAATAGGGATACAATCCTGAAACGGAAAGCAATGGTCTAAATTTGTATAGTTTCATTTTTAACTTATCAATCATATTTTTGGTTGTTAGCAAATTTGCATCCGATTTGTACATAACTTACAGGCTGTGGAAAATTAAACCTGGATGTTAGCAATAATCAATGTGAAGTAATATAATGAGCTGGAAATAAGGTTGTTAGCTAAACTAACTGCCTACTTTGTCATAATGGTGATGGATCGTTGATACAATGCCATGTATTATTCAACGAGGAGAGAAACGTACAGTGGAGGTGGAAGTACAGATAACGTGATTTTCAGGAATACATACCTGACCAGACCTGGCAAGCAGGACTCAATTGAAGAGGGGGAGAAATATCACTGGGGGTTTTCACTAAAGGGGACCAACCTAAAAGTAAGATTAACACAGAGATGGTCTGGTTGAAAGTGTAACATAAGGAATGGAATTTAAGGACTTGATTGTTGGAGACAATGGAGGAATGCTGTGGAATCTAGGGAGAAAACTGGGATTCAGAGAGAGAAATAACAGTCATGGAGCAAGGCGGGAAAATTAAGGGTGAGAGCTGGATTTTAAGGGCAGGTAACACAGTTGGGTAAGATGTTCTGTCAGGCAGGGAGAAAGAACAGTTGTACCTAATGAGGAGGGCGTGACGGCAACACTGGGCATAGGGACCTCAATGGGAGTGGGATCTTTAAGAGCAAGAACACCTAGGGAGATGGTGAAAGGGCCAATAATCAAAAGGGAGGGGATTGATAATGGACAAAAGGAATAGGAGACAAAAGGAGAAGGCCATTGAAAGTTATGGTGAGGTAGAAGGAGTTCTGCCAAATCTAGAATTCCCTGGTTATCCAGAAGCATACAGATAAAGTAGAAAAATGGAGATTATGACAATCTCAAGAAAAATAATATTTTATGATGCTTAGAGGAGTATTAAAATTACAGGGGTGAAATGAATAAGTAAATTAGGAAAGAAAAGAGGCGGTATCAAAAATATTTGCTGGTAAAATTAAGGAAAGTCAAAAAGATGTTTTTATCAGTACATGATGAGTAAGGAAATGGTTGGACTTATCAGAGATGTACGTGGTAACTTGGGTATTAATGCTGAAGATCTGTGCAGCAATTTTAATGGGGAAGTATTTTATCTCTGTCTTCACAAAAATTCATGCAGACGTGCTAGTTAAAGGGAATGTGAAAGATCAGATAAAAATAAGCAAAATGTGAATGGAAGCAATGGAGGCATTAACCTTTTTGAAAGTGGATAAATAGCCAGTCCCAAATGAATTATATTCTAGACTCTTAACAGAAGCTAGGAAGGAAGCAATAGATGTTTTAAAGATCATTTTCCAATCCTCACAGATGCAGGTGAAGTATCAGAAGTTTGGAGATCTGCACTTGTTGTGCCACTATTCAAACAGGGTGCAAGGGAAATGCCAAATAATCATATGCCAGTCAATTTGACAACAATTGTGAGTAAATTACTGGAATCAATGTTTAGAAATAGGATTAACTCTTACTTGGAAAGACACAGATTCATCAGTGAGAGTCAGCATAGTTTTATTGAGGGTGGGCCATGTCTTACCAATTTAATTGAATTTTTTTTTGAGGAAGTAACAAGGAGGATTGATGAGTGTGGTTACAGTGGATGTTGTCTATGTGGATTTTTGCAAGGCTTTTAGCAAAATTCCATGTGACAGACTGGTCAGTAAAAGTAAAGCCCGGAGAAAGTTATGTGTTGGATCCAAAGTTGGCTCAGTGACAGGAAACAAATCTAAATGTTGATGTCTCTTTTAGTTAATGGACAGCAGTTTCTAGTGGGACTCCACAGAGCTGAGTGTTATGTTTCCTGCTGTTTTTGATGTATGTCATTGATTGAGACTTAACTGTGGGAGGTATGATTGACAGACAACACAAAAATTAGCCGTGTGGTTGAGACTGAAGAAGACGGCTGTCAACTGCAGGATCATATCAATGGTTTGGTGAGTAAGTGGGAAGTTGCAAATAGAAATCAAACAGATGCGATGGTTATGCATTTAGGGAGGGCTAACAGAGCAAGGGAATACAGAATAAGTGGGGAGCTATTGCAAGGGGTAGAGGAATTGACAAACCTCAAAGTGCAGGTACTGGAAGGTGGCAGGATAGGTGGTAAAGAATGCAAAAGGGATGTTTTTGTTCACTGGAACCAACTATAATGCTGGTTAGGCCACAGCGGGAGTTTTGTGTACAGTTCCACTCACCACACTACAGGAAGGACATAATTGCTTGGAGACAATAGAAAGGAAATTTACAAGAGTATTATCAGTGGTTGAAAATTGTAGGTATGAGGAAAGCTTGAATAGACTGGAGTCTTTTCATTAGAACAGTGGAGGCTAAGGGGCAATTTAATGAAGGTGTACAAAATAATGAGGGGCTTGGATAGCATGAACAGGGATGACCTGCTTCCCCTAATAGAGAGATCAGTATCAAGGGACATGGATTTAAGGTGACTGGTAGAAGAATCAGAGAGAACATGAGGAAAAGAAACCCTTTCACTCAATGGGGGGTGGATATCTGGAATTTGATGCCCAGTTTAGTCGTTGGGGTGGAAAAGCTCAACTGGTATACAGGGAACATAGCTCTGCACCTGAAGCTTTGTAACGTACATGGCTGCAGCCCAGGCACTAGAAAGTGAGAAGAGTTCATTTAGTCAACATGATACAATGTGTGGGCTCTTTCTCCACTGTAAGTTTGCTCCAATTCTACAAGCGACAGAAATGGGGTGGGGTGGTGTCTGTAAATTGTGTGTAAGTGTTAAGGAGATTTGATGGTGTGAATGCTACCACAGACCTAAATGTAGTCTTCTACCGTCAAATTCACAGGGAAGTAACACTGACAGACAGCGATTAAAATTCAAGCAAGACATTTGACCCAGTGCGTGAAGGAATTAATTGATAGCTTAACATTCTCATAATAGTTCACATTTATTGCAACTTCATTTGTTTTAGCTTATTGGGAATCCCCTGGAAGTTAGGTTAGTAGATTCCAGGGTGACTTAACACCTAGCTGCTAATCAGAAGCTGTTTAATTAAAATGTCCTAGGTTACCTATTCAACAGAAATGGCAGGAAAGAAGGATTCCAGGGGGATCAGACTATTAAGAGTCTAAGTTCTGCCCACATATCCACTTCTGCAGAGAGTAGTTTAATTATCTTGCTTTGGCGAAGTTCCTCCTTCCTAAGGAAGCTTCTGCAGTAGCCTTTGCCGCCCAACCTAACATACCTGGATTCATTAACTAACCACCATGATGGATTATTTAAGGTGAGCTGCATAACCAGCACATGTCAGGCTTTACATGGTGTAAAAGAAGACATGTCAAGATAATCAAGACTCTGTGAAGTGGGTCAGCAAAAGGATAAAATCTGTTCTTTTCAGCCACAAGAGTCCTGAAGGTTGTGTTGGTTGCCTGCTGCCAGGGTTAAAGACAACTACATCAGCTGGAGAAAGATTTAGTGTTGAAGCGGGGTGGGACTGAGTGGGGAGTTGTCATGCTCCACCGAGAAACCATGACATCAGTATTGGTGAGAGAACCTGAGGAGATAGAGTGGAAATTAAACTGTAGAACTTTATATATAATAATGTCTAGATTGTTAACTGAACCATTTGCAAATTTGCAAAGGAAAATATGGATTCAAGGCCAACTTTCTGGAATTGAGAGTGGTAGGAGAGGCTGGAATATTGATCCATGGGACACAGCCATCAGTACTCAGGAAAGAGACAGTCAGTCTGGGCTGCTTGGTAGGAAGTTGAATAACCAGAATCACAGAATTGTTATAATGCTTAACGAGGCCATTCAGCCTATCATGTCTGTACTGGCTCTGAACATGTTAACTTAATGCCAATCTCATGCTCTTTCCCCGTGAGCCTGCACAAACAGAGTGGTAGATAGGCCTTTGAACTGATGAAGGAGTGCTGGTACTGTCTGGGGAAGGCAAATTCAAAAACAATAATGGAAATATTCAGGCTGTTGAGCACAGGAGCAAAAAGGAGAAGATTAGGAAGAGATGGGACATAAGCAACTTGGGCAACATCGGGAAAGAAGAGTGAAAATACAGCTAAAGGCATTGTATTTGAATGTACAAAACATTCATATAAAAATAGATGAAGTGATAGAGGAAATAAATATTAATGGGTTTGATCTCAGCCATTATGAAGACATGGTTGCAGAATAACCAAGGTTGGAAACGATGGCAGAGTTTGGTATTACATTTCACTCAGGAGTCTGAGAGTTACTGTGCCAACATGTACTTTTTACATGCATGTTGTAGTCTGATTCAATGGATGGTGATGATAGAGGCTCCAATGTTCTTTCTATTACAGGTCTAATTGGAAATCTCTCCAAATCTTGCTGACTGCCACTGTAATGTGGTGGAATGATTTACAATTTGATACTCAGCAGCGCCCATCTTTCCCATGGGACTGTCAGTCACCCAGGGACTTAAAGCACTCTTATTGTCTCTCCCAGTTCTGCCATCCTAAATTGGGAGGAGCTCCAAGCATGACTTTTTAATTGCTGCCTCCTCAAAGGTTTCATCCTATGTCTCACTCTGCCAGTCCATCTTTTCAACTCATTCAAGGTGGTGACAGGTCAAGACACTTCAATTTAACGTATTGTATCTATTTTTACGGCAGAAGGTACAAAAAGCCATTCTGGAAACAGTGGGAACTAAGGGACTAGAGAAAATGAAAAATATAAGGATGTTTGTGTTAGTAAATAACTAGGACTTGAGAAATTACGGAACTAATGTCAACAAATCCACTGAACCTCATGGCTCGCACACCAAGGTACCAGAAGATATGGAGCATTAAGAAGCCCTAGTAACATTGGAATCAATAGGAATCGGGGGGAAACTCTCCACACGTTGGAGTTATACCTGGCACAAGGTAATGCTGTTGAATGTTAGCTATTGCAGTTTCAGAGAAGCTCTGCAGGAGTTTGTCAGGGTGGTGTCCTAGGCCTGATCATCCTCAGCTGCTTCATCAGTGACCTTCCCTCCAGCATAAGGTCAAAAGTGGGAATATTTGCTGATGGTTGCACAATGCTCAGCACCATTAGGGCTCCTCAGACACTGAAGCTGTCTATGCCTTAAAGCACCAAGACCTGGACAATATTCAGGACTGGGTGGCAAGTAGCATTCTTGTGGCACAAATGCCAGGCAAGGACCATTTTCAACAAGGGACAATCCAACTATCATTCATTCACATTCAGTAGTCTTACCATCACTGAATCTTCCACAATCAATGTCCTGAGGGTTAACATTGTCCAGAAACTGAACTGGACTAGCCATATAAATACAGAGACAAGATTATGTCAAAGTTTAGGAATCCTGCACCAAGTTACCCAGTTCCTGATTCCCAAAGCCTGTCCACCAAGCATTTGTCAGGGGTATGTTGGAATGCTCTCTTCTTATGTGGATGAGTGTAGCTCCAACAACACTTAAGAAGCTGGACACCATCCAGGATAAAGTATCCCACTTAATTGGCAGCACATCCACAAACATCGACTCCTTCTACCACTAATACTCAGTAGAAACAGTGTGCACTATACACAAGATGCACTGCAGAAATTCACCAAGATTCTTTAATTAGTGCCTTTCAAACCCACACCTACTTCCAACTAGAAGGACAAGGACAGCAGGAACATGGGAACACCAGAACCAGCAAGTTCCTCTCCAAATCGTTCACCATTCAAATTTGCAAATGTATGGCTTTCCTTTGGTGTTGCTGGATCAAAATCCCTCACTAATGGCAGTGTGAGTGTATCTACACCAAAAGGACTGTGATGGCCCAAGAAGACAGCTCACTACCAGCCTCTCAGATGTAACTAGAGTCATAGAGTCATAGAGATGTACATCATGGAAACAGAACCTTCAGTCCAACTCATCCATGTTGACCAGATATCTTAATTTAATCTAGTCCTGTTAGCCAGTATTTGGCCCATTTTCCTATAAACCCTTTCTATTTATATACCCATCCAGATGCCTTTTAAATGTTGTCCTTGTACCAGCCTCCACCATTTCCTTTGACAGCTCAGTCCATACGTGCACCACCCTCTGCATGAAAAGGTTGCCCCTTAGGTCCCTTTGAAATCTTTCCCCTCTCACCTTAAACCTATGCCCTCTAGTTTTGGACTCTGTTACCCTGGGGAAAAAAACCTTGGCTATTCACTCTATCTGCCCCTCATGATTTTATAAACTCTATAACACCAGGCCTCAGCTTCTAACACTCCAGGGAAAATAGCCCCACCTATTCAGCCTCTCCGTATAGCTCAAACCCTCCATCCTGGCAACATCCTTGTAAATCTTTTCTGCACCCTTTCAAGTTTCAAAACATCCTTACTACAGCAAGGAGACCAGAATTGAACGCAGTATTCCAAAAGTGGCCTAACAAATGTCCTGCACAGCCACTACATGACCTCCCAACCCCTATACTCAATGCACAGGCAAATCAATGCGAGCACCAAATGCCTTCTTCACTATTCTATCTACCAGCGACTCTACTTTCAAGGAGCTTTGAACCTGCACTCCAAGGTCTCTTTGTTTGCCAACACTTCCCAGCACCTCACCATGAGGTGTATAAGTGCTGCCTTGATTTGCCTTTCCAAAATGCAGCACCTCACGTTTATCTAAATTAAAGCCCATTTGCCACTCCTCAGCCCATTGGCCCATCTGATCAAGGTCCCATTGTAGTCTGAGGTAACCTTCTTCACTGTCAACTACAACACCAATTTTGGTGTCATCTGCAAACTTACTAGCCATACCTCCTACATTCATATCCAAATCATTTATATAAATACAAAATGCAATGGACCCAGCACCGATCGTTGTGGCACGCTGCTGGTCACAGATCTTCAGTCTGTAAAGCAACCCTCCACCCCACCCTCTGTCTCCTACCTTAGAGCCAGTTCTGCATCCAAATGGCCAGGTCTCCAAGTATTCCATGTGATGTAACCTTGCTACCCAGCCTACCATGTGGAACTTGGTTGATCACCTTATTGATGTCCCTATAGATCATGCCCACTGCTCTGCCCTCATCAATCCTTTTTGTTATTTTTTCAAAAATCTCAATTAAGTCAGTGAGACACAACTTCCTACACAGAAAGCCATGTTGACTATCACTAATCAGTTCTTGCCTTTCCAAGTACATGTAAATCCTGTCCATCAGGATCCCCTCCAACAACCTGCCCACCACCGATGTCAGTCTCACCGATCTTTGGTTCCCTGGCTTTTCCTTACCATCATTCTTAAACAGTGGCATCACATTAGCCAACCTCCAGTCTTCTGGCACCTCACCTGTGTTTATCGATGATAGAAATATCTCAGCAAGAGGCCCAGCAATCACTTCCCTAGTTTCCCACAGAGCTCTAGGGTACACCTGACCAGTTTCCAAGATTTATCCATCTTTATGCATTTTAGGACATCCAGGCACCTCCTCCTCTGTAATATGGACATTTTTCAAACTGTCACTGCTTATTCCCCAAGTTCTCTAGTTTCCATATCCTTCCCCACTGTAAGCACCGATGCAAAATACTCATTTGGTAATTCCCCCATCTCCTGTGGTTCCACAAATAGACGGCCTTGCTGATCTCTGAGGGGCCCTATTCTCTCCCTAGTTACTCTTTTGTCCTTAATGTATTTATTGAATCCCTTTGGATTCTCTTCAACCCTATTTAGCAAAGCTATCTCGTGTCCCTTTTTTGCCCTCCTGATTTCCCTCTTAAGTATACTTCTACAGCCTTTGTACTCTTCCAAGGATTCACTCAATCCCTGCTGTCTATACCTGACATATGCTTCCTTCTTTTTCTTGACCATAGCCTCAGTTTATCTAGTCATCCAGCATCCCCTACAGCTATCAGATTTGCCCTTCACCCTAATGGGAACATACTGTCTCTGGATTCTCGTTACCTAGGAAAGGGTAACAACACTAAAATCCCACAAGTGCCTTTTAATTAATCTTGAGTCATCATCGTTGAATATTTTTAAGATGAAGGTAGATTTTTGTTAGGCAAGGGAATCAAAAGTTATTGGGGGTAGATGGGAATGTGGAACTGGAAACACAAATAAATCAGTTAAGTCCTTCTTGAATTGTGAAGCAGGCTCAAGGGGCAGAAGTGCTGACCTTTACTCTTAATTTGTACATTTGAAAAATGCTAAAATCTGTTGTTACTTACATATTTAGTGAACTCAAACCCCAAAGGCAACTGATCACCCTCTTATATGCTGCGTTTAATATGATTAGTCTGCCACTTACTCCTCAGACGGGACACTCCTCAGTAAGGTGTGCATTGCTTGTAGCATTAACATGTAGCATCACTCCACAAGAGGAAAGGAGTTTGTACAGTGACACCACCAATGGAGATTTGCTATACAAGGGCCCTGGCTTACCATGAGCCTAGTTATCGATCTATTGTTAGGATATGAAGACAGAGCACTTCTGTTAGGATTCATTGGATTGGAAGAGATAGTTTAGTGAGGATTAAGGATTGATTAGTGAACAGAAAATAGAGGAAGAATAAATGCGATCATTTCTGGTTAAGAGGCTGTAACTAGTGGAGTTTCAAAGGGATAGTCTTGATATCTAGTTTTATATCTATTTAATACAAGTGAAGGTAATCACGCTGATTTGAAATCATAGGGATTTGAATGTGTAATCCGAGTTTACTGATAATACAAGGTTAGATGTGAAAGGAGGTTACAACCAGGATAAAATAAGGGATTTAAACCAGTCAGGTGAGTGCAAAAGAATGTGGAAGATGGAATATTTTATGGGGAAATGTACTTTTGTAAAAAAGCAAAATGCAGAACATTTTGTAAATGAAAGACTCCAAAATGTTTTGAATTTTCAGGATAATCTGGTGTCCTTGTAGAAAAGGAAAGTAAATATTATGCTAACTTTTGTATTAAAGCAATAGGATAACAAAAATAAAGATGTTTTAACTCGATTGTGTGGGCATTTTGGTGAGAACTGGAGTACGATAAAAAGTTACGGTCTCCTTACCTAAGGACATAAATACTTACCTCAGTGTGCAACAAAGGTTCACCAGTTGACTCCTAGGATGAACCAATTACCCTATAAGGGGATATTGAGTAGACTGGAACTATATTCCTTCAAGACCACAAGAAACTACAGAGAGTCGTGAACACAGGCCAGTCCATCATGCAAACCAGCCTTCCATCCATTGACTCCATCTATTCTTCCCACTGCCTCGGGAAAACAACCAACATAATCAGACTTTTCCCATTCTCTTCATCAGGCAGAAGATATGAAGGTTTGAATACAGACACAAATAGATTAAAGAACAGCTTCTTCCCCACTGTTATTAGACTTTTGAACAGACCTCTCAAATTTAAATTCTGATCCCTTTCGCTGCACCTTCCCTGCGGCTTTAACACTATTCTGCCACCCTGATGCATATTGTGTAGTGCGATTTGCCTGCATAGCATGCAAAGCAACACTTTTCACTGTATCTTGGTACATGTGACAACAATAAATCAATCAATGAATAATAAGTGATCCAATTGAAACATGTATCACTGTTAAGAGGTTTGACAGGGTATACAGTGAGAAAATATTTTCCAAGAACTGGGCATCATTGTACACAAATAAAACCATTTAGAAATGAAGGAGAAATTTCTTCACTCAAAGGATTGCAAATCTTAGCAATTTTCTATTCAAAAGAGCTGCGGATGCCTAGTTGTGAGCATATTTAAGTCAGAGACTGATAGATTTTTGGATACTGACAGAATCAAGCAATGAGGAACTGAGGGCATTGTAATGTTTTTATTCAGTGATGGAGTATGCTCAACAAACAAAAAGTGCCTTGGTCCTATTTCTTTTATCCTTCAGATTGATTGCAACTGGCAAAATTCCATTAAAAACTACTGATGGCTATAACAAATGCAATGAAAGTAGGAAAATTTCAGATCAGCAGAAAGGCAGATGTTAATTTATTGTTTGTGTCTCCATAATTCTTCAAATAACCAAAGACAAATGACCAGTAAAGGTGATATACCTTTATATAGTGTTCAAAATTTTCAGAAATGACTTGAGTACTCCCAAATCACCTGATTGATATCAATAGCGGGTGTTAGATTAAGCTCTATCCGTCAAAATGTTGTGCATAAGAGTGCTTCTGGATATAAAAATCAAAATGTCATGCAGCTTTGTTGATGAGTGCTAGCAGGAAATTAATCAAAATAGAAATTTGATGCTTAAAAATTGTCTGGATATCTGTTCACTAACTATGAGCTAAACTGGTATTTTGACTTAAGAACCAATTTAGACCACCTCCTTAAGGACTCTTGAGGCACAGTGGTCACATCCTTACCTCTGGTTTAGAAGGGCTAGGTACATCTCTCAACGTCGACAAAACTAAAGAACTGATCATTGATTTCAGATGGAAAGGAGGAAGACACACCCTCATCTACAGCAATGGAACTGAAGCTGAGAGTGAAGACCATCAAGTTCCTCGGAGTGACTGTAACCAACAACCTGTCCTGGACCACCCACGTTAATGTGATGGGCAAGAATGTGCAATAACACCTCTTCTTCCTCAGGCAGCTCGGGAAATTTGGCATGTCCACAAGGTCCCTCACCAACTTTTACAGATTCACCATTGAAAGCATAACGGTTTGGCATGGCAGCTGGTCTGCCCAGGACCATAGGAAACTACAGAAGGTGGTGTGCACAGCCCATACCATCACGGAAGCCAACCTTCCATCCATGGACTCTACTTACACGGCTCGCTGCTGCAAAAAGGTGGCCAACATCATCAAAAACCCATTGCACCGTGGTAATGACCTCCTTCAACCTCTTCCATCAGGCAGAAGATACAGGAGCCTGAACGCATGAACAAGCAGGTTCAGGTACAGCTTGTTTCCAGCCGTTATCAGACTGTTGAATGGACTCTAGCCTCAAATAATGTAACCTGTATGCCTCTAAACCTTTTGGTCTGTACATCCATTGCTTGCTGTGATCTGCCTGTACCACTTGTTTACACAGATTTTCACTGTACTTCGGAACACGTGACAATAAAACCAATCAATCAATCAAGTGTTACCTGCTCTAGGCAAGTGTTATCATGTGTCTGAGCAAGTTAATTAAAAACATTGAGACCATCTCCTTAGCAATTAAAATATCTGAAAGAAAATCACACCCTCTGCGGATCTTTTAAGCATTTTGCCTGACAATCATACCTTGAACCATTGCAGAACTGATAATGGTTGAAAATAGTCTTCTATATCAGGGCAATGAATAAATATAGAACCAGGAGATTCTGTTTGAGGCAGCTCAAGTAAATTCTCATGAAAGCACTGACCATGGGATAATTGAAGCACTTGTATATGAAAAATGTCCATGACACAATAAGATGCATTCCTGAAATGATAATATTCATCACAATTATACAATAACGCATAAATAAAGCAAACTTATAAAATCTTGATTACAGTTATAACAACGTTAATCAACAGACTAACTCTATGAATTTAATTAAATCATTCTTTTAAGCAAATAATTCAGTTGCCTCAAAGAAATCTGTCTCAAAACATATCAATTTTCATGAATCTGTTTCCTTGGAGCATCAAAGTATAGCATAGTTTGTAAGTTTCTGTTGTATAGTACATAGTCATTCCTTTTAGTTTAATGTAGCTTAGATTGGGTAGTTTTGATGAGGAGTTGTGCTGAAAAGTTGTCATTGAAAGTACCGAAATGTATGTTGCAACTGGACCATTTCAAACTTCTTTAGGATTAAAGGTTCACAGAAACAGGCAGTTCAGTTCTAAACAGACGGTATAGTTTAATAAAAATAAGGCCAAGAATAGATAAAGAGGAATGCCAATGTACGTTAAAGAATTTGCATTTTAAGAAGAAATTCCAGTCAAGACACAGGTATTTAAACAGTGGAGGTTAGTTAGTGATTTTAGGCTAGTATACTGTGGGGGGCAATTGTGGAGCAAATTGAACAGAAGAAGCTGGAGGTGGGATGCAGGATTGTGAGACTCCTGAATGGAAAGTCACCCCAAAATCAGCTCCTATCAAAGCTTCTAAACAAAAAACAAATGTTTTTGGAATATGACAGATTGTTGAAGGAATTATGGAACTTAATTAGAAATTTTCAGAAGCAGTTACCATGGAGGATTTCACTATCTATACGAATTCACTTCCCGTAGGCTATCTGTCAGATTACATCAATCTTTACATCTCTAATTCACATTGCAGCCCATTGCACTGGTACAGGTACAATCACTCAATGTCCTTTACAACCTCAATAGGTTAATGGATGGCTTGGCAAAATGGGGATGGCTACTGATGGGGATTCAGAAATGTCGTTGATTGATGGACTCCACTCCACAAATAATCAATAGGCACAATGACACCGAAGAAGCACTAGCGACGACTGGCAATTCAAATTGGCAGTGGTTGCAGTTGATTTCTTTCCTAATGAAAAACATCGACATCATTCTGCCGTTGACTTAACATGCATCCAAAAGAAGGGCAAAGTCAGACTGCTCCTCAGCTGAGAATAGCACCATGTTGAGATCAGCATCAGCAACTCACTGAGATTAATTGCATGATGCACAGCCAGGTTTGTTCTCTTCATCGATTCCATCAAATGGGAGATAGTCCAGCCTGACTGAACTGAATCCTTGAATATTCATCCTCATGATTCCGTATCTCATGCATAAGTTAATAGACAACGGTCAGAAAATTTAAACACTCAGGCCAGCTACTGTTCTGCTATGTTACTCCATTTTACCAGTGCAACTCACACAAGCTACATTTACTAAATCAAGGATTGGGGGATTTTTCTTCAAAACTAGTGTGATTCAATTATTCAGCATATCTCTTTCTCCCTTAATATGAAAAGGAAAACTTACCACAAGTAGCAGATGTAGGTCCCAGAGTCTCTCAGTGTTGCAGGCAAAAAACAAAGAAAAGGTCTATTTGGATCATTTTGCAATCTTTGATTTGTGACTGTAACAGTATTCTTGTTGCATTCAAATAAAAATGAATCATCAGGGTTCAATAAATCCATTGTATAAAACACTGTTAACTTAAATGCCTCGTATTCAAGAATTGATACGTCGTTTTCTTCATTTTGGAGATCAACACAATCATCTGAATGTGTAGGGAGAAAATCTCTATTAAATTATGAAAATATTCTTGGTAAAGTTCAGTTTATATCAGCTGAGCTTTATCAGATTGAAGTCAAGTTTACATCATGAGATTATGTGCATCACAATGTTGGTCAGAAGATATACACTAGAGTTACAGATTCAGAACCCAGATTGATTTAGTTCACGGAATGGAGCATAACTAGTAACTCATTAACTACATATTCAAATCTTAATCCACTAAGAATCTGGTTCAGTGAGGGCATGCTCTTCCCCATTATTGCACAGAGCCAGTCTCACACCATGTGGAGGCAATGATGAGACCAAATGATCTGGTTTGACATTCTATATTGAATTGATAATGATCTTTTTTAACTGTACAATGTGAAAACAATTTATTAAATGGATCGTCTTATTCAATTTACCTGGTTTAGCCACTATTAGACAGAGGTAGGCTGCAGCAAAGATGATATATGGTAAAGATGCCATTCAATTTCTGCAGAAATTTGTAGAACCATGTGTTAATTTGCTATTTCAAGCATTGCAGTATTTTAATTCATACTCTATATATAAAATAAATAGTACTGCAAATAATACTTTAATGAAGTGACACCGTATGAAAGCGATTTGGTTTACATAGATGATTATAAATGTCAACGGTTAAATTACATTTGGAATACAAACAATATTTCATTTTTCACTTGAGGAAAACTGGGTAGGGATGATTAATAGATTCACAAATAAATGGTGAACGTTTGCTCCACTTGTGAAATAAACAGACTGTACTATGTTAAATAGAAACTGAAAGAACTGTGGATGCTGAAAATCGGAAACAAAAACAGAAATTGCTGGAAAAGCTCAGCTGGCCTGGCAGCATCTGTGGAGAGAAATCAGAGTTAACACTTCAGGTCCAGTGACACTTCCCCAGAGCTATGCTATGTTGTTTGCTTTTGTATATTTGGTTCATATAACATGCAAAAAGATTAATAATCATTTCATAAAGTACATTTGATTCAACACTTTTCTATCCCATCAGAGATTATAAACAAAGAAGATGCTTCCTGCTTTTCTACCTTCTAAACTGCTCCCACTTCTTTCCAGATCTAAAGTGATTCAGCTACATTAAAAAATTTTCTAAGCAAAGCAAATTTTATTATTAAGTGTTTGCAGATCTGACAGGGACTCTTTCTGGTGTGTGCTGTTCTGGGATCATGTCTTAATGCAGAAGTATTTCAGAGAATATTAGTTTGAGAAGGAAAGTAATCTCTTTGGGCAACTGAATTCCAAAGAAATCGCATGGATTCAGAAGAAAACATTTCAGTTGCAACCTCCAGAGGTTGATTTCTAACTGAAGACCCCCGTTTACTCTTTACTTCATGAAGCCAACTGTCACTTTTGCAAAAGTAAATTACCAACCCTAGCAGATTCACAGCCTTATTCTGTTCATTAGTAACTGATTCATACCTTGCCTGCAGAAGGGGGAATGCAGACTGACATCACTGATTTCTGAATAAATTTCTTTTTAACCAGAGAAAATCTGGCGACTGAGAAAATGACATGCTTTGGAAACATGCTATCCGCTAGAAAATCCATGGGCAGTTGTTGTATCAATGCTAATCCGTCCTGGTCGATCACAGAGATACATCTTGCACCAAAAAACTTGTATCTTACTCCTAAACCACATCCATTGAACCTTTAAAGCAAATCCATACTTACAGAATAACCATTGGATAGGATAGTTTGACATAACCGATTGTATAGCAGTACAGGAGGACAAAAGTCGAAGTGCTAAGGATTGTACTCACTGATATAAAGCCTCTTCTATCCTGTTTACTTTGTTTCATAACAGCAAGTCATTTTCCTGTCTTACTGATTTCATTTAAGGTAAAGGTAAAGTTTCCACAGTCCTACCAGGACATAGGGCTGCTCTCTCATTACAGTCATTAGACTTGGATGATGGTTTAACCGGAGAATTACCATGCCTCAGGCAAAGGGAGATGTTGAGAAGGAGAGTTCCTCGTGGTAGACTCAGATGGTGCGGGAATTGAACCCATGCTGTTGGTGTCACACTGCATAACCGATTTCATGACATTACTGCAAATACTATTTTTGACAAGCAAGTATGACAGGTAAGTGATAGACAGGGCACTCCAAAATAGAGGCATGCTTTCTCAAGTTTTTGAAACATAAAATATAGATACAGCAGCCTTTAACTGATAGTGGCATTGTAGGGGGAGAGCGCAAACTGTTCTCAGGGTGTTCTGCAATTCCTGCTGCCCCCATGCTGACAGAAAGGCAAATAAGTTTGTGGAATGGTATCCCTACCATGCCCTCAACCCACATACAGGAAAACAGCCCAGCAGAACAACATTGATAAATATAGTATCACCTGCCCTCTAGTAATGATTATATATTTCATGATCTGTTCTTCCACCTCCTGTGAATTTCTTAACACCACAACAACTGTTTTCCAGCAGTGTCCATATTATAACTCGATGTGTTTACATTCCCCAGTGCATCATGTAGCAATTCAGTAACATTGTTTTTTTTTTGCTGATAGAGGATATTTTGATGCATTGGGACAAATATATATCAAATGTTGTACACTAAACCCGTAGATGCAGCAGAATGAAATAAAATATATATGCCACTCATTTAATACACATAATGACACAGCTTATTGGCACTATGAAGATATATAATAGTGCTGTGAGTTACAGGTTTGCACTATCAATTCCCAAGTCTGGGATAGAAAGTTAGTCTCCATAATGGCAGCCATGATAGCTATCACTGATTGCCGTAAAATCCTGTCTGTTTCATTAATATCCTTTAGGGAAGGAAATTTGCCTTATCTGGTCCTGCATACATGTGACTCCAGAGCCACAGCATTTGGCTTAATCCTTAGGTGGCCTCTAAATTGACCCAGGGGTCCATTCTATACAAGGGTAATTAGGGATGGCCAACAAATGTTGGTCTTGCCAGTGACACCCATGTTCCATAAAAGTATGGAAAAGATCCATGACAGGAGTATGATGGAACACCCTCCTTTAGCCAAGATGAGAGCAGTTCCAAAAGCACTCAAGCTTGAAGCCATCAAGAACAAAGCAATCTGCTGGATCAGCACCCAACCACTACATTAAACATTTATTCCTTTCAGCACAGAAGCACGGTGACTGCAATATATACCATCTACAAGACGTATTGCTGCAATCCCTCAAGATTCTTTCAAATACACCTCCTAAACCTGTGTACTGAAAGGAAAAGGCAAATGCATGAGATCCACACCACCTTCAGATTCCCCTCCATCCATACACCAGTGTAACTTGGAACTATATCACCTTCCTTCACAGTCACCAGGTCAAAAGCCTTTAACTCCCTAACAGCTGTAGCTACACCAGATTGAGTGCAAAGGCTCAAGAAGAACAATTATAGCGGACAACACATGCTGATCTTGTCAATGATACCCATATCCAAAGAACAAATAGAGAAACCCAGCAATTTATAAACTAATTGAATGGTTATTATTATATTAATTACATGTAAGAAAACTGAAATGCGTGATTCTAAAGAAACCCATTTAGATCCAAGCCTACCTGGTACAGTCAGTGTGAGTCCAAGCAGAAGAGCAGAATAAATGTCAGTTATTTCAGTGCGTTAGTAAGTATGACGCTGTTGTGGTAAAATGACTGCAGTTGTGCAACTACTTGTAGCGATTAGCTATTCACCACGCAAATGATATCTAACTTGATATGAAGTAGAGATAGAGAATAGATTGTACATAGCAGAACAATTAACCATTTATTGAGAACAAAGCTGACAAAATAATTCAATAACTCATTCCTCCTTTAAATATTATTCCAGACTCAACAAATAGTCAAAAGAAATAGATTTATTATTTATCCAAGTGAAAGATGCAGCAAATTCATACTGAAAGAAAAACTTAATGTAGCAATAATAAAACTTTCAAAAATTACCTCAATAATAAATTTATGCATAATTATTGAAAACCTGCAAGTTTCATCTTTCTCTATGACTGAGCTTAAACGTACAGTGTTATTATGTAGATAGCTTACCCAACCATTCCACACATCTTTTTTCACTTTGCAAATTTGAAAAAAACCTTTCTTCATTGATTATTCTCAACATTTTGTTCATTTAGAGGTAGAAGTTGCAGTGACTATAACGGGGTCAGCCAGGTAGACCTCGTAGAATATGAGTTCTCTGATTGTGACTGATAGCCTGGTCCCATCAGGGAGCCTTGGCTGACAAATATAAACAAGAGTGTCAGAGGTTCTGTTCACTCTGAGAGCTGGCTGTGAAGGAACTGGACCAGTGTCAAGTACTATGCACACATAAATAAAGGGCGACTTGGTGACAGGATACGGGCCTCTGTGGAGTTATTTCAATGACAACAAGAGAAAAATTATGCTCATGAAGAAATTTGGTCACTACAGCCACCTTTGAATTGGGGTAAGCATTTCTGATAACATGCTGTTATTTGGGAAGCTTGACTTGCTTGATCCTGCCAACGAAGACAGAGCCCAGTACGTGTAAAGAATGCGTTATTTTTTTCCAGGCAAATGACATTGAGGCGGATGAAAAGCAATGAGTAATTCTTCTGACGGTTTGTGGAACCACAGCTTTATTGGTTATTAGGAGTCTAACTTCCTGAGGCACCAGATACCTTTCAAGAGTTGACAGATTTAGTGAAGGAATATTATGATCCTAAGCCTCCTCTAATTCTGAGACTTTATTGGTTTTGCTCAACAGTTCAAGAACCAGGGGAATCTGTGTTGGGATTTTTGACAAGGTTAAGATGACTGGCAGAGGCATCTGACTTGGTTTAACCTTTAGTGAGATTCTGACAGACTGTTTGGTATATAGGATCAATGATGTAAAAGTATCTACAAACTGAAGCCCAACTGGACTTCAAACAGGCACCATAACTGGCTTTGTCATTAGAAAATGCAGACAGTGGAGCAAATGAATTCCAGGGTATGCTGATGGAAGTGGACTGCCTCACCAGGCCAGTAGAGCTTGGGGCACACCACTTGAGTGAAAGTAATTGCATAGCCTCATGCAGGACATGTCCTGAACAGAGCAACTCTAGGTCAGCCCACAACAAAACCCCAAAACAAAGCCAGGCCTTGGCTAAATGGCTAACATTTTGTTCAGGATCCAGGCTAGCAAGCCATTGTTGTTGATGCCAGTATATGGACTCGAGACAACAAAAGATTCCCATTAGGCCTGAATTGAGTAAGGGAACTCATAGGCCAGTATCCTGAAAAGTGCACATGCTGGAAAGTCCACCTACATGTGGCTTGGAACAGTTAAATTACTTAGCAAGATCCAAATCAGAACCAATCAAAATAAACATCTGGTTAGAGATGGTAGGAACTGCAGATGCTGGAGAATCCGAGACAACAAGGTGCAGGGCTGGATGAACACAGCAGGCCAAGCAGCATCATAGGAGTAGAAAGGCTGACGTTTCAGGCCTGGACCCTTCATCAGAAAAGGGGGAGGGGAAGGGGGTTCTGAAATAAATAGGGAGAGAGTGGGAGGCGGATAGAAGATGGATAGAGGAGAGGATAGGTGGAGAGGAAACAAACAGATCGAAGAGGCGGGGATGGAGCCAGTAAAGGTGAGTGTAGGTGGGGAGTTAGGGAGGGGATAGGTCAGTCCAGGGAGGACGGACAGGTCAAGGGGGCAGGATGAGGTTAGTAGGTAGGAGATGGGGGTGCGGCTTGAGGTGGGAGGAGGGGATAGGTGGGAAGAAGAACAGGTTAGGGAGGCGGGGATGAGCTGGACTGGTTTTGGGATGCGGTAGGGGGAGGGGAGATTTTGAAGCTTGTGAAGTCCACATTGATACCATAGGGTTGCTGGGTTCCCAAGCGGAATATGAGTTGCTGTTCCTGCAACCTTCGGGTGGCATCGTTGTGGCACTGCAGGAGGCCCAGAATGGACATGTCCTCTGAGGAATGGGAGGGGGAGTTGAAATGGTTCGCGACTGGGAGGTGCAGTTGTTTATTGCGAACCGAGCGTAGGTGTTCTGCAAAGCAGTCCCCGAGCCTCCGCTTGGTTTCCCCGATGTAGAGGAAGCCACACCGGGTACAGCGGATGCAGTATACCACATTGGCAGATGTGCAGGTGAACATCTGCTTGATGTGGAAAGTCTTCTTGGGGCCTGGGGTGGGGGTGAGGGAGGAGGTATGGGAGCAGGTGTAGCACTTCCTGCGGTTGCAGGGAAAAATGCTGGGTGTGGTGGGGCTGGAGGGGAATGTGGAGTGGACAAGGGAGTCACGGAGAGAATGGTCCCTCCGGAAAGCAGATAAGGGTGGGGAGGGAACGATGTCTTTGGTGGTGGGGTCAGATTGCAGATGGCGGAAATGTCGGAGGATGATGCGATGGATCCGGAGGTTGGTGGGGTGGTATGTGAGGACGAGGGGGATTCTTTTTTGGTTTTTATTGCGTGGACGGGGTGTGAGGGATGAGTTGCAGGAGATGTGGGAAACACGGTTGAGGGCGTCCTCAACCACTGAGGGGGGGATGTTACGGTCCTTGAAAAACGAGGATAACTGAGATGTACGGGAGTGGAATGCCTCATCCTGGGAGCAGATGCGGCGGAGGCGAAGGAATTGGGAATAGGGGATAGCATTTTTGCAGGAAGGTGGGTGGGAGGAGGAGTATTCTAGGTAGTTGTGGGAGTCGGTGGGCTTGAAATGAATATCGGTTTCTACGTGGTTGCCTGATATATATGGTCATTCAGTTCTAATGGAGATTGATACCAGCGCGGCTGTATCAGTGATTGCAGAATCAGTTTTTTAACAAAATTTGCTCTGCTCTCCAACCCTTAAGTTTGTGTAAGATCTTGGCTAGACTGAGAACCCAAACTGGGTAACCTTTACAGATTAAGGGTACAACTTCAGTTCCAGCCTCATTGGAGAAGCAGCTGGTACAGTTACTACTGCTTGTAGTAAAAGCCTCAGGCTCAGGCCCAGGGCTGATGGGGTGAAATTGTTTGAGAAAGTTTCACCTTGATTGGCTCAACATTTTTCAATTGAAAAAAATGCCTACCTGAGTGAAGTCCTAATTAAATACCCAAAGGTTTTTCAGGAAGGTCTGGGGACCATCAAAAGAGACAAAGCCACCTTGCATGTTGACCACGAAGCATTTCTACGACTTTGCAAGGCCTGCCCAGTGCCATTTGCCTTACAAACAAAAGTAGAGACAGAAACCAGGAGGCTGGAAAGAGAAGGAATCATCAAACCAGTCCCGTTTGTGGAATGGGCAACACTGGTCATACCGATTGTGAAGTCCAACTGTTCGGTTCACCCTTGTGGGGAGTTTAAATGAAGGGTAAACTGCTTCTCACAGCTAGATAAATACCCAATCCCTTGCATATAGGACTAATACCTAAAACAGGGGTTGCTGTCCTTCACGAAGCTGGACATTAGCCATGCCTACCTGCAATTGCAGTCAGATGAAGATTCCCAGAAGTATGCTACAATTAATACCTAAAAGGGTTTGTACCAATATATGAGACTGCCATTTGAGGTATCATCAGCCTGTGCCATTTTCAGCGGACAGTAGAGAACATTTTACAAGGTCTCCCCCAGGTTGCCATTTATCTGCATGATGTGCTAATAACAATGAAGACCAATAAAGAGTATTTAGGGAACCTAGGCATAGTCCTTAGATATTTTTCTAAGATGGGCTTATGTATTAGAAGGGAAAAATAAGTTTTCTAGGCACCCCAAGTGACCTACTTGGGCTACAGAGTCAACAAGACCAGGTTACACCTGTTGTAGAAAATAAAGTGAATGTGATCAAAAGTGCTCTGGCTCCCAAGTCTCAGGTCTTTGCTTGGGTTGGTGAACTATTATGGAAAGTTCACACCTAACCTGGCCTCCATCCTGGCACCTTTACATCAGCTATTGAAAAAGGGTCAGCTTTGATAAAGGTCTTATAGACAAGATGTAGTCTTTCGGGAAGTGAAGAAGCAACAATCATCATCTAAGCTGTTGGCACGCTATGATCCCAATTGAGATCTGGTGCTGACATATGATGCCTCTCCGTACAGTATCAGGGTAGTGTTGGCTCACAGATGGCCTAAAGGAGAGGAACGCCCAATAGCATATGCTTCGGGACATTGGCTGATGCCAAACACAAATATGCCCAGATAGAGAAGGAAGGTTATGCGGTCTTCTTTGGTGTGAGAAAGTTCCACTAGTACGTTATGGACCTAAATTTGTAACACTAACAGACTACAACCTTCTGGTAGGGGTACTCAAAGAGGACAGGACCATGCTGTCCATAGCCTCAGGTCAAAAACAGTGGTGGGCTCTCATTCTAAGTGTGCACAATTAAAGTTGGAAACAGTCCGGGAGGCCACTTTGCAAAAGCCTGATGTGTTGATCCACTTCCCACTGGCAGATACACCACCAGTGACACTGCCACTGGAAGAGTCGTTCTGGTTTTAATGCCCACTCAAACTGGTTGGACATTGTTGGATAAGACTGAAGATAACAGGAACCGATAAGAGGCTTAACAATGGGCTGTTATGTGAATGCAATTATGCTGAGTCATGCGAATCTGCTAAGATTTAAAACTGCAGAAAATCAGTAACTGCTATCTCTACCAGATAATGCAAACATTTGGACAAATCATTCAGGATTACTCACGTGCACAGATAACGACAAAAAAGGCACACACTCGGCACAGAGACTTGTGTATGAAGAGTGTGAAGAAATCCTTTTGTTCAGCAACACTTTGAAGATTCATATTGAAAGAAGGCACCCTACACAGGAGGCATGGTGAAGCCGTTGAACAGCGTTTCAGCCTGGTCAGCTGCAAACTCTCCCAGTTACAGCATTAGAGTTAAGTTACAGAAACTAAGGTAGTGAAAGATAGTGATTGAGATCTCTCTCGCAGTTAAAAGTGTGTGTTCTTTGTTAAAGTACTTAATAAATTAATTGTGTTTTATAGAGCTCTAAGTGTCTTAGCTGTATCTTTGATAATGTATCTACTGTTGGCTGTCAGAGAGCGACAACAACGTGCATTGAGTTCATTTGTCAAACGTGGGGACAACGATAGAAAAATTGCATGCATCTTTTGCAATATACAGACTCCTGGAAGAGTTGCTTGTAGACAACTTACCAGCAGGGAATGTAGAGTCGAATGGCATTTGGCATATAAGAACAGGTCCGTACCATCCATCGCCCAACGGTCTGGCAGAAACAGCAGGTCAAACTTTTTAAGTAGGCTTTAAGAAACAGCCTACAGCTTCACTCAATGCCAAACTGTCCTGATTTCTACTGGATTATCGACCAACCCTCATGCAATGGCAGGGATACCTCCAGCTGAGTTGTTAATGGGGAGGAGACTCCACACCAGCTTAAATCTCATCTTCCTCCAGACCTGCAGGGGGAGGGTGAAACAGCATCAGGAACGGCATTGCCAGACACAAGACTCCTCTACACAAGAGAGACAGTTTACTTCACACAAAGTTTGGTGCTGAAAACACAGAAATGGCTCTGGATCAGTGAGAGGTGAGGTCGATGCAAGGTTGCATTCGATGATGTACAAAGTTTGGGAAGGTGACACAGTCCTAAAATAGACATGGACCACATGAAAGCTGCACACTCACAAATGGGGCAGGAGCAAAATATACCTGGCCGCTCAGAACAGCTGGAAAGGCTTTCGGAACCCATGGGGTCTCGCATTCCTTCGAGCGTCGAAGGAACCTCGGAGTCTGAGATGAACACAGAGAATGTTGCAGCCTCAACACTTTTGCCACCTGAAGAAGAAGATGAATTTCTTCTGAGACCCTCTGGGTGCAAAAGGTGGGCTATGGTCCAGTACACGCTGCCCGTATCTGAGGCTGAGTAGGAGGAGCTGGACCCAGTGCCAAAACATCCCAGGAGAGGCTACAAGAGAAAGAATAGGCCTACACCCCGGAAAATTTCCTAAATCAATATGTAGAGGGGCATACGCGGGGGGGGTGCAACACTGGACCTCCTATTAGGAAACGAGGTCGGGCAAGTGATTGAAGTGTCAGTCAGAGAGCACTTTGGGCCCGATGACCGTAACTCTCTTAGTTTTAACATAGTTATGGGAAATGATAGGACAGGTCCACAGGTTAAGGTGCTAAACTGGAGCAGGGCCAATTTTAAGGCCTTTAGGCGGGATCCAGCAGAGGTCGATTGGGTGGGTCTGTTTGAAGGAAAAGGAACAACTGGCAAACGGGAGGCTTTTAAAAGTGTGATATCAAGAGTCCAGAGAGAGTATGTCCTTGTTAGGGTGAAGGGAAAACTGGAAGACTTAGCGATTCCTAGCTGACGAGGGAAATTGAGGCTCTGGTCAAGAAAAAGGTGGTGGCATACATTAGGTTTAACTATCGGGCTCAAATGAATCCCTAAAAGACTATAAAGAGTGTAGAAGCACACTCAAGAGGGAAATCAGAAGAGCAAAAAGAGGGTATGAGATGGATCTGGTAGATAAGGTTAAAGATCATTCCAAGAGGTTCTGTAGCCATATTAAGAGTAAAAGGGTGGCTAGGGAGAGAATAGGTCCCCTTAAAGATCAGCATGGCCATCTATGTGTGGAGCCACAGGAGATGGGGGAGATTTTTAATGAATATTTTTCATCAGTATTTACTGAGGAGAGAATCATGGATGCCAAAGAAATAAGGGAAACAAGTGAGGATGTTTTGAACCACATACACATTACTCGAGAGGAGGTGTTTGCAGTCTTAAAGCACACTAAGGTGTATAAATCCTCTGACCGTGATCAATTCCATCCTCGGACACTGTGGGAGGCTAGGGAAGAAATTGCAGAGGCCCTTACAGCAGAGATTTTTATTTCATCTTTAGCCACTGGTGAAGTTCTGGAAGACTGGAAGGTGGCTAATGTTGTTCCACTGTTTAAGAAAGGTAACAAAGACAAGCCAGGGAACTACAGGCCAGTGAGCCTGATGTCAGTGGTAGGCAAGTTATTGGAGAGGATATTGAGGGGCAGGATCAACCAACATTTGGATAATCAAGGTCTGATCAGAAATAGTCGGCATGGATTTGTACGCAGGAAGTGATGTCTGACAAGTCTTTTAGAGATTTTCGAAGAGGTAACCAAGAGGATGGATGAGGGTAGGGCAGTGGATGCTGTCTATATGGACTTTAGTGAGGCCTTTGACAAGGTCCCGCACGGCTGGCTAGTCGTGAAAGTTAGGCCACATAGGATCCAGGGAGAGCTAGTTAATTGGATTCCAAATTGGCTCAATGGTAGGAAGCAGAGGGTGATGGTTGAAGGTTGTTTCTTGGACTGGAGGCCTGTGACTAGTGGTGTGCCACAGGGGCTGGTGCCGGGACCTTTGTTATTTGTTATTTACATAAATGATCTGGATGTGAATGTACAAGGCATGATTAGTAAGTTTGTGGATGGTACAAAATCAAGAAGTGTCATTGATAGCGAAGAAAGTTATCAAAAATTACAGAGGGATCATGATCAGATAGGGGAGTGGGCTGAGGATTGGCAAATGCAATTCAATACAGATAAGTGTGAGGTGTTGCACTTTGGAAAGTCAACACAAGGTAGGATTTATATGGTAAATGATAAGGTCCTGAGGAGTGTTGTGGAACGGAGGGACCTAGGAGTACAAGCACGTAGCTCGTTGAAAGCGGTGTCACAGGTGGACAGGGTGGTGAAGAAGGCATTTAGCATGCTGGCCTTCGTCGGTCGAGGCAGTGATATAGGAGTTGGTACGTTAAGTTACAATTGTATAAGTCATTGACGAGGCCGTACTTGGAATATTGTGTGCAGCTTTGGTTACCCTGTTGTAGGAAAGACATAGTTAAACTGGAAAGTGTGCCCCAAAGATTGACAAGGATGTTGCCAGGACTGGTGCTCCTGAGTTATAGGGAGAGGTTGGACAGTTTAGGACTTTATTCCTTGGAATGTAGGACAATGAGGGGTAACCTTATTGAGGTGTATAAAATCATGAGGGCCAAAGATAGGATGAATGTCTTTCTCCTCGGATGAGGAATTGAAAGCTAGAGGACATAGGTTTAAGGTGAGAGGGGAGAGATTCAATAAGGACCTGAGGGGCAACTTCTTCACACCGAGAGTGGTGCATATATGGAATGGGCTGCTGAAGAAAGTGGTTGAGGCAGGTACAATAGCAACATTTGAAACATTTGGATGGATACATGAATGAGAAGTGTTTAGAGGGATACGGACCAAATGTGGGCAATTGGAACTAGCTGAGTGGGCACCATGGTCAGCATGGACCAGTTTAGGCTGAAGGGCCTGTTTCTATGCTGTATTACTCTCCGACTCTGTGACCCCGGACTTAGAGGGGGAGGACTGTAGTGATTGTAATGAGGTCAGCCAGGTAGACCTCATCGGTTGAGTACCCATATGGTGGCTGTTAATCTGGTCCAATCAGAGAGCCCTGGCTGACATATATAAATAGTAGCGTCAGAGATTCTGTTCAATCTGAGAGCTGGCTCTGAGCAAGCCAGACCAGTGTCAGTACTACGCACATGTAAATAAAGGATGACTTGGTAACAGGATACCGGCCATCTTTGGAGTTTTTTCAGAAGTCTTATTGAAAGAATTACTTTCTAAAAAGCAGTTTTTCAATCCACTATGCCCCAAAACTGTGAAAATTGCTTTGATCATGTCAGAGATTTAATCTAGTCAACCTATTTTTAAAGCTTTACACACATTGCAGTTCTTTATTTCTGTTCTGTTGTTCAGTTAGTACTATTTCATTCTACATATAGTCTTGCTAGATAAGACATTCCTGAACATACTCTATTCTAAGTATAAAACTAATTGGCACTTTCAGACCAGCAGTGGTACTGTTCACACTATATAAATTAGCTTCAATGAAACATTAGCATGCATAATAGATTTATTAACTGACAGGTGTTACAACAATGGGTTAGAACTCCAAAATACTATTGGTATTTTTAGCCTTTATTTACAAAATATGTGATTTTTTCTGATAGAGGACTGTCACCATGCCAAGATAACTGCATTTAGGCCTTTCTAAACAGTAGGAAAGTACAGCTGTCTAGAGTATCAGTACCTCTGCAAAGCAATCCTGCTTGCAACGAGATAATGCAAAGTGCAAAGTGCAAAGCAACTAAATATGAAAGTACCAGCTAAAAAAGATTAAATGCATCTAACCCCATCACTGTGCTACTAATCTTTTATCCATCATATTATGCTTTTAAACTTGAACTAAATCTACTATCTATAGATCATCCTGTTTATCAGTGACAAATGTTAATTCCGCAGTCATGATTTTTCAAATGTAGTTTATAAAGTGGAAATTGTCTTATATAGTGTAGAGGTGAGGTGAGAGAGTCTGCCCTTGACATCAAGGCAGCATTCGACTGAATGTGGCTTCATGGAATCCTAGGAAAACTGGAGAAACTAGGAGTCATAGAGTCATACAGTGCAGAAACAGACTCTTTGGTCCAACTTGTCCATGCTGACCAGGCATCCCAATTGACCTAGTCCCATTTGCCAGCATTTGGTCTTAATACCTCCAAGCTCTTCCTATTCATGTACCTATCCAGACACCTTTTAAAAGTTGCAATTGCACCCACATCCACCACTTCCTACAGTAGCTCTTTCCAAACCTGCATAAAAGTTACACCTTAGTTCATTTTTAAATGTCTCCCATCTCACCTTAAACCTGTGCCCTCTAGTTTCGGAGACAGTAGGAACTGCACATGCTGGAGAATCTGAGATAACAAGGTGTAGAGCTGGATGAACACAGCAGGCCAAGCAGCATCAGAGGAGCAGGAAGGCTGACATTTCGGGCCTAGATCCTT
>NC_063337.1:49509045-49583076 GCF_021869965.1 Rhincodon typus
GAAGGGTCTAGGCCCGAAACGTCAGCCTTCCTGCTCCTCTGATGCTACTTGGCCTGCTGTGTTCATCCAGTTCTACACCCTCCAGTTTCGGACTGGGACCAGGCCAAGATGTATCATCTACTTCACATTGCTGGATGAAGATGGATGCAAATGCTCCAAGCTTTGTCTTTTGCATTGATGTGGTGGGCTCCATCATTGGAGATGAGATTTTTGAGGAGCCTCCACCTAGTTGTTTAATTGGCTACCACCATTCATGACTGGATAAGGCATGATTGCACAGCTCAGATCCTTGTGGGATTTCTTAGCCCTGTCTAATGCATGTTGCTTCCTCAGTTTGGCTTACAAGTAGCCTTGCAATGCAGCTTCACCAGACTGACACCTCACTACATGGTGATCAATCTGACAAGTACTAACATGGACAAACACATCTCCGACAGACAGACTGGCGAGATTGAGGTGAAATGGACTTTTCTCTCTTGTTGGTTTCCTCACCACTTGGCACAACCCCCCGGCTAGCAGTTATGCCCAATATGACTTGGCCAGCTCATTCAGTAGTTGAACAAAGTTTCACAAATCACAGGAGATTTAATGTTAGAGAAAATGGTGTAAATCATCAGGCAAAATTAATTTCAGAAACATTAATCTTGTGTTCCTTCAAGAGGAAACCAATGTTGTGAAGCAACACGATTCTGTTTGTAGGCTGCAAAGGAGAAAGCATGGAAAAATTGTAGCTGACCAAAACAGAAGTAAGTGCTGTAACTGACATTATGAATTGTCTTCAACGCAGAGGGAACAAGGCACATAAAGAAGAGATCTAGCAGAGGGTGCAAAGTCCCACAAAAGCGCAAAATAGTATGTTTTTTATGCGAGACAACAAGGTGCAGAGCTGGATGAACACAGCAGGCTAAGCAGCATCAGAGGAGCAGAAAGGCTGACGTTTCGGGCCTAGACCCTTCATCAGAAATGGGGGAGGGGAAGGGGGTTCTGAAATAAATAGGGAGAGAGGGGCAGGCGGATAGAAGATGGTTAGAGGAAATGATAGGTGGAGAGGAAACAAACAGGTCGAAGAGGCAGGGATGGAGCCAGTAAAGGTGAGTGTAGGTGGGGAGTTAGGGAGGGGAGAGGTCAGTCCAGGGAGGAGAGACAGGTCAAGGGGTGCACCTCCCAGTCGCGAAC
This sequence comes from Rhincodon typus, assembly GCF_021869965.1. Lineage (NCBI taxonomy): Eukaryota > Metazoa > Chordata > Chondrichthyes > Orectolobiformes > Rhincodontidae > Rhincodon > Rhincodon typus. The sequence continues at coordinate 49,510,222 of NC_063337.1, forward strand.
CATTTCAACTCCCCCTCCCATTCCTCAGACGACATGTCCATTCTGGGCCTCCTGCAGTGCCATAACAATGCCACCCGAAGGTTGCAGGAACAGCAACTCATATTCCGCTTGGGAACCCTGCAGCCCAATGGTATCAATGTGGACTTCACAAGCTTCAAAATCTCCCTTCCCCCTACCGCATCCCAAAACCAGTCCAGCTCGTCCTCACCTCCCTAACCTGTTCTTCCTCCCACCTATCCCCTCCTCCCACCTCAAGCCGCACCCCCATCTCCTACCTACTAACCTCATCCTGCCCCCTTGACCTGTCCGTGCTCCCTGGACTGACCTATTCCCTCCCTAACTCACCACCTACACTCACCTTTACTGGCTCCATTCCCGCCTCTTCGATCTGTTTGTTTCCTCTCCACCTATCCTCTCCTCTATCTATCTTCTATCTGCCTCCCCCTCTCTCCCTGTTTATTTCAGAACCCCCTTCCCCTCCCCCATTTCTGATGAAGGGTCTAGGCCCGAAACGTCAGCCTTTCTGCTCCTATGATGCTGCTTAGCCTGCTGTGTTCATCCAGCTCTGTACCTTGTTGTCTCGGATTCTCCAGCATTTGCAGTTCCTACTATCTCTGATTCATGTTTTTTATGCGGCCTGCCATTTTAAAATACAAACAAATGGATAAGAAAGGGAGAAATCTTTAAAGTGACAACAAGTTCAAGAGCTTGTAAAACTACAAGATCAGAAAAAAATTGGGGGAAATTAATGATTCTAAAAATAAATATTGGAGGGTCAAACTGGAAGTAAATAGACACCCGTTAGAGTTTAAACTAGATTCAGAAGCAGGGATGTTAGCATTATCAGATCAATTTAATTGGCTTAAACAAATAAAATTATAACCATCAACCATGAAGTTGCCAGGTCCTGGAGGAATATCATTAAAAAGGAAAGGTCAATTTCAGGTGAAACTCAGGAAAAAGGAAAGAGAAATCAATAAGATGGAATCAACAGGAGTTAAAAATGTATCTAATGTCATCTTCACTGAACTACTTGCTCACAACAGCAACAGCAGGAGTGACCAGCACACAGATGTTGTGGAGACGAAGCCTCACCACCACATTGAGGATACTCGTTGTTGTATTGAGCAGCACAACCACTGTAACTGTTGAACAAATCTAGCAAATCAAGACTAGGCATCCATGAGGTGCTGTCAGCCATCAACAGCGGTAGTACTGCATTCAGCAAAAATTTGCAACCTCAGATTGCCCCTAACACATCAGTGGAAAGATAATGCTGAAGCCTTTGCAAGCATTTTCAGCCAGAAGTGCTGAGTGGACAATTCATCTTATCCTCCTCCTGTGATCCCCTGTATGACAGATGTCAGCCTTCAGCAATTTTCATTTATTCAATGTGATATCACAGAATGACCATTCAGCCCTTAGTGCCTGCAATGGTCCTCTGAGCATTTAAACTTAGTGCCAATCTTCTGCTTTTTCCCCATATCCCTGTACATTGTTTCATATTTAATGCCTTATCTGATGCCTAGTGGAATATCTTATTTGAACCTGCCCCATCACACTTCTAAGCAGGTAGTCAGACTGTAACTGTTTGTTGTGTAATGGCAATAAATAGCTGAACGCACTGAACCCCTCCAAAGGCTGTGGGTCCTGACAACATTCCAGCAATAGTGCGAAGACTTGTGCTCTAGCCATGCCCATAGCCAGGCAGGTCCAGTAGAGGCAAAACTTTGACATCTACTTGGCAATGTGGAAATGGCCCAGCTATGTCTTATCCAAAATAAAAGGATAACTCTGACTTGACTAATTACTGCCCACATCAGCCTACTTTTAACCAGCAGCAGTGAGATGTAAGGTGTCGTCAACTGTGCTGTCAATAGTAACCTGCTCACTGATGCTCATGTTGTGTTCCTCAGGCCCACTCAGTTCCTGACTTCATTACAGACTTGATTCAAACATGGACAAAAGAGCTGAACCCAAGTGGGGAGTGAGTATGACTGCAGTTGATACGTCAAGTCAAGACTTGACAAGAGTGCAGTACGAAGGAACGCTAGCAAAACTGAAATCAATCAAAATTGGGGTAAACATCTCCACTGTTTGGACTTGTACCTAGTAGAAAGGAAGATGGTTGTGGCTGTTGGAGTTCAAACATTTCAACCACAGAACATGACAAGCAGGAATTCATCAGGATAGTGTCCAGAGACCAACCATCTCGACCAGGAGAGAATCCAAAACATTCTCTGTCACTGAGTCAAAATCCTGAAACTCACACCCTTATAGCACTGATACCCCAAGGATTGCAGCGAGTTCAAGGGAGTGAGTTACCACAAATTCTCGAAGGCAATAGGAATAGGTAATAAATATTGTCCAAACCAGTGACACCCAAAGCCCATGAACAAATGTAAACAAAAACTGAATATCTCAATGTCATTCAGAATCAAGAATGTTATCTACTAAGCAGAAAACCATGTTTGGAGCTAAATTAATCTGCAAAATTGATGCCACTGCAAATACATTGCCAGTTTAAAAAAGCGTTGTCACGTTTAGCGAAATTGAAAACAGAGTATCATATCAGCCTACAGGATGATGGAAAACTAGTCTGGTTATACACGCTGAGCAAAGTGCCTCACCCTCTTTTGAACAAAGTTAAGAAGAATTCAAGAAGATAAGACAAGAAGTGATTTAACAAGTTGCAATGGCAAGTAAATTGTGTTCAGATGTGGTTACAGTTTGAGAAGAATCTCAAATCTATGAATTAACTCGATGAATTAAGCAGTGAAAGATTAGATTAATCCAACGGCCTCAGCCGATGAAAATCTAGCAAACTAGTCAAGAGTGCCCTATTCACCAAGCTGGATCTTAATAATGGATTTTGGTAATTCTTTCCAGTTGAAAATGCAAAGATGTTAACCATTTTTAATACACTTTTACCTTTCAGAATGGCATCCATTCCAGATTCTTTTCAGACCACAATTCCCGCACATTGGATGGAATTAACAGGGTAATGTGCTACATGGACAGCATATTGATACATGGATATACAAAAGAAGAGCACAACCAAAGAGTCAGAGCAATGATGAGAGTCCTACAGAATGCAAGTCACTCAATAGAGTCCGCGCAATACATAGGATTCTTGACTTTGCATTATCAAAGAGTGATCCATGGTTTGCAAATGGGCAGTTTAAGACATTCACACGTGAATCAGATCTCATTTATGTAACCGGTTCACCTTACTATCCTCAAGTAAATGGAGAAGCTGAGCAAATTTGAACCGTAAAAGATTCATTGAAGAAAAATAAAGATTCAATTTTCCACTTTTAAGCTACTGATCTTCAGCACGAAAGATGTGTTATTGCCATCAGTCACTGACAACACAACCTCCATCTTTGTTTTCGATGTTGAAACCTCGCACTACTGAGAATGACCACAAAAGAATGGAACAACCGCAAGAGGAGCATGAAGATTTAGGAAAAAGTATAAAACATGAGAGTTACCAGAGTTACAGCCCGGAGACAGAGTGCGGGTTTGTGGTCAACAGATTTAGAATTAGGTTTCATTGCCATGTGTACTCAAATACAGGCGTTCAGTGAAAAGTGTACAATGTTGCCACACACAGCGCCATCTTAGGTACAAAGTACCTAATGGAGAGAAGGAATGACTATAACAAAAACAAGACAACTGAGATTGTAAATGGTTGAAAAAGTTTGTGATATATTGATATCATTAAACAAGGAACTATTTTCAGAAGAGGAGGAACAATAAAGTTCACTAAGGAGAAGAACCAGATCATGGAGATTGGTAAAAGCACCGTATAACCCTGCAAAGTCTGAGACTTTGATGGCAGTTATTTTAAGTATAAGTATAATGGGGATAAAGGCTTGGAGGGATATGTGGAGTAAGTTAATGGATTGTGAATCCTGCTAGCTACTGAAAGTTCACTGCTGATCCTCCAGAGTTATATAGAAAAAACAAATTGTGAGATGTGCGTGAACAGTGCATGTGCTACCTTTATATCAATCCTGTAGTGCACTGGAAAGTGGTTTAAATGACTGTGTTCACCTGGTGGCATAATATGCATTCATTTTAACAGCTAATACTAAGCCTGATCTTTGTGGCCAGCAGCTTTTCTATAGTGAGTGAGTCAGTGAGCGAGCAAGTGAGTAAAAATCAATATAGAACTATGAAGATCCATAAACTCTGTTGCATGAGTATCACCCCATTGGAAATACATGTGTTTGATGATTCCTCCCTTTCCATTCCTGCAACCTAAGCATTTCTGTAACCATTCTCCACTACCATTCTGTTGCGCACAAGCTCTTCAGAGGATCTCCTGAGCCCAGATAAACAAAGATTGCTGTCAGAATATTTATCCTTTGTACTAAACCTCGGCTTAATGCTACAGCTGTGTCCCTGAAAACCAAAGGAAAGAAGTTTAACTGAATGATATGTTCCCAAATGAAACAAGGTTTAAAACTGAAGTTTGTTTTATCTAAAAGAGAACTAGCGATAAAGAGTTTTTGTACAAGTTAAACATTGTACCATACATGTCTAGTATGGCGTTGAAATAACTTGTAAAATAAATAAGTCAATAAACATAAAATAAATATTGTGTAAATTCAATATAAATGACCCTCACTGGTCTTTCTACTTAAGAAGTTCGCTGTGTTCAGATATGACCTGCTTTCACTTTGATTAAATGGACTTTGAGATGCCAATAAGTCCAGTGTGTGATCTGTAGATTCTGCCAAAGATGGCACATGAAGATTCTTGGAAAATTTTGCACTCTCGCTGCCAGTCTAGCTTAACCTGATAAGGTCTCTCAGTGCCCAGAGCCCACAAACTCTCCGGCTTTGGTCAGTCACCATGAATTGGTGGAGACATTTCACCTCTTCAGAAATGTTTTGAAGACATCCTTAAAGTGTTTCAGTCAGGGTGGCTTTGAGTGATCACTACCTCAGTGCCAGTCACATTGACTCGTGACCTTCAACAAATGTCTCTCTCACCAGCTTTTAAATGGCCTCTGTGCCTCACCTCTTGCAATGTTGATGCAGGGCCAGACTTGGTCTCCAAAATTAATCAGAAGATTGCAGGGACAGGATCCTGAAGAAAAAGTACTGCATTCAGTATTTTTCACCCAAACGATCGCTGAAGCAAGGCAAGCCGTTGTACCGGTGCAAAGCAGCAAATGCCTCTATCTCAGAGATAGCAAGAACTGCCAGATGTTGGAGTCACAGATAACACAGTGTGGAGCTGGTGGAACACAGCAGGCCAAGCAGCATCAGAGGAGCAGGAAAGTTGATGTTTCAGGTCAGGACCCTTTTTCAGAAAATCTCACTGATTTTAAAATAGCTTCTTGACAACCACAACCACTACACTCATCCCACCTCCCCAGTGTAAAGCCATAGAATATTTGTACTTGGAAATCTAAAATTAAAATCAGGTTGCTAAGTCAATAAAGGGTCCATTACTGTGTAGAACTGAGCAGCTCAGGTTTAGGAGCCTTCTTTCCAAAAGGAAAAGACTTTATTTAAATATCCTTTATTAGGAATATTGCTTCAAAGTTTTTTGAAATAAATCAGGGTTCCCTCAAGTACAAATGGGCTCACTGGATGGCACAGATCAGATTGCAGGACCTAATGTCAATGCTAAAAAGTATAAAATAACATGAAAAGTTGATGCACAACAACATGAAATCATAATTGAACGTGAAAAGTGGGAACACTAAGCCACCAAACTGCAGAAATTCAAAACAAAACAACCTGAAACAGGGTGAGTTAATTTGGGGATTTACACTGGCTTTCTCAATGTATTATCTGTTTCTTGGATACTGCTATTCTGATGCTATTGCCATTTTATATAGTGACATTTTGTCGAGTCATCAGTTTATGTGCACTAATGGGTTTAGGGGAGATAACTGTCAGGCTGATTGGTCATACTGATCCCTCACTATTCACAAACAAAAACAGAAATAGCTGGAGAAACTCAGCAGGTCTGGTAGTATGTGTGGAGAGAAGGCAGAGGCAGTGATCTTTCTTCACAACTCACTATTCATATGTTGTGGAAAAAGGTCAGAGCTGCATTACCAGATACCTGATCTGCACCTTTGCAATGGTGCCAATGTGTATATATTTTTCAGCTTACTTATTTGATTCTAATCTATTTTCCACTTAAAAAAAATTTTTTCAAATATTTGCACTTAAAATAAATATTCCCTGTTCATTTCCACCAATACCACCCACATTTCTTTCATATTAATCTATATTAAAATTTTTCAGTTTATTTCCATCACTATTAATTAGATATATTTTTCTTTATGTTTAGAATACACAGTACAACACTTTTTAAAAATTCATTGACAGGATGTGGGTATTACTGGCTTAAATATTATTTATTGCTTATCTTTAATTGCTGATAAGAAGATATTGGTGAACCACCCTTTTTAATCATTGCAGTCTATGTAATGGGGGCACAGCTGCAGTACTGTAAGGAAGGAGTTTCAGAATTTTGTATCCATGGTGATGAAGGAAAAGTGATTTAGCTCCAAGTGAGAATGACATGTGTCTTGGAGAGGAGCTTTCAGGTGTCTGCTTTCCCATGCTTTAGCTGTCCTTATCCTTCTTGGCAATTTAGAAGGCACTGCCTCGGTGCTGTGCACCTTGGAGATTGTACCTACTGTTCTAACTATGTACCAGTAATGGAGGGAGTGAATATATAAGGTGATGGATGTGGCGTTAATCAAGTGACCTGCTTTGTCCTCAATAGTGTCAAGTTTCTTGAGTGCTGTTGAAGCCACTCTCATCCAAACAAATGGCATGTATTCCATCACACTCCTCATTTGTGCCTGGACAGTTACTGGGGATTTGGCGGGTGAATTCCGATCTCCCAACTGCTTTGTCGCCACAGTATGTATCTAATTGGTCCAGTTCTATGTCAACAGCAATCCCAAGCATGTTGACAGTGGTGGCTGTTATGCCATTGACTGTTAAGAGTTAATGGTTAGATGGTCATCGCCTAGCGACGTGGCGCAAATGTTACTTGCCAATTGTTAGCCCAATTCTGGATGTCGTACATATCTCGCACCGGACGTGGATTGCTTCAATATCTGAGGAGTCACAAATGGTGCTGAATATTGTTCAATCATCAGCAAACTTCCCCATTTCTGCCCATATGATGGAGGGAAGGTTATCCTTAGATGGCTGAGTCCAGTACAGTACCCTGAGGGACTTCTACAATAATGTCCCTTGATCAAAATGATTAACCTCTAAAGTCCACAACCAACTTCCTTTGTACCAGTTATGACTGCAACCATTGGAGAGATATGCCCCTGATTCCATTGCCTCCAGTTTTCTAAGCCTCTTTGATGCCACAATCAGTCAACTGTTACTTTGCAATCAAGTGCAGTTCTCTCACCTCACCTCCAGACCATATAAGGTCCACTTCACTTTAACCTACATCTAAAATGGAGCCACTGAAGAAAAAGACATTTGGTGCTGATAAAAAGGATGATATCCCGATTGTGGCTCTAGATTTAAAATTTAACAACTGCTTTATCTGTAGATATGATGGACGTATAATCAACAGTACGATAATGAGGTTAGATATATTTATTTCTTAAGCAAGTATTTTGCAATTTTGTGCATTACCCTAGTTCCAAAGAGGATTGGTTTCTAGAGAAACTGATGCTCTAGACAAATGTACTTTTCCACTGTCCAGAAAAATCTTACTACAAGGAAATTACCTATTTTTGTGATATTGCTTCATGGTAAATTTTCTCCATTTTATATACATCACAGTCCGCTGTCTGTTTTTAATAAACAACTAAAAATGAATGATGCAACATCTACTTTGACCCAAAGTGTATATAATAGTGCACTTTTTGCTACAATGTATATAGTTCACATTTGTCAATTACACGAAATTTTCTTTTACAACTGCCTTCTCTTTTAAGATTCCATGATAGTTCAAATAAGAAAATACTTCCTTCTGTCATCTTAAAGATTGTATCTTTAAATGATCTTCCCTCGAAGAATGGAGTCAGTCTAAAAGTCAATCACTCAGTTTACAGTTAGTTCCTTACTGAATAAATGCTTTTTTAAATCATTTCAGCAAATGATGGAATGTCAAACAGAGACAGCAAAGTAATGTAAACAGGTTAAGTGAGTAGGCAAAAGCTTGGCAGATGGAACATAATGCAGGAAAACATGAGGTTATGCACTTTGACAGGCAGAACAGAGGAGCTTAATATCATTTAAATGGAGAACGATCACGGAACAGAGGGATTTGGGCACCATTGTCCATGAATCACAAAAAGTTAGCATTGAAGTTCAGTAGGCAATAGGGAAGGCGAATATAATGTTGGCCTTCACGTCAAAGGGAATGGAATATAACAGTAGGGAGGTTTGGGTAAAAGAAGACACTAATTTGATTACACAAAAAAAGCCAAAGAACTGATGGAAACCAGAAACAGAAACAGAAATTGCTAGAAAAACTCTGCAGCTCTGGCAGCAACTGTGGAGAGAAAACAGAATTAATGTTACAGGTCCAGTGACTATTCTGAAGAAAAGTCACTGGATCCAAAACTTTAATTCTGCTTTCTCTCCACAGATGCTGACAGACCTGCTGATGTTTCCTGCAATTTCTGTTTTTGTTAATAGTCAGACTACGGCTGGAATACTGTGAACAGTTTTGGGCTGTTAACTAAGGAAATGTATACTGGCATTGGAGGCAGTCCATAGAAAGTTCACTAGGCTGATACCAGATTTGGAGGGACTGTCTTTTGAGGAGAGGTTGAGTAGCTTGACCATGTACTCATTGGAATTTAGAAAAATGAGAGGCAACCTTATTGAAACCAATAAGATTCTTAGGGAACTTCACAGGATGGATGCAGAAAGGTTGTTTCCTCTTGTAACAAAATCTAGGCATAAATTCAGAATAAGGGTCACGTTTTGACAGGCTGAATGGCCTACTTCTGCTCCTACATATTATGGTCTTATTAAGATGGTGTGTGGAAGGATTCAGGAAAGGGTTAATTCATAAATAGCAAGGGAAATGTCAAAAGTCTAAAACCAAGGAGCATTTTCAGTAGCTATAAGGAAGTGAAGAAGGAAGAGAGGAAGCAACACAGAGAATAATGTATTAGTGACTTTGGTGACATCAGGTACATTTAAAAAAAGGTCTATGCTAAAGGCCCTGTATTAGAAATGTGAAGCATTCACAAGAAATGAGATAAATTATCAGCAACTAGCAATTAATCAATTTGAACTGATTGCCATTACAGAAACATGGTTGCAAAGTGATCGAGACTGGGAACTAAATACTTTGTTTTACTTTTAAAGGAGATGGACAATTGGAGAAGTTGATGGGGTAACCCTGATAAAAGACAGGATGAAGAAGGCACAGAGAAAGGATCTGAAGTTAGAAATCGCAAATTAGGGTGTTTGGATGGCTTTTTTAAAATTATATTCATGGAATGTGAGAACCACAACTAAGCCAGCATTTATTGTTTATTTTTAACTGCCCTTGAGGAGGTGGTGATGAGCTGGCTATTAGATCACTACAGTTCTTGGGGTATGGGTGTAAGGACATCCACAGTTCTATCAATGAGGGAATTTCAGGATTTCGATCCAAATCAGGAGAGCATGTGACTTGGCAGGGAGCTTGCACGTAGTGGTGTTTCCACACATCTTCTGTCTTTGTTCTTCTAGACCCTAGAGATCAGAGTTTCAAAGGTGCTTTCTAAGGAGCTTTGGTGGGTTGTTGCAATGCATTTTATAGATGGTACACACTGCTGCCTCTATGTATCCAAGCTGAAAGGAAATTAATGTGGAGTGCAATGGATGGGATGCAATCAAATGGGCTACTTTGTCTGGGATGATGTCATCCTTTTTGACTGTTGTTGAAATTGCACTCATCAACACAAGTTTCATAGTATTCCATTGCATTCCTGCCTTATCAGTGGTGGATAGGTAATGGGAAGACAGGTGAGTTGCTTGCCACAGAATTCCCAACCTCTGACCTGCTCTTGTAACCATATTATTTATATGGCTAGTCCAGTTTAGTTTCAGATTAGTGGTGTTCCTCAGGTTGTAGATAGTGGGGGAATTCAGTAATGGTAATGCCATTGAACGTTCAAGAGGCAGTTGTTGGATTCTGTCTTGTTATCCCACTGGGGGAAACACCCTTCCTGTATCTACCCTGTTAACTTCTGTGGGCATATTATAAGTTTGAAATGCCATCTGCATCTTTTATCAGGGCAACTGCAGAGGACATGATCTAGGGATCTACGACAGGAAAAACACGACACTCAAAGCTCCTGAGAAGCACCCTGCACCCAGTTTCTCAAAAAGTAACAATTTTTCTTTATGTTTGCCACATTCCAGATAGAGGTCTATTTGTACCTAGTGTAACTATCTCTGCCTCCTCATGCATATGTAGCATCTATTTTCGGTTTGCTGTTAACCATTTATGACAATGAATGTCTATTAATTTAAATCCAATCCGATGCCCATGTTATACATTTGAATGGAGAGTCACTTTATAATGTTTGTTTCCTCTATTCCTAGCGGAGCTTAAGGCAACTGCATTAGTTCATGAGCAGCTTTGGCTGAGAGAGATTTTCAATTTAGTACAATTAAGTAATGCAATCCCCATGATATCATTCTTTATGTCACGTGTTCAGTAGATAATTCCCTTTTTCCTGACTGAGTTCCTATATTTTTTCATAGACTTGGAGGTTGTGTACATGTTAGTTTTCAAGAAAGATACTTGTAATTATTTGCACAATTTAAACCTTTTGATAGTCTTCACATCTTTACAAAAGATTGGAGCAAATAAAATCAGCTTTTGGGAATTACAATGTGACACCCTATATAAAATGCATAACCAGGGTATCAAATCAAATTTGAATCATGCTCAGTTGTTAAGTTTCTAAGCTATTAAATCCTATTAGTATATACCTGTCCTAGAAAACTGGCTTATTTATCTATATGTCCAATACTATCTTCCTTAAATTATCTCCTTTCAGTCTCAGAGTGAATTGAATTTGAACAGTAATATACTTAGATAGTTATGATTCCAAATAGTTAGGCCAAATTTCAGAACTGATCATGAATTGCCAAATTTAGAATTCTGCAGTTTTTAAATCTGTCAGTGCATAAGGTCACTACTACTTTATAGAGTCACAGACCTAAACCACTGTAAGAGGCTCTTTGGCCTATTGTTCCCTACTAAACACCGATCTACAATAGTCCCATGTTCCATTAACTTTGTACGCTACAGTGTTTCAAGTGGTCATCTACATACTTAAGTGTTGTGATGGTTCCTGCCCCTCCACTCTTTCAGGCAGACAGTTCCAGATACCCACCACCTTTTGTGTGAAGCTATTCTTCTTTAAATTCCTTCTAAGCCTCCTTTTACCTTAAATTGATGCATCTGGTTATTGACCAATTTACTAAAGGGAAAATTTTCTCTCTATCTATGCCCCTCATAATGCCATACACCTCAATCAGATGGCTCCTTAGACTTGTGTGCTCTCAGGAAAATAAGACAAGCCCACCTAACCTCTCTTTATAGCTGAAACACTCCAGCCCAGGCAAAAGATAAATGAAACCCTTCTGTACCCTCTCTAATGCAATTACTTCCTTCCTAAACTGTGGCAAGCAGAACAGCACACAGCACTTCAGTTGCAACATAATATCTTATACAGCTCCATCATAACTTCCCTTGTATTCAATGCCATGACTAATAAAGACAAGTATCTCATAAGCTATCTTACCCATGTTATCCATCTGCCCTGTCATCTATGGAGAGACACACCAACGTCCCTCTCATCCTTTGTACATCCTAGGGTCCTACCATTTATTATGTACTCCCTTGCCTTATTAGTCCTCCCAAAATGCAGTTAATTGATTCTTTTCCTTGTCCTGCTCCTCTGCTGGTCACAATGAAGTTTTAATTTCAATAGGGAGGTGAGATTGCCAATTACATACGTATCAGGCTGTAGATAGCTCAGTATCAAAAATAAGTCAGCCAGATTGCTTAAGTAACAAATGAAGAACTGGTTCATTGCAAAAAAATCTTATTCAAGCAGAGTTGCAATAATTAAACTGTCCAAATACATACAACTGCACTTCTTGAAGATTAACACATATCCTGCGAAACTGGGAGCAAAATATGCATATTTTGCAGTGATATTTTAAAGTACTTTGGCCAAGTAATATTAAATCGGGAAAAAGATCATCCAAATGTTCGCACTGATGTGGCTTCTTGGATCAATAATAACTGGATAAATCCTTTTTCCTCAAGACTGTGGTCTAGATTTCAAATTCTTCCTTTAGCAACTTTTGATGACTAGGCTTTCCAGTGAATTTGTTACTCTCAAACTTTGATGGGAGAGATTTCTGAGAAAGTGAGTGGGAAAAAGTTGTTGCTTGAAGAAAGTTATTTCAGACCCTGTGTTCAAATTCATATGCTTATTACACTCCACACTGAATCACATGACCTCTCACTGAAAGTTACATACACTTGTGATTTCAGTTGAGCAGCACATGTTCTTTGCAAATGCAGCATTTTCTCCTGTTGCAGCCTCCTTCATTGCCTTGCAAAGCTTTCTTCTCAAGAGAACTTATAGAGGTTTATAAAATCATGAGGGGCATGGATAGGTGAATAGCCAAGGTCTTTTTCCCGGTAGGTGAGTCCAAAACTAGAGGGCGTAGGTTTAAGGTGAGAGGGGAAAGATTTAAAATGGGTCTGAGGGGCAATCTTTTCATCAAGAGGGTGGTGTGTGTGTGGAATGAGCAGCCAGAGGAAGTGGTGGAGGCGGGTACAATTACAGCATTTAAAAGGATGGGTATATGAATTGGAAGGGTTTAAAGTGATATTGGCCAAACGCTGGCAAATGAGACTGGATCAGTTTAAGGCATCTGGTCGGTATTGGACCGAAGGATCTGGCTCCGTGCTGTATAACTCTATGACCAGTCAATAGTATTCTAAATTAATATTTCAGCTAGCACAATCTCACAACAATCATCAAACATCATGTTTCTTATCAAGAACAGCTATTTATTTACTGAATTTAATTCCAAATGAAATCATCAGTTTTAGCTGAGTGAATGAAAGAGCTGTGCATTCTAAAAGAATATTACGATGTCACATGCCCTACTGAATTGTGTTGAATTTATAGGTCTCCCTCAGTTAAGCTACACATGGACCACTACAGTTGCCTTACCCACAGGTTCAATTCCTGTACTAGCTGAGGTAACAATGAAGGTCCCACCTTCTCTACCTCATCTATCACCTGAAGCATGGAGACCGTCAAGTTAAACTCACCACCAGTCAGCTTTCTCTCTCTAATCGGACAGCGACCTTTATGCCCCTCTGGGACAATGGCAAATTTAACCACACTATTTTCAATAATAACTATGGAAGGAAATAAGAATAAGAAATAAATCATAAAAGGCAGTATAAATTTAACTTGTATTTATACAGCATTTTTAATATCTCTAAATAGGAACAGAGAGAGTTGAGAGACAGAGAGTTGAGAGACAGAGAGTTGGAGGATGGATAATCCAGAGATTAAAGGTATAAACAGCTGAATGCATAATCACCAACAGTTGATGAATTAGAGTCCAGGATATTCAAGGTGCCAGAATTGGAAAAACATAGATGGATATCTTAGGAGCACAAGAGTTAATGAAAGAATCCCATGAAAGAATAAATAAAATATGCACAAGGAACAAGAGTAGGCTATTTGGCCCCTTGACTTTGCTCTGCCTTTCAATAAAATCATGGTGATCTGATTTTAATCTCAATTTGACGTTCCTGCATATCCCCAACAATCTTCCAGCCCTTTGCTAATCAAGAATCTACCTATCACTGCCTTACAACCTATTTAAACATTCTGCATCCACCACCCTTTCAGAAAGGGAATTCCAAACTCTCTCAAACTGCACCTCCTGAAGAAAAATAAAAGTTTCCCTTCTGTGTTAAAAGGGTGCCCCCTTATTTTTAAAGTATGACCACTACTTCTAGATGCTCCCACAAGAAAACATCCTTTCAACATCCACCAGGTCAAGTCCCCTCTGGATCTTATATGTATCAATTAAGTCACTCTTGACTCTTCTAAACTCCAGAGGATGCAGGCCTTGCCTGTGTCACCTTTCTTCATAAGGTAATCTATTCACTTCAGGTATTTGTTTAGTAAATCTTCTCTGCAAATTTTCCCAATGCATTAACATCTTTCCATAAGTACAGTGGCCAGTACTGCACATAGTGCTCTGATACCTTATGGTGGTTCTCAAAGTGGATATCAAAATATAATCTCGACACAGTGTTTCAGTAAAAATACAAGTTTATTTTGTGTGGACACAGAAAATATGAATATTCTAGTCAGCCCCTGCTAAGTTCTCCATCATCTTCTACTGTTCAGATCGTAATATACAAGTGTTAAATACAGTTACTCAGTCCATTTTAGCTAGACATTTCTTACATCATACTGCAATTGATTAGGAAAGTCTCACTGCAACTGTCCAAGTCCTGGTGAGAACACATCTGGAGTACTGCAAATATTTTTGGTCCTTTTATTTAAGGAAAGATATAATTTCATTGGAAGTAGTTCAGAGAAGATTCTCTAGGGTGATACCTGGTATGCAGAGATTGTGTTATGAGCAAAGATGGAACAGGTTGGGAATCTATTCATTGAAATTTGGTATGAATAAACAATATACATGTGATATCAGAGTCTGACTGGTTGAATCAAATCAACTTGGAGGGCATAAGTAGTAAAAATGATCTGATTTGATTTATTACAGTCATGTATACTGAGGTAATATACAAGTGTATCAGGGTAACAGAACCAAGTGCAAGATACAATGTTACAGCTGCAGAGAGCGAGATCAACATTAACATTAATGATCTCATTGAAACAGATAGGATTCTTAGGGGCTTGACTGGGTAAATGCTGAAACATATTTTCCCTCTTAGGAGACTCTGGGATCAGAGGGCATAGTCTCAGAATAAAGGGGTGTCGATTTAAGACAAAGATGAGGAGGAATTTCTTCTCTCAGTGGGTTGTAAGTCTTTGGAGCTCCTTGCCACAGATGGCTGTGGGGGCAGAGTCCTTGTGGATATTTAAGGCTGAGATAGATTCTTGATCAGTGAGGAATCAAGAGTTATGGGGAAAGGGCAGGAAAGTGGACAGAAGGAATGTAGGATCAGCCATGATCCTATTGAATAGTGGAACAGATTCAAGGGCTGAATGGCCTAATGCTGTTCCTATTTCTTATGGTCTTACACAAATTATCGTGGCTGGACACACTCCCCAACAGCACATGACATACATGCACATGACCAGATCATATTCTTCTAATTGCTGAGTGCTATGATTTCTAGCAGCAGTGTTGCAATATTCTCCCCAAGATCGCTTCTGCCAATGCTCATTCTAACTACAGCCTTGAAATTGAGATCTTTTGTGTTTACCCAAGGGAACAAGCAATCACACGGTTTCTTAGCCCGAACACAGTAATGCTATCTTTTAATCCTTACATTCCCAATTTGTAGTTTGGCACATCTGCCCTACTTCACACCGATCAGCATATTTGTTTTTACAAGCTCACTATTACCACCAGCAGGTTTGTTAATGTTACTATATAATTTTGATCGGTGTATGAGAAACTAGGGTATACTCTAATAAATTTCACCATTGTTGTGCTTCCAATGGAGGTATGTCAGCTAATGAGCAAAATGTATTGAATAAAGTAGGAGACTAGAGATAGCTGTATGGAACTATTCATAAACTAAAGAAGTGTGGATAATACAGCCGTACAAGGAAACAAATCAGCATTTTGAAGAAGTCTTTTATTTAGATTATATATTTGGTATGCATAAACAATACACATGTAATATCAGATACAGTCTGACTGGTTGACTATGTACACCAAATGGATTATATCTTCATAGCAAATCAGCTTGGAGGGCAGAAATAGTAAAAATGATTTGATTTGATTTATTACAGTCATGTATACCAAGGTAATATGCAAATGTATCAGGGTAACAGAACAGAGTGCAGGATACAATGTTACAGCTGCAGAGAGAGATCAATATTAACATTAGAAAGTCTGACAACAGCAGGGAAAGAAGCTGTTCTTGAATCCTTTCACATGTTAATATAATCTTCTGCCCGATGGAAGAGGGTGGAAGACAGTATAACCAGGGTGGGAGGGATCTTTGATTATGTTGGTTGTTTTCCAAATGCTGCGGGAAGTATAGATGAAGTCAATGGATGGGAGGCTGGCTTGGGTGATGGACTGGGCTGTGTTAACTTAGGTGGTAAATGGAAAGTATCTGCATTTGAAAAATGAAGAACCACTACAGTATTATTTTGTTTGAAGTACTACATATGCAATTATTAATGTTATTAAAACATTGTATTGTAGTCCAGAATACAATTCTATATCATAAAGTTGCCACAGACCCAGAGGACTGCTCTCTCACAAAATGGTGGTTTAATCTGAGGATCATCATACTTCAGACGAGGGACAGAGTTGAGAAGGTGGGACCTTCATGAATAACATCAGCTGATGCAGGAATTGAAGATGCGTTCTTGGTGTCACTCTGCACCACAGACCATTGCTCAGCCAATGATAGTTTGGGGGGACGGTTAGCTCAGTTGACTGGAAGGCTAGTTTGCGATATAAAGTGATGCTATCAGTGCAGGTTCAATTCTCACACTGGCTGAGGTCACTATGAAAGTCCCATCTTCTCAACCCTGCCCATCACATGATGTATAGTGACCCTTAGATTAAACCACCACCAGGTGTCTCACTCTAATGAGAGATGAGCCCTGTGGTACTATTGTGACATTACTTTTACCTTCTACACTCTAAGAGCTTAAAAATGAATAGCCCTATCAGACTGTTCATTACTAGTTTCAAATTATTATTGTGTAATAAACAATAAAGTTTCTGGGCTAAAATTCTATGCTTAGCCTGCCAGGTACATCCTACTGTCACATCTGTATGAGTGAACCTTGGAAACCCACTAGACATTTTAGTTGTAAGCGCATGTATGCTGCCCAGTTGGGTCATCTACTGGGACCGTGCCTTAAATACGCTACGGCTATAGGTGGAGAGTTAAAAAGAAATTCATATGCGTACTACAGCTCAAGCCAGGATCCCAAGTTCCAAAGAAGAATCATGCTGAACTTGAAAGATAACTCTTTCTCCATTATCAGATGCTGCCAAACCTGCTGAGTTTCTCCAATACAACAAGGTGCAGGGCTGGATGAACACAGCAGGCCAAGCAGCATCATAGGAGCAGAGAGGCTGACGTTTCGGGCCTAGAGAGTTTCTCCAATACGTTGTTTTTATTCGCCAGATGGGCCCCTTTTTCATCCCTGCAACAGTCAGTGCATCTCCCTTCAATGGGTGTACCAGCTGTTGCTATTCCACCATGCTCTGTATGTGGAAACTGCAACCAGAGATGTGACTGATCTTATTTAGATACCACTACAGAACATTGCTTCTGCTGAATTCAGAAGTCAGTGATCCATCATTTAATGGTCCTGACATAATTCATAACTGATATACAAAAGTAAGTATATCAGAAGGATCACATATAGGACTTATTCTATTTTCTACATATGCTAGAACAATTTAATAAAAGGAGCCACAAAATAAGAAGTGCAAATGTATCTAGAAGACATGACGTATAGATATTAATAACATTTCTATCCCATTATGTCATCCAAAGTCACTTTCAAAGCTTTGATTCATTTTAAAAACATTTTATTAAGCACATTTGCTTTAGATTTATATTAGATAGGGATCCTTTCAAATTACAGCACAGTAATCTTCAAAACAATTAAATCTCCAGGAAAACTTTCCTTAATCCACAAATCATCATTTTATTTCATGCAAATTGTTGCTATTCTGTGCTTCCTCGTAATCAACTTCAAACAGTTAAGCTGAACATTTTTAGGATTTGGATAGTATTTTAATTCCATAATAATGTCTCAAAAATATGAAACAATCAAGGGAAAGGGGGACAGGATATAATGTAACATAAGAAAAAAGTACTAGAGAAGCTAATGGGGCTGAAAGTCAAATACGTCCCCTGGACCTGTTGAAATGCATCCTAGGATATTAAAGTAGCGGCAGAGACATTGTTACCAGAGCATCCAATCTTTCAAGAATCCTTAGATTCTGGGAATGTTGCAGAGGACTGACAAACTGCCACCATAACACCCTTATTTAAAAGGCAGGTCTGTTGTTGGGACAAAGTTAGGGTCTACTATAAAGGATGTAACAGCACAGCATTTAAAAATGTTAATCAAACACAGTCAGCATGGCTTCACAAAGGGGAAATCATGTCTGACAAATTTATTAGAATTTTTCAAGGAGGTGACAAGCAGGATAAATGATAGAACTAGTAACTGTAATATATTTGGATTTCCAGAAGGCATTTGGAAAGGTACCACACAGAGCCCGTAACAGCCCAAGGTGTTGCACACATGAACAAAGGATTGGCCAATAGAAGAAAAGAGTGTTGGGATAAGGAGGACATTTCAAGATGACAACCTGTAACTAGTGAAGTGCCACAATAATCAGTGCTGGAGACACAATTATTTACAGTGTATATTAATAACTTTTATGAGGGAAATGAATGCACTATATTTAAATTTGTAGATGACAATAATAGGTGGGTAGGCATGTTTTTAAAATGACAGCGTCAGCAGAAAGATATACTCAGGTTAAATGAGTAGCAAAATCTTGGCAGATGGAATGTAATGTCACAACATGTAAGTTATGCATTTTGGTAGGAAAAGTAGAAGAACTTAATATTACTTAAATGGAGAAAGACTGTGGAAAGCTGCTGTACAGCATGATTTAGGAGTCTTCATGCTTAAATCATTAAAAGCTAGCATATACATTCAGCAGAACAGGGAATGTTGATCCTATTTCAAGGGGAATGGAGTATAAAAATAGTGATATTTTGCTAAAACTATACAAGGCACCAGGCAGACCATACAGAACACTATGTGCAGTTTTGCACCCTTTATCTAAGGAAAGCTATACTGGCACTGGAGGCAGTACAGAGAAGACTCACTCAGTTGATCCGGATACGCAGAGGTTGTCTTATGAGGAAAGGTCCAGTATTTTGATCTTACACACTCTGAAGTTTAGAAAAATGAGAGGCGGCCTTATTGAAACAGAAGATTCTTGGGGAGGATTGACAAGGTAGATGCTGAGATGTTGTTTCTCCTTGTTAAATAATCTAAGACCAGATGACATAAACTCAAAGTAAGGCATCACCCAGTTACAACAGAGAAGGAATTTCTTCTCTTAGAGTGCAGTGAATTTGTGAAATTCTTTACCACGGATGAATGTCAAGGCAGGGGTTTTAAGTATAGTCAAGGCTGAGATTGACAGATTTTTAATCAGTAATGGGGTCAAGGGTTATGGGAAAAAGACAAGGAAGTGGAGTTGAGGACTATCAGATCAGCCATGATCTCACTAAATGGCAAAGCTGACTCAATAGCTTGAATTGTCTATTTCTGCTCCTACATTTTATGGGTCTAAAGTTCTTCAAATTATAAATAATTGCACAGAACAAATGAAACTTTCAAAACAGGATCCTTTACCTCAACTTCATCTAAAATAAGTTCAATATTGTATTCAGTTTTTATAAACCTGCTTTTCGAATACATTAATTTACCAAACTATATTTACTTCTATGTTGACGAATCATTTGTGGATACTCATGTGTGCACTACACAGTTGTAAAATGGCATCAGGAAGCATCAATCTAAAATAAACCATTTTTAAATCTGTATTGCAAATAGTTAAAAGACTTTGGCATTGTTAACAGGGTCAGTTATTTTGATGCTAATAAGATTGCAATAAAAAGAGTTTTTGTTGAGCTTCCAAAGTTACAACAGGAAAGGACCTGAAGAAATTCACTCCTGAGTGTTCAGAAATATCCACGTCTGCAGTGAACCTTATTACCGAAAGGATAAATGTCTGCACTTTCGTGAAATATGAAATGATATTTAATGCCTTTCTAACATCTAGTAATACTCAATTTTACAGCAAGACTGAGAAGACCTCGGTGGCATTTTGTATCTCACTTGTTTCCAGAATTTTGAGTTTAATGATGGAGATTCTTTTTCCCATTCACTGTTTGTCCACTTAACAGTTCCTTTCTTTTGTATAATATGCCTCATTGATTCTGGAAGGTCACTGTAATTATCATGATATTCTAACTCAATCAGAATAACTTCCATTTGATTAGATATTAATGCATCATGCAGTCCAACTTGCTGTTCAAACATGGTGCACAGTTGTTTATCAAAGGATTTTGCCATCAAAATAATCAGTCTTCTGCTGTCTTTGATGTTTGATTTTACTTTTTCAATGTAATCTGAAAAGAACAAAAAAATGGAGAAAGCATAAGATGAGCAAATCAACAGAGTTGAAAAATTGCTTCTGGGATGCCAATGACACACCTGGCTTTTTGCTACCATCGTAACTGTACATAGGTTGGGAAGATATATTAATTGCAAGGGGCCAGTGGATACCCACTGCATTGCAGGTAAAATATAAGCAGTCATCAGCGTATACACAGAAATCCATTGATATTTCCCTTGCTCCATTTCCCTTCACATTCTATTGCATTACCAAAATTAAAATCCTGTCTTTAAAGACTAGCGGGTAGTCATTATCTACCTTATAAATATTTTGGCTACAAGAGGTCAGAGGCTGGTTATTTTGCATTGAGTGACACACTTTCTATCTTCCAAAAGTCATTCTGTGGCCTACAAAATAGAAGTCATGGAATACATTGCATTGGCCTGAATGAGTGCCAATCTAACAACATGTAAAATATCCTATACCATCCAAGAAGAAGCAAGCTTTCCAATAATTATGCCATTTGCTACCTTATACATTTATTCCTTTTCTATAGGTGCATGGCAGGAGCAGTGCTGTAAAATTCATCGCAATATCTCAATATAATTTCTTTGGTGGTACTTTCCAAACCTGAATTTGTTACCACTTATAAGCACAAGGGCAGGTTTCACTTGAATGCCCAACCATTTCTAAGCTCCCCTCTGAAATTACACATTATCCTGACTTCCAAATATAGCCCCATTCTTTCGTGGTCACTAGGTCAAAATCCTGAAACTCCTTACCAAACAGCTGTGTGAGCTTGCCTAAACCAGACAGATCACAGCAAGTAAAGGTGGGAGTTCAGCATTCACATTCACAAGGCCAACTGGGGATTGGTGATTAGTTGCTGGCCTTATTAGCAATGCCCACACTCCACAGTTGAATAAATAACCTTTAAAAATGCTCTTTCATACTTTGTATTTACTTGCATCCTCCAGAATAGAAATATAGCCAATATTGGCAGTACTGTGGTTTTTTTAACCCCCAAAAATGTGTCTGGTACTGGTTCCACCAGTAATTGTACCTCAACCCAAACTTCCCTTAAGATGGTTATGGGTCATTTTCTGGAAGTGCTGCATTCCATCTGTTGCAGGTACACCCACAGTACTCTGAGGGAAGAAGTTCAAGGATTCTGACTCAACAGCAGTGAGTGAAGAGTGATTTAATTCCAAGTCTGGATACTGTGTGGGTGAACGTGTGTCTCATGGATGAGACAGACTTGGGGAGTCAGCAGGTGAGTTACTTGCCAGAGTTCCCAGCCTTTGACATGCCCTTGTTGTCACAGTATTTATATTACTTATCCAGTTCAGTCACGTGTCATTGATAACTGAGTGTGTTGATTATGGAAGGATTCAGTGATGGTAATGCCATTGAATATCAAATGGAGGCGACTGGATATTCTTTTAGTGGAGATGGTCTTTGGTTAACACTTCAGTGGCAAGTAATATTTATGGTGATGCTGTCCAGATCTTGCTGCATATGGATACTGAATGCTGCAGTTTCTGAGCAATTACAAATGGTACTGAACAATCATTAGCGACCATCCAAAATTCTGACCTCTTGATGGAGGTAAGGTTATTAACAAAGCAGCTGAAGATGGTTGGGCATAGGACACTACCCTGAGAACTGCCTGCAGTAATATCCTGGGACTGAGATGACTGACCTCCAAAGGCCACAGTCATCTTTTGTGTTAGGCATGACCCTAAAGAGTGGGGAGTTTTTTCCAATTTCTATTGACTTCAGTTTCACTCGGACACTTGATGTCATACTTGGTTAAATGTTATGTTGATGGCAACAGCAGTCACTTTCACTCCACGCTGGAATTAAGCTTTGCTGTCTATGTTTGGTTCACGGTTATAATAAGATTAGGAGCTAAATGACCTTGGCCAAACAAAAGTCGAATGTCAGGGAGCAGGGAATTCCTTTGCAAGCATTTCTTGATAGTGCTGTTGATGACCCTTTCCATCTTTTCGATAATGTTCAAGAATAGACTCATAGGGTATTAATTGGCTAAGTTGGTGTTTTTGTGGCCAGAACATACCTGGACAATTTTCCACATTGCTGGATGTGCCAGTGTTATGGCTGAAATGGAACAACTTAGCTTGTGGCATGGCTAGTTCTGGAACAGAAGTCTTCAGTACCATACAGTTTTGATGAAATCATATTAGACTCAAAACTTTAACTCTGTTTTTCTCTCTACAGAGACACTGTTGAGTTTCTCCAACAGTCTGCAAGTTTGATTCAATACCATTGCTGGAATGGTGTCATAACCTATAACCTTTGCTGCAACCAGTGCCTTCAGCTACTTCTTGATATCACATGGAGTGAATCAAATTGGCTGAAACAATCCTATAGATTTACTTTCAATGCAAATGTGAGGATCGAGGACCACACAGCCTTATGAGTCAACAGTTCATTCTCACCTTCTCCAGGTAGATCATCTCGTCCAGGTATGAACAATTTATATCCACACTGGCATTCCAAAACTTGGGGGAGTATATCCATAACAAAGACAAGGATGTTGGTACAGTATGATGAACAAGAGCTTCGTGGATATACGATATAAGCATCATAACTCTTACCATCTGCAAAAGAACAAAGCATTAGTATAATTTACCAGAACATTATACTAAATTTATTTGGAAAACATTTCACTTAATTTGCTGTTAGTTTTAACAAATTTTGAATGTGCACCTACCATTTTCAGGGTACTTCGCAGGAAAGGTGTCACGGTACCACAGCACAATAGTAATCTTGAAAAATTTGTAAGTGCATCCGCTGATGAATAAAACACAGGCAAAAATGCCAAATGCAGCTACTATCTCCTTTGTGAAATCTGGAGCTGAAATATATATAAAACGTTTTTATTTACAAGATTCAGAAATTCCTAATAAGGCAATGCATTTGCAGCAGTCTGGGAGGGTTACTAAAAGGAGGCAACAGTAAATACAGTTTCCTGAAATTTGGACATAAATTTTACCCCATTTTCATGCAATGTGTAGAGAGAAAGACACTGGTGCCAATTTAATAGGCCAACAGTCTTGTATCTTTGCCGTGACGTTTGAAGATTTATTCTATGGTTTTTAATCTTATCTATCAGAAGTAGTATTCTAAAGCTGTTCCATTTCCAGTCATGACTTTTCATTTTAAAATATACAAATTTGAACACTCTTACGAAGAGAATTAAATATAAAATTAGAGGTGATGTTTCAATTATACAAGGCACTGATAACACTGCATCTGGAGTAGTAGCTACAGTGTTGATCAACATATTCAAGGAGGGATGTGAACACATGGGAAGCAGTTCAGTTACCAGACTAATACCTAGATTGACAGAGTCATCTAATGAGGGAAGGTTGAACAGGCTGGGCTTCTACCTGCTGGAGTTTCGAGGAGTAAAAGGAGACTCGATTGAAACAAGACCCTGAATGGTCTTGGCAGGGTACACGTAAAGAGAATGTTTCCTCTTATGATGGGGGAATCTAGAACGAGGGATCCATGTTAAAAATAAGGAGACACCAATTTAAAACAGAGAGGAGGTAATTTTGTTTTATCATAGAGGGTCACGAGTCGTTAAAGGTCTCTTCCTGAAATGGCAGTGAAAGCAGAATCTCTTAATATCTTAAAGGCAGAAATGGACAGACATTTAGTCGTAGAGATGTACAGCACAGAAATAGACCCTTCGGTCCAACTCGTCCATGCCAATCAGATCTCCTAAATTAATCTAATCCCATTTACCAGCATTTGGCCCATATCCCTGTAAACCTTTCCGTTTCATGCACCCACGCAGATTCCTTTTAAATGTTGTAATTTTACTAGCCTCCACCACTTCCTCTGGCAGCTCATTCCATACACGCACCACCCTGTGTGAAAAAGTTGCCCCTTAGGTCCTTTTTATATCTTTCTCTTCTCACCTTAAATCTATGCCCTCTCGTTTTGGACTCCCCTACCCAGGGAAAAAGGCCTCGGCTATTCACTGTATCCATGCCCCTCATGATTTTATAAACTCTCTAAAGTCACATCTCATCCTCCAATGTTCCAGGAAAAATAGCCCCAGTCTATTCAGCCTCTCCCTATAGCTCAAATCCTCCAACCTCAGCAACATCCTTATAAATCTTTCCTGCACCCTTTCAAAGTTAACAACATCTTTCCTATAGCAGGGAGACTGGAACTGAACACAGTACTCCAATTGTGGCCTAACCGTTATCCTGTACAGACACAACATGACATCACAACTCCTATATACAGTGCACTGACCAATAAAGGCAAGAATACCAAAAGCCTCCTTCACTGCCTTGTCTACCTCTGCCTCCACCTTCAAGCAACCAAGGACTCTTTGGTTCAGCAAAACTTCCTAGGACCCAGTCCTGCCCTGATCTGCCTTACCAAAATGCAACACCCAACGTTTATCTAAATTAAACTCCATCTGCCACTCCTCAGCCCATCAGATCAAGCCCCCATTGTAATCTGAGGTAACCTTCTTCACTGTCCACTACACGACCAATTTTGGTGTCACCTGCAAACTTACTAACCATGCCTCCTGTATTCACAACCAAATCATTTATATGAATGACAAAAAGCAGTTAGCCCAGCACCAATTCTTGCTGCACACTGCTGGTCACAGTCCTCCAATCTGAAAAACAACCCTCCACCACCACCTGTCTCCTACCTTCAAGCCAACTTTGTATCCAACTGGCTAGCTCTTCTTGAATTTTATGTGATCTGACCTCGCTAACCAGTCTACCATACAGAACCTTGTCAAATGCCTTGCTGAAGTTCATATAGACAACGTCCACTCCACTGCCTTCACTAATCTTCTTTGTCACTTGTTCAAAAATCTCAATGAAGTTAGTGAGACATGGCTTCCCATGCATAAAGCCATGCTGACTATCCCTAATCAGTCCTTGCCCTTCCAAATACATGTAAATCCTGTCCCTCAGGATTCCCTCCAACAACTTACCCACCACTGACGTAAGGCTCACCAATCTATAGGTCTCTGGCTTTTCCTTACAGCCTTTCTTAAATGATGGCACCGCGTTAGCCACCCGCCCCCGTCTTCCGGCACCTCACCCGTGGCTATCGATGATATAAATATCTCAGCCAGGGGCGCAGCAATCACTTGTCCAGCTTCCCACAAAGTTTTTGGATACATCTCATCAGGTCCCAGGGATTTATCCACCTTTATGCATATCCAGCAGTTCTTACTCTGTAATTATTCAGCAACAGGGCTGAAGATTATCAGGGGTAGGTGGGAAAGTGGATTTGAGGTACAATCAGATCAGCTGTGACCTTATTAAATGGCAGAGCAGGTTTGAGAAGCTGAATGGCCTCCTCCTGCTCCTGTAAAATGGATTTTATTTCATATAGTGTTAGCTACTCTTAAATGCAATATTATTTAACAAACAAAGCATCAAACATGATATAAAGAAAATGATAGTAGCAACAATTTGCAAGTATTTTAGATGAAAGAAACACAAACACTTCATAGAGAGAAGAAAAATGAAGCAACTAGGTGGTTAGCACTGCTGCCTCACAGCACCAGGGACCCGGCTTCGATTCCAGCCTCGGGCAACTGTCCGTGTGGAGTTTGCACATTCTCCCTGTATCTACATGGATTTCGTCTGGGTGCTCCATTTTCCTCCCGCAGTCCAAAAATGTGCAAGTTAGGTGGAATGGCCATTCTAAATTACCCTGTAGTGCTGAGGGATGTGTAGGATAGGTGTGTTAGCCATGGGAAATGCAGAGTTACAGGATAGGGTAGGGGTGGTGGATTCTATGAAAATGTTCACTAAAAGTAAGAAATAAAATGGATAGTAAAAGAACTAACAAAGAGATACTCAAAAGTTTGGGTAAAAATGAGTTCAGACAAAGCTAAAGTTAGATAGCTCTATGCTATTTCAATTCCATTACAATTAATGTATAATCAATAGAAAATAGTGTTAGGACAAAGGACAGTACATTACAGCTGAGGTCAAAAACAATGGTCTTATCTTTCCCACATTCAGCTTGAGAAATGTTGATGTGTCTATCATTCATTCCTGACCTGCCAGTCTAACTGCACAGAGATAACCATTAGAGTCAAAAGAAGTGGGAGACGGGGAGAGGTGAAAATCACCAGCCTTCATGTAAAAACTGATTTCTACCTGTAAACATGTCACTAAGGAGTAGCAGTTAGATGAAGAGGTACAGAGACAAGGACATATAATGCTGAATTCCACGGTGACTGCAGAGATGACTGGAAATAGAAACAGATGCTGCTGCTGGAAAAGTGCTGGAAGAATTTGAACAGGTAGGAATGGAATTACAGGAGAGAAATCTGGCACAGCTGCACATCAGAAGAGCAAGTATAGTTCACTTTTGGAAATACTTCAGGGAGTTTAAAGAAGGCATGGAGTGATAATCCACCTGAAACACAGAGCATGCCATTAGGTAATTTGTTATATCTTGTTCTATTTCTAAGGTAAAGAATATCAATACCATGTTGGGAACTGAACTCGAGGATCTAGTCACTGACATATCGGATTAACTCAATATGCTTCAAGATGTAGATTAGTGATTTGAATGGTGATAATGAAAACAGAATTTGACGGTACAACAGAGGTAGGCAGAAAAGCATTTACATTTTGTTTTAACAACCTAGAGCATGTTATGGAAGCATCAAGAGAAAGAAATAACAGACACTATGCCAGAGCAATGAGGAGGTCCAAATAAACATTTAAACAAAGTGGTGGATTTTATGGAAGATTTTAAATAAGATATAATGATTGAGTGCAGGAAATCCAGTGAGAGGAACCAAGGCATTTAAAACATGAACACTAATTGTGGCAATGAGGAATGTAGAGGATTGGAGATATTAAGTGACTTGGTGACCTTTGGAGCTTGTCATATGTCCCGTTTCATTACGTCGGATAAACACACACATGATCGATTTATATCCCACAGTTAATAAAACTCTTTTCTCTTAAAATGTTCACTTAGTAACTCACTTGCAATGGTATTTGAGGAATCGCTGATGCAGCAGTGCAACATTATCAAAAAAGTGAAAATCATGAATAATTTTATAGTAGGGATATCCAACCAACAAATCTGATTAATGTATCAGTGGTTGCCAGCTATAATCAGTCTTCAATATTGATCAGTAAAAATGCAAGGCAAGTTCATCGTAAAAAAATCATATATGGAAGTTCTCTGTATCAGGAAGAGCAAGATCCCAAAGACTGAAGACAATTGCCCTTTCTGTAATGTTATAATGAAGTACTTGCCTGTTTTTTTAAATTGAACCGTTGCTATTTGATACCCCAAGCCATTTCTGGCAACACACGTAAGTGCTTCATTATAATACTCTTCCTTGAAATTAGGAAGAATTATGCTTGACTCATGATAGTTGCCTTGGTCTTTGTTCTTCTGACTAGAAACAAAAAGTATGTGCATTAGCCAAATGAAACAAGTTGTAGTCAGTATGCTTTCATAAAAGTTATGAGCTCATGTAAATCCTGATAAAATAACAATTGCATACCTATATTCAACTTGAAGATGGTCACTGAAATAGTCTTCAATAAATGTATTATTTACTAGCCAATAAATTAATGTTATTGAAGGCTCACAATATCCTGTATATGCTGTGCAAGATAAGTTCAATGTTGATCCTGCATAAACGAAATACAAACATTCTTATTCACCACAATGAAAAATTGGAACTGCATCAATGTCAAAAGCATCCTGACCTAAACAATTTTTGACAAAATCATCTCACAGAAAAATCCAAATTCCATTAAATAGAGGAAAGGTCAACTCATGGATAGAATAAAGTCTGGAATTCTAACTAGAAAGAGACTGAAGAAGTATGGTTACAGTTTATAACTTTAATGTTTCCATACATCTCCTTCACATACATGTTGATCATTAGCTCCACAGAGTAGCTCAAGAAGACACATGTGCATATGATATACAAAGATGAGTGCAGCTGGAGGTTTTCCAGAAGTTAAGTGAAATGTTATATTGTAATTATGGACAAACGGCACAATTGTGGACACACTTGCCTTCATAATTTGCTCTTAGCTATAACTGTAGGCATGTTTTTTTTTAAAAGGTACACATAAATCTCTTGACCTCTCCATTAGTTGATCAGCAAGGGAATTTGATACTTCAATGAGTGCAACCCAGGTTGTTTGCACATTTACTGAATGTAGCATTGTTGAATGGGGATCCACTGACACCTCTCACCTTATGATCGATTCCAAGCAAGTTGGAAATCTGATGAAGCTACATGGTTACAGCTTTCATTGAAACAGACATAACTATTTCCACCACGTCTGCTGTAGTCATTTTTGACAATTTGCAGGTCTTCACCAGTGGGCAAATTTGCAGATTCAATTCTAACTACACAAAAACATAAGAACTAGGCTCAGGAGTGGTCAATCCAGCCCCTCATACCTGCTCCACCATTTAATATAATCATGGCTGATCTCATCTCAGCCTCAACTTCACTTTCCTGTCTGCTCTCCAGAACACTTTAACCCATTGCTAATTAAAAATCTGTCTATCTCCTCTTTAAGTTTATTCAGTGTCCCAGCATCCACTGCACACTGGGGTACTAAGTTCCACAGATTCACAACCTTTTGAGAGAAGCTATTTCTCCTGATCTGCTTTAAATCTGCTACCCCTTATGTTCAAACTATGACCTCTTATTCTAGATTTCCCCACATGAGGAAACATCCTTTCTACATCGACTTTGTCAATCCCCTTTATCGTCTTATAAACCTCAATTAGATCTCTTCTCGTTCTTTTAAACTCTAGAGAGTATAGGCCTAAACTGTTCAATCTGTCTTCATGAGACAAACCCCTCTGTAATCGGTGGACTGAACCTCGTAACTTCAATCCATTCTCTTAGAAAAGCTGAGATTTTGAGAAATGATCATAAAGATTTGACAATTGTGATTGATCGACATCAAGCACTGGTTGATTTTGAGCCATTGGTTTTGATGTTTCCTGGTGATCTCTAGGTGCTAACTCAACAACCAGTAACCTCAAATAATTTCCAGTTTTATGACTTCACAGCTGTTTTACACAGTTGTAACATCAAATCTTGTTTTCTTGCTGTTTCGATATCGGCCAGTTTTGCAACTTGGGCAGTACATTTAGAATTAGGATTGTTAAAATGTTGTTTGTCAACCCTTTTCTCATGACTAGTAGAACTGGCTGTTGGCAACAGATGTCAAATAGACAACTCCACTGAGTTCAGTTTACCTGGCCGATACTCAGCATACACAGCTGACTCCCTCTGCTGTTTGTGTACGGTAGTCTGAAGCAATTAAGTATAACGCAATTTTTAAACATAATACAGTTGCAGTTGGTAATATTTGTAATCAACTGGGATGCGGGGGGGCGGGGGGGTGGGCGGTGGTTGGAGAAAGTGCCTTCATGAGGAGGAGGGAGCTGTCATCAATTTGTAGGGTGTGGAGTGTGTTACATGAGGCTTTAAAGAATCTTAGACCAAAATGTGGGTTTTTTTGTTCAAAGTCCTGTTTCAACGGGACTGCTGCATTACCTGTCAGTCGGTGGTGTTCTTTGAGAGAGATGCTTTCCTAATGGAAATTCAATTTGTTATAGCACAGCAAGCCATTTCAGTTACATGGTCTCAGCATCCCAGAAATAATCCTCACGATCTTTATTCATTGTATCAACGATGTGTTTATCATGGAAGAATACAATAACTTCACATGATCCCCTGCTGAAGTAAATTTTCCACCTTGAAAACCTGCAAACTAATGCTTTGAAAAAGATGATGGAACCCCAACACCACATTCCTGATCCAAACAGAAGAACATAAAATGGTGCAATGTAACTTGTATCCCAAAATACATTCACCAGGCTCTAAGAAATGATATGATAATGTGGCTGCAATAACTGACCTTTTCGCAAAGTTTTTTAGCGAATCATTTCCTGATATGCTAGAAATTGTGATCACAGTGATGCGCAAAAAAAGCAAAGATGTTAGGTATTCAACAACTAGTATTATAGCACAAACATTCACTCCCTATACCACCACTACTCAGTAGCGACAGTGTGTACCATCTACAAGATGCATTGCATAAATTCACTCAGGCTCCCCAGACAGCATCATCCAAATTCACAACCACTACCATCCATAACAACTCTCAATCCTGACTTGGAAATATATTGCCATTTCTTTAGTGCTGTTGGGTCAAAATTCTGGAATTTCCTCCCTAATAGCGTTGTTGGTCTATCTACAGCAAATGAACTGCACAGTTCTATAAGGCAACAGACAGCCACCTTCTCATCAGCAACTAGAGATGGGCAATAAGTGCTGATCCAGACAGCAATGCCCACGTCCCCATGAATGAATAGAAAAACATCAATTCAAGCTACCTAGCAGAGTTACTTGAAGAGACATTGCACAGCACCTCCAAACATTCCTTTAAAAGATCTTAACTTCTTCAACTCAGATCAGTCAGGGGCAGAAAAGCAAGATGCACCTAAAACACCTGCTACAGCCATCAGACTAAAGTAATGAACATTGATTGTATTGCTGATCATGGGAAAGCCTTTTGAAAGGTCAGCCCCAGAATATTTCTGATAATCAACCAGTCCTGGACTATCATCATGAACAGCAGGAATTTTAAATCATAGTTTATTACAAAAATAAGCCTTCAATCTAGGCTTTCACAGGGAGTTGGGGAAAGGCAGTAAGGAGGAGCTAGATCAGGAACAGGTAGTCATGATGTGTGGCAAAAGGTAGCTTTGTCTTTTTCTCAAAAAGTACTTACCAGGTTCAAGCTCAATTGTACCATTTTTTGGTTGTACAATTTTCGGGCCAACACTAGCTTTACAGCCTATAAAAACAACAACTTCCCGTAAGCAAAAAGAAAAACAACTTGGTGGAATTATGTTTGATTGACAATCAGTATATTTAACAAGAATTTAAAAACTTTTTTTTACAATTTTCTGTGTATATAAATGAAAGGTACATTTCTGAATATTCCACTATATTTTTTTTTATATACCATAATCAGAATATCAGAAAGGCATGAACTGGTGATGAATAGCTAATCTATTCCACTAGATGGTGTTATTGTTTTTGTCAAACAACTAGTCAGGAGCCAATCATCTGTCATCTAATGGTTAACCATTTATTCATCAGGTTTTAAAAATGTTTGTAATCCATTAAATTGTTAGGACCTTCACAAGTATTTAAAATTCTAGAAAAAAGATCAGCGAGCTTTTCTCAGATAAGAACAATACACAGGTTGTCTTTTTTTCTGATTTAACAATTACTTCTGACCCTAAATAAATGTTGAAATGTCTAGTCTTGAGAATGAGAAAAAAAAACAAATATAGTTTTTAACCGTTGCCATCATCGCAATTTCTTGGAAACAGCAATTTCCAGAAGCACAGCAAAGGTATTTGTAGGATTTGGGGGGGTGCCATCATGCTGATGTAGTTGGTAGCCGTGCAAAAATGCTGTTGTATGCAATTGAGACTTTGTCTGGTAATGGTCATAATTTGCTTTGCAAATAATCAAGCTGAATTTTAAAAGAATGATAGGCAAAAAATATTTGAAAGTTTACAGTCTATATTTATACCATCAATCATAATAGTACAGTACTTTCACTAAGAAATTCCACCTACCTCTTCCAAGAGAAGCAGGTATTGTGTTGGAACACGAACTTACCTTTAACATCAAAGTCAATGGTTCGTGCTGTTCTGTATTGCAAACCATCATGCAAAAACTGCAGCTCACACACATACATTCCTTCATCTGATGGCTCCACATTTGTTATAGTAAGGTACTGGTCATTTTTATGGTACCTATATTTTTCTCCATTTGAAAGAGGTTTACAATCCTGAAAATAAAATTATTCACGATTACAATGATAGTGTCACGGTTCCCCTAGACCAGACATCTTGCTTTAGCAAAATCCTATGTGGATAAAGGGCAGACCAAAATGTGCACCTGCCTTTTGTTGATCTGGAATGGACCTGAAATCCCACTCGCTAGGTGATTGTTGTTGTTAGGGTGGATACTGTTTCCTTTTAAAAGTAACACACCAGGAATTGTAAAATGCACTTGCTCTGAGAAAAGCTTAGCAGATCGTGTCTGAATAATTTATATAAACAACTCACATTCACGTAGTATCTTTAAGGCAACGAAACATTCCAAGGTGCTTCATAAGACTACTACGTATGACGCTGAGCTACATAAGCAGTTATTAGGTCAGATGATCAAAAGCTTAACCAAACTGCTACGTTTTCAGGAGTGCCTTGAAGTAGGAAAGAGAAGCAGAGAGATGAAAGGAGGGAAGTCCAGAACTTGTGGTGTTCACAACTGAAGGCACAGCCACCAAAGTTGAGGAAATTATAATTGTTCAAGAGGCCAAATTAGAGGAGTGCAGATATCTCAGAGCACTGTGGCTCAAGAGATCACAGAGAGTGGATGGCGAAAGGCCATGAATGCATTTGAGAAGCAGGATGAGAATTTTCAAGTTAAGGCGTGTTTGATCAATAGCTAATTCAGATCAGCAAGCACAGAGGAAAAATAGGGGAATGGGAATGGGAATGGGAATGTGACCTAAGAGTTAAAACAAGATAGCAGAATTTTTTGATGCCTACACATTAAGAAAGGCTTGAATAAATGTTTCAACAGCAGATGAACTCAGAGGAGTGAAGTCAGGAAAATTTAGGTGCTGGAAATATAAGGCAAAACAACAAATCCCACATGCAAAGGTGCAGCAATGAAACATTTTTTTTGTCTAAGTAAGCAGAGGAGGAAACCAATATTTTAGTACAAGAGGCAGTAGCACAGCAGGCAGGCAGGTCACTTTCAGTTCCACATAGGAATGATTGCGCCATAACAAATGTCATGACCTCACCAACTCTCGTAATGTGAAAAGGGACCAAGGGCACTTTTCAAATAGACGGTGAACTTCATTTTCCCATTATTGTGTGTACGTGCTTTAACAGCTCACCACAATGCTCCACAGGCTGAGACTGTTTTCATAACTTCCAATAAATCCACCTCAGCAAGATGCTGCTGCACCCATTGCCTCAGTCATTTCTTTGCTGCATTCACTTCACTAACCATCTCATGTAATATGTCATGGTTTAGCTTGTTCTCCCTTTATTATGGTTTTCATGTCATTACCTAGGCTTGATTACGATCCACAATAACCAAGTCAATGTCAACGGGGAAAGATTGCCCATAAAGAAATGATGCCCCAAACCTCAACCCACTCACGCAGAAGCAGCCTTGGAGTTCCTGGGTGGAGAAACCATAAAAGATGGGGAAGTAAGAACTGATACATCAGCTGAAGCTCTATGGGCGGGCAGTGAAGGGAAGCTGGAGGGGAAGACAATGCAGATGAACTGGCAATGTGCAAAGAAAATTTTGCAGCACTGGGAAGTGCTTTTCTGCTTTTCCCAATAGCACAAAAATCATTCCTGCAAAGTTTTCAAAGTATTCTTCCACAGACATTAATAAATAGACCTCATGTTCCACCTAGTGGAAGTGGCTGCAAAGGGAATTAGATATTGGCTACTGTTGAAAGATGAAACAAACATGCTTAACTCTGCTCCTATTACTTCGGTTTTTCTTCAGTGAAACACCAACATCTTATTGTGTACCAAACCTCTTTTTGCATATTTAAGTGGTCTCTCACCTTCTTTGATCGGGAGTACGGCTCACTTGTTTCTGTCCCATTTTAAGATTACACAGGTACAGACAGCAAAAATAAGGCATCATAGTTTTTGGCTTGCTTTCACTAGTGCCTCACCCAAAATGGGATAAATCTGTTAGCAACACATGCTGCAATTTAATGAGTTATTCATTAGAAAAAGGTTTAAGGTCAACATAAACTTTAAAAATTAGCTGAAAAACCTCAATGTTAAAAAGAAAATAAAGGTATCAGTTACAAAATAAAGGGGCTCACCATTCAAGCATTGCATTTGACTATGATTTCCCTTATGCATCCCCCAGTCTGATCTTGTTCACTGCCAATACTCAATTGATAATCACATATATAAGTGGTCTTTTGGCATGGTGGTAGTATCCCTAGAGTCAAGTATCACCTGCCCCAGAGATGTGTCACAGCGTGTCCAAACAGGTTAATTAAAATAACTTTAACTACACACGTGTGATGTTTTGAGGAATTTTTCAGAGATTTGCAGGGATTCAGAGTCTGATTAACTTTAATTGGTCTCAAAAAATTAAATTGGATACAAAACATGGACAGCAAAGCAAGAACAGGCACTTCAAATTCCTTAAATTGACAAATTTTGAACAATAAATTTCAGTAATAATCCCTCAGAATTGAGATCTTGCAAACAGTGTTCACAAGACATTTGGAAGTTAAACAGGTTTCTGCCATAATGATTTTCAACATTCACATCAATTCCTCCAACTACCAAGGCTGGCAAGGTACACAACACCCAAACACACATCACTAGCAAGTAAAATGATTTCAGCCACATCCTTCAACGTTCACTAAACAGCAACCAGGCAATTAGTGATCTATTTACAAAGCACCAGCCTGAGTTCTGAAGAGATGTCACTGGACTCGGAACGCTAACCGTTTTCTTTCCACAGATGCTGCCAGAGCTGCTGAGTTTCTCCAGCAATTTCTGCTTTTGCATGTCTCATGTCTCCAGCATCCATAGCTCTTTGTTTTACTATCCTGGAATATCCAGCCAGGTCACCCTCCAGCAGAGTGGGACATCAACCTGCACAAAGATCCACTGACTTTTATTGCCCAGCGTTGGTTCCTTGCTAAACCTTTTTTACTTGGCATCAGAAATATCATTACCAGGTCAACAGCCTCAAAACCAACAAGAACCATGTAAAAAATGAAAAATTATTCCCATCTGTTCAAAATGCACACAGAATGCTTACAGAATCATTTTTCTTATCAGTGTCCTTTTGATACTCTAATTTGAATGCCAGAGTTTAACATGATTGTCCAATTTTTTTTCCTTCAGATTAAACTGCAAGAAATACAACAAAGACCATTTCCTTATGTGTTATGTACTTCCTTGTGCCAGCCCACTAGGAGCTTTCCATCTGCGAAAATAGGAACATGTCCAGTCTATGCTTAATCAGTATAATAGTTCCAGTTCTGTTTCAGTGTAACCTCAGCACAGTCATTAGGAAATGCTTCCTTCTTATATAAAAAAAATTATAGGTTTGAACATTTCTAGCGTTGCTGGCATTTATTGTCCTTTCCTAACTGCCTTTCAGAAGTCCATCATAAGCTGCCTTCAGAACCACCACAGTCCATTCTGAGGACCTGAGGAGAGTTAGGGATGGAAATGCCAGGATCTTGAACCAGCAATAGCGACAAAACAATGATATAGGCCTTTAGGGTTTTTTTTGTGATAGATTTTTGCAGAGTGGCGCAGATTTCAGGAACCTTTTAAAATGGCAGACAGAACCCAGACTTGGAAGTTGAAGCACCAGGTTAAACAGATCCTATTTCTGCCAGTAATGGGAAGGGGGCCAGTCAGGACAGACATACGCAAGAAACCCCAACTCAGCAGGCTATTTCACAGCAGCGTGGAGTTGAAACAGACCTAATCTTTGCTGTAGCATAGGTCTTATCTCATGGTGTGAGAGTTACCAACTTTTACAGCAGAGATAAATGCTCATAAAGGGCAGATACAGGCTGTAGAACAGCCAAACTGTCAAGTTATTTCAAATTTTTTTTAAAATTAGAAGATACTCTGTCTGAGTCTGGTTTGAAAAGAAATTTGTGCTTTTATTTTCAATAGCTGCCTGTTTATATAACCCCTGCATCTCAATATAGCATTATCGCTGCATGAGGGCTTTCCACACGTACCAAATATCACAATGGGGAGGCTGCAGGTTCCGAGTTTGACTAACAGCTTTAAAAGGTTATTAAAAAGTTAGCAATGTTTCATGTGGTTTCTGAATCCAACTGTTTGTTTTTCTTTTTCTGAACAGATTAAGTACTTCAGGGAATCTAAACGCATTGAAGGGGATTTTGTAAAGAAAAATGTTTTTTAAAAATATATAGTGATGTCTGTAATAAATATGTAGAGTTTTATTTCATTTCAGCATAGCTCCGGAGATCTGCTACAGTAGATTCTGGGTGACTTAGCATGAAGAGTGTACTAGGTGCTGGGTGTTTTTGGGGGTAACAGATGCCATGTACAAGGGGTGTTGTATTACTCTGTATTATTCATGACTTGTGTGTCCTTGAATTGACTGACTTGCAGGGCCATTTCAGAGGGTCATCAAGAGTCAACTACATCACTACAACTAGGTCTAGAGCCATATGTAGGCCAGACCAGGTAAGGATGATAGATTTCCTGTTTTGTAGAGCATTAGTAGACCAAGTGGGTGCTTATGATAATCAATGATAATCAATGATAGCTTCACTGAAGCAACTGAAATTAACTATTGATTCAGTACATTAACTGAATTCAAGTTCTCCCAGCTGCCATTGTAGGATTTGAACCTACGTCCCCATAGCTGTTCCAGCGACATTTGGGGCTGTGAAGCAATGTGAGGATTGAAGCCCAGAGGATCAAACATTTAACAAAATAGCTTGGGCGATGTTCCAGAGAACCGAGGCAGACTTTTTAAAACAGCCTGCCTCAGTATGTGGCAGGTCTCGCGGCCACCACCAATCTGCAGCCAGGAAAGAGGGGCCTGACTCCAACCTGCTCTCATCTCCCTGGGACAGAGCTTCTGCTGAGATTTCCTGGCTCTGAGGAACTGCCTCAAGAGCAAAAACCCAGGCCGTGGTTATAAAGCAGGATTGTATGCAACTTGGAGGGGACTTTGTGAGTGGCGACGTACCCAGGCACCTGAAGCCCTTCTTCTTCTTCTCAGTGATAGACATGCAATTTGGAAGGTTTTGTTGAAAGACCCTTAGTGAGTTGCTGCTGTGGATCTTGTAGACTGGCACACACTGCAAACATCATTCATTCGTGATGGAGGGAGTGAAAAGTTAAAGAGGGTGATCAAGCAGGTTGCTATGTCCTGGACAGTATCAACCTTCTCAAGTATTGTTGGAGCTACACTCATCCAGGCAAGTGGTCAGCAATCTATCCCATTCTTGACTCTGTGTCTAAATTGATTTGGGTAATGCAGCAACTTACAGCAGTAAACCAGAAAATATTAAGCTTAAAGATACTACACTATATTTTCCTTACCTTGTACCAAGTTAGTTCAAATTCATCTGAGGTTATATAATTGCTGATCTCCGGACAAGGAAGTCTTTTAGAAGTCCTTGAATGTGAAGTCATCCCGTAGGAAAATCTATTCTGGAAGCATGATACACTGGTAGAGTTAGTAACTGTTAATGAAACAGTTATTTTGACGCAAGATGTTGGATACCTGCAAGTGAATGAAGCGTTAGAATGGTTTTAATACATGAAATTACTAACACATTGGTGAGTTGTTTAAACTAAAGACAAAAAAATGTCACTATAGTCTCAGAGGACCATAGGGCTGTTCTCCCATTAGACAGGGAGATGACTGATGGTGAGGTAACCTGAGGATTACCATGCCTCTGGCGAGGGGTGAGATCGAGAAGACAGGAGTTTTTTGGTAACCTCAGCCAGTACGGGAACTGGCCCCACGTTGTTAGCATCATTCTGCATTGCAAACCAGTCATCCAGCCAATTGAGCTAACTTTTCAACAAAAAATGTTTTACTGAATAGTTAAAGGAGAAAATATGTAAATCATGCATTTATTTTTTTAACAATACCTTCCAGAAAGAATTGATAAAACACAATCATGTTTGTGGTATTTGAAGGGCTCTAATTTCAAGCATCAACCTTGCACGACAGCAAGGATCACAGTGCCTGTGCCTGGAAACAGGACACAAGTAATGAATTTGTGCATGTCTGGCACTTTCCAGGCTGGAGCTGGAGATGTTTACAACCTCTTGCAGTCCACTGTTGAGCAAGGTAAGTCACTGAGGCTGTCTATTCAACAGAGAGCAGACTACATTTCATTCTTTCTTACCACAGGCAAGCAGGGGAGCAAGATTCCAGATCTCTACATGGGGAAACTCACTGCACACACATCACGTTGCAATATCACATGACAATTCTTCCAGTGAACGGAAGAAAAAGGGACTTTCATTTATCATTCATGGGTGTGGCAACGCTGGCTAGGCAAGCATTTATTGCTCATCCCCGATTGCCTTTGACAAGGTGAACTGCTGAAGTCTTTGGAGCGTGGGAAAAGTCCCAGTACCTTTAGAAAGGGAGCTGTAGGATTTAAACCCAGCAAACAGTTAATCAGTGACATTGTTCCAAGTTAGGATTGTGTGTTTGGAGTGGAACATGTAGCTGCTGCTATTCTCATAGATCAACTGCTATAGAGTCCTACGGAAACAGACCCTTCGGTCCATCTTGTCCATGCCGACCAAGTTTCCCAAATTACACTAGTCCCACTTGCCTGCGTTTGGCCCACATCCCTCTAAACCTTTCCTATCCGTGTACCTGTCCAAATTT
Organism: Rhincodon typus; assembly: GCF_021869965.1. NCBI lineage: Eukaryota > Metazoa > Chordata > Chondrichthyes > Orectolobiformes > Rhincodontidae > Rhincodon > Rhincodon typus. Next base: position 49,549,165 of record NC_063337.1, read on the forward strand.
CTTTTACATGTTGTAACTGTACCTGCATGCACCACTTCCTCCGGCAATTCATTCCACATATAAACTACCCCGTGTGAAACAGTTGCCCCTCAGGTCCCTTTTAAATCTTTCTCCTCTCACCCTAGAAACATGCCCCCTAGATTTGAACTCCCACGCCCTAGGGAAAAGACTTTTACTATTCCCCTTATTTATGGCCCACATGATTTTATAAACTACAATAAGGTCACTCCCCCAACCTCTTACACTCCAGCATCTCCTTATAACACAAACGCCCCCCTCAATCCTGACAACTTCCTGGTAAATTTTTTCTGAACCCTCTTCAATTTAATAATATCTTCCTATAGCTTTTCGACCAGAACTGTACACAGTACTCCAAAAGAGGCCTCACACCAACATCATTTACAACCTCAACATGACATCCCAATTCCTATACCCAACGGTCTGAGCAACGAAGGCAAGCATACTAAACTCTTTCTTAACAACCCAGTCTGTCTGTGGAACAACTTTCAAAGAACTATGCACCTGAACCCATAGGTCCCTTTGTTCAACAACACCACCCAGGGCCCTTCCATTAACTGTGCAAATCCTGCCCTTGTCTGTTTTACCAAAATGCAATATCTCGCACTTATCCAAATTAAACACCATCTGCCTCTCTGAGCCCATTGGCCCAATTAATCATGATCCCTTTGTAACCTTAGATAACCTTCTTCAGTGTCGACTATATCACCAAGTTTGGTGTCATCCACAAACTTCCTACCCATGCCTCCTAAATTCTCACCCAAATCGTTTATAAATGACAAACAAGTGGACCCAACATAGATTCCTATGGTACACCGCTGGTCACAGATCTCCAGTCCAAAAAACAACTCTCCACCACCACGCTCTGTCTCCTAACATCAAGCCAAATTTGTATCCAATTGACAAGCTCTCCCTGAATCCCATGTGATCTAACTTTACTAATCACTCTACATGCAGAACCTTGTCAAAGGCTTTACCAAAGTCCATGCCCTCATCAATCTTTTTGGTAATGTCCTCAAAAAATCTGCCCTCGTCTTTCTAGGAGGTAGAGGTCGTGAATTTGGAAGGTGCTTTGTAAGAAGTCTTGTTGAGTTTCTGCAGTATATCTTGTAGACTGCTCCGAGTGTGTGTCAATCGTAGAACTAGTGAATGTTTGAGGTAGTGGCAATCATGTAGCCTGCTTTGTCCTGGATGGTGTCAAGCCTCCTGAGTTTTTTTGGAGCAGTACTCGTGTAGGCAAAATGGACAGTATTCCATCACACTCCTGACTTATATCTTGATGGTTGACAGACATTGGTAAGATTAAAAGGAGAGTTACTGCAGAATTCTGAGCCTCTGGCCTCCTTTTCAGGCTGCAGTTCTTATATGGTCAATTGGGTTCATTTTCTACTGAATGGTAACTCCCAGGATGTTGGTAAAGGGACATTCACCAATGGTAACGCCACTGAACATCAAGAGGAGATGATTAGATTCTCTATTATTGGAGATGGTCACTTGAGTTGTGTGAATATTACTTGCCACTTGTCAGCCTTAGCCTGGATGTTGTCCAGGTCTTTTTGCAAATGGACACGAACTGCAGTAGTATCTATGGAGCTTCGTATGGTGCTGAACATTGTACAATCATGTGTGAACATCCCAACTTCTGAGCAAATGACGAAGCTCATTAATGAAATAGCTGAAGATCATTGTGTCTAGAACTATCCTCATGAATGCCTGCAGGCAACTATGGTACTGTGGTGATGCAACTACGTCTGACCAGGAGGCCCTGGTTCAAGTCCCATCTGTTCTTGAGGTGTGTAATAACATCTCTGAACAGGATGAATGGAAAATTTTTCTGGAATACGTGCAGGCCCCTGTGGTACAGAAGTAGTGTCCCTACCTCTGAGCCAGGAATCCTGGGTTAAAAATCCACCTGTTCCAGTGATATGTAGAACATCCTTGACAGGTTAGTTAGAAAAGATATCCTCAGGAATTCCTGCAGAAATGTCCTGAGGCTGTAATAGTTGATCTCCAACAACCACAACCATGTTTCTTTGTGTAAGGCGTGACTCCAACCAGCAGAGAGTTTTCCCCTTGATTTGCACTGACTCCAGTTTTGCTGGGACTCCATGATGTCACACTCGGCTAATGCTGCACTGATGTCACGAAAGTTATTCTCACCCATGGAGTTCAGTTCTTTTGTCTGCATTTGGATGAAGCCTGTAATAAGGTCAGGATCACAGAATCATAGCATCCCTACAGTGTTTAAAGAGTCCATTCAGTCCATCGAATCTGCATCAACATTCCCTTTCTCCACAACCCCACATTTACCATGGTTAAGTCACCTAACCTGCACATCCTGGACACTATGGACATTTTACCAATCCACTTAACCTACACATCTTTGGACTGTGGGAGGAAACTGGAGTCCAGGGCAGAAACCGGAGCCCAGGGCAGAAACCCATGCAAACTCCACACAGTCATCCAAGGTTGGAATCGAATCCAGATCCCAGGCGCTGTGAGGCAGCAGTGGGGAGGTGATAGCCTAGTGGTATTATCGCTGGAGTTTAATCCAGAAACCCAGGTAAGGTTCTGGAGACTTGGGTTCAAATCTCACTATGGCAGATGGTGGAATTTGAATTCAATAAAAATCTGGAATTAAGAGTCTGATGATGACCATGAAACCACTAATGATTGTCAGACAAATCCATCTGGTTCACCACTGCCCTTTAGGGGCATCCTGACCTGGTCTGGCCTACATGTGGCTCCAGGCTCACAGCAATGTGGTTGACTCTTAATGCCTTCTGGGTAACAGATGCTGGCCTAGCTAGCAATGCCTTCATCCTGTGAATGAATAAAAAGACCAGTGCTAACACCCAGCCATCATGCCACCCATCCTGAGCATCTGATTATTCCTTTGCAAATGCCACTTGAGGACATTGTTGATGACCCTTTCTATCAGTTTGGTTCTGGTCCAGAGTAGACTGATAGGACAATTCCTACCAGACTACTTACTGCCACGGATTTAGTGTACAGGATATAACTAGCAAGTTTCCACATTATCAGGTGGATGCCTTTTTCAAGAAGGAGGTAAATACAGTTCTTGAGGCTAAAGGGATCAAGGGACATGGTGGAGGGCAGGATTAGGGTACTGAGCTCAATGATCAGCTACGAAACAATGAATGGCGCAGCAGGCTCGAGGGGTTGAATGGCCTACCCCTGCTCCTATCTTCTATGCTTCTATACCAGTGTTGTAACTATACTGGAACAGCCTGATTAGGGTATGGCTAGTTCTGAAGCACGAGTCTTCAGCACTACTGCCAGAATGTTGTCAGGGCCCAAAGCCTGAGCAGCATCTAATGTCTTAAGCCATTTCTTGATATTTATGGTGTGAATCGAATTGGGTGAAGACTGGCATCTATGATACTGGGGATCCCCGCAGAAGTTGAGATGGATCGTCCACTCCATACTTGTGGCAGAAAGTGGATGCAAATGTCTCATCCTTAGTATTGATGTGCTGGACTCTCCTATTGTTGGGGATGGGGGTATTTGTTGCCCCTCCACCACCAGTTAGTTGCTTAATTGTCTACCACCATTTACAATTGGATGTGGCTCAACTGCTGAGCTAAGATCTCATTCATTGGTTGCTTAGTTTTATCTACTATATGCAGCTTCTGCCATTTGGCATGCAGGTCAAGCTGTGTTAAAGCTTCATCAGATTGTCATCTCATCTTTACATACACCCAGTGCAGCTCCTGGCCTATCCCCCTGCACCTTCTGTTGAACCAGATTGGTGGAGTAGGAATATGCTGGGCCATGATGTTACAGATTGTGTTTGAACTTATTTCTGCTGCTATTGATGGCCCACAGTACCTTGTGGATGCTCACTTTCGAGTTTCTAGATCCATTTGAAGTCTGCCCCATTTACTGTGAGATAGTTTAGGGTGTCCTCAATTTCAAAAGTAGACTTCAGCTCCACAACAAACATGCAGCGGTCACTCCTACTCATGCTGTTGTGGACAGATGCCTCTACGACAGGCAAATCAGTGAGGACATGGTCAAGTAAATTGTTCCCTCTTGTTAGTTTCCTCACCACCTGCTGCTGGCCCAGTCTAGCAGCTATGTCCTTTCAGATTCAGCCAACTTGGTCAGTAGCATTGCTACCAAGCCAGTGTTACTTGAAACACTGAAATTCTCCACCCAGACTACATTCTGCATCTGTGTCTTTGTCATCCTCGGTGCTACCTTCAAGTGGTGTTCAACATGGAGAAGTGCTGATTCATCAGCTGAGGGCAGCAGAAACTTGGTAATCAGCAGGAGGTTTCCTTGCCCTTGTTTGACCTGATACCATGAGACTTCATGGGGTCCAGAGTCAACTTTGAGGATTCCAAGGCAACTCCTCCCCAACTGTATACCAGAGCTGCTACTTCAAACCAGAACAAGTAAGGTTGGCAGATTTTGTTTCCTAAAGGATGTTCGTGAACCAAAAAAAAACGTCGTCCTTAGGCCAGCTTTAAAGCATTTTAAAGCATTCAAATTTCACCATCTACCATGATGAGGATCAATCCCATGCCTCTACAACATTAGTCTAGGTGATTGTTTACTAGTGCAGTGACACTATCTTCCCCTTCATGTTCAGCTGGTATGGAAACATAGTCAGAGACTAATGTAGGTCAATGCTCAGTATCCTGGTAACAGTCTTGATGGCAACAGAGGATGCTGTAAGTCCATTTGAGTCAACATGGCAAGCCTGAAGCCACAGAGAGGCAAGGGGTATCTGCTGACCACATAGTTAAAGTCCTAGTGCAGAACATGCATCAGTGAGGCATCACAAATCCCAGAAAAAAAGTGGAGCCAATGGAAATTGGAAGAAAACCCTTTCAAAGGTGAGAGTCATACATGGCACATAGGAAGATTAATGTGACTGTTGGAGACTGATCAACCCATCCTCAGGACATCTCTGCAGGAGTTCCTCAGGGTAATGAGGTCCTAGGTCCAACCACCTTCAGTTGTTTCAACAATGACCTGCCCTCCATCATAAAATCAGAGGTGGGAATATTCACAGATGATTGCACAATGTTCAGCACTTATTGGTGATTCCTCTGATACTGAAGCAGTACGTATCAAAATGCAGGAAGACTGAGACAACAACCAGTCCTGGACTGATAGGTGGTAAGTAATATTTACACTACACAAATGTCAGGCAATGACCATTTCGAACAAAAGAGACTCTAAAGATACCTCTTGGCATTCAAAGGCATTTCTATTGCTAAATCCCCCACAATCAACATCCTGGAGGTTACCCTTGACCAGAAAAGGAAATAGACTGACCATATAAATGAGGCTTTTTTCAAGAGCAGGTCAGATGCTCAGAACCGTGCAGCAAGTAACTCATGCCCCAAAGTCGTCTGACTTCTGCAAGGCAAGAATCAGGAGTGTGACTCCACTTGCTTGGATGAGTGCAGCTTCAACAACACAAAATGGTTGGCAACATTCAGAGAATGCAGCATACTTGATTAGCACCACAGCTAATACCTCTCACATTCACTCTCTGCACCACCAATGCACAGTGGCAGCAGTGTGTGCTTTGTACAAGGTGCTTTGCAAAAATTCACCAAAGATCCTTAGGCAGCACGTTCCAAACTTGTGACTATTTCCATCTAGCAAGACAAAGACAGCAGATACATGGGAACAGCACCACCTGCAAGCTCCCCTCTAAGTCACTCACCACCCTGACTTAGAACCATATTGTCATATCAAACACTGAAACTCCCTCACAAACAGCACTGTGGATGAAATAATACCATCTGGACTACAGTGGTTCAAGAAGGCAGTTCACCACCAACTTCTCCAGGTAAACTAGGAATGGGACATAAATGCTGGCCTAGCCAGTGATACCCACATCCTATGAATGAATCAAATAGAAATCCTGCCATAATGAATGTGACTGGTATAATTACTGGTATGCTGAAAGATTAGTTTCACTATATTTGCAGGTATCCTGCAGTACTTCGCAGAGTAGGTGTCAAGGCTTGCGGTGATCTGTTTCATACTGCGCAATCACACTAACATAAGGGCACTATCTTTAGCATCAGTGTGTACCTGGCCACAAAGGCAATGTAGAAAAACATTTTCTACAACAAAAACATTTCAAGCCAAAATTTTAAAGTGAATAATGTCTACAGCTTACAAAAGCATTAAATCACTCCAGAGCATTCCCTTGCTGCTCTTAGCTGTACTAGTGTTCCTACACAATGCTGTCCAAGTGGCTGGAAACTAGAGATGGTCTTAGAGGAAAACACAGAGGAAAATTTGGCCGAGAAGGCACAGCTACAGACTGTACCATCTCAACACTTAAAAGAGAATAATGAAAGCTTACCTTATAATACAGACATAGGAGCCACTCTCTTCCAATGATACCGGAAGGAACCAAAGCAAATCATCCTCCACATGTACCCTTTCCTTGTTGTCTGCTGTAATTACTTCAGATGTTTTGTTATTATACCACATCACGCTGTAGTTCTGTGGTGTATTCTCAGATGTTTCCAATTCCAATTCAGGACAGCTAATGACAACTCCTTCTCCTTCCAGAACAAAGTGGCGATTTAAATCAATACCCTTGTCTAAGCATGATCCTACAAACAAAAACAAAGATGGCGCAACAAGAGTCAAAAGTACTGGAAGACAGATGCATTATTTATGACAAGACACAATAAGTGATTAATCACTTTGTGTATGCACTTGAGAAAATAATCTCTTCAAGTCAGTGAAGCTCTGAAAAAAAGGATGTTGAAAGTAAACCGAAACAAATTGCATGGATTTCAAAACTACATGTAGTGCTGACAAGAAGGGAAAACTGTACACCTACAATTACTCACCAACATCTAATGGAGTTTTCCCCAGCAACCTATGGCAATTCGAGATCCATTTCAGCACTGTGTCACCAAATGTGGGCCACTAATTTTCTTAAAGTATAGGAACTTCATCATTAAATGTAAATAAAATGAACTGAAAATAATTTACCAAAAAAAAAGCAGGTAGAGAACGACCTGACAAACATAACTATTTTCTGAAGTTCTACAATAAAATGGAAGTTTTGCTTTATTATGCTTTGATACAAAGAAAGACAGACAGCAACGCACACAAAGACAGATTTATACTCGAAACGTCAGCTTTCCTGCTCCTCTGATGCTGCTTGGCCTGCTGTGTTCATCCAGCTCTACACCTTGTTATCTCAGATTCTCTAGCATCTGCAGGTCCTACTATCTTTGGATCAACTTGGCACTTCTGCCTGAAAACAAATGCAAATGCTTCAGCCTTATCTTTCATACTGGTGTGCTATACTCCCCCATTGTTGAGGACGGCGATAATTGTGAAGTCTCTACCTCCTGTCCGTTGTTTATTGTGCACCGTCTTTCATGACTGGATGTAGCAGGACTGCAAAACTTAGATAGGATCTGTTGTTTGTGCATTTGCTTAGCTGTCAATCAAATGCTGCTTCTACTGTGAGGCATCCAAGTATTCCTGTGTTGTAGCTTCACCAGGTTGACATCTCAGTTTTAGATGTGACTGATCTGTTCTGTAATGCCTTCCTACACACTTCATTGAACTAGGGTAGATCTCCCAGCTTGATGGTGATAGTAGAGTTGGGAATATGCGAAGCCATGAGATTACAGATTATGATTGAAAAAAAATGCTACTGTTAGCAGCCTACAGGAACATCTAGGCTGGAGTTTTTGGGTCAATTTGAAATCTACTTTGCATGGTGGCAGTGCTGCATCAAATAGTACAGGATATCCTGGAGGTGAATGTAGGTTTTTGACTCTCAGTGCAGGACTCCAACTCTACAATCATCCCTCGCTCCGATACCAAGGTCAACAGATGCATCCACAACAGGCAGCTCGGTAGGTCTTTCCCTCTTGTTGGCTCTCTCACCATCTGCCACAGACTCAATCTATAAGCTATATCCTTTAGGAATCGGCCAGCTAGGTCAGCAGTGGTGTTGCCAAATCATTCTTGATGACTTTGAAATTCACCAGAGTACATGTGCGATGTGACAAAATGTTCAAACAGCAACTTAATCGAATGGGTGAGTAGGGAGAAAGGGAGAAGTGTGGGACGCTGGATATTGCATGGATGCCATTGCCACAGCCCAACAGCAATGATCAAACTGGAAGCCATGCACAGCAGGGATATTTGCTAGCTCAAATCAAAGTACAATACTGCAAATGTTAGAAATCAGAAACAAATACATAAAATGTTTGAAATAGCATATAGATAATCCAATGAGGAAACCGCTATACTAGACCGTGTATTCGGAAATGAGCCTGGCCAGGTGCTTGAAGTTTTAGTGGGGGATCATTTTGGGAAAGTGATTATAATTCTCCAAGTTTTAAGATAATTATTGATAAGGATAAGACTGGTCCTCGGGTGCAAGTGCTAAATTAGGGGAAGGCTAATTACTATGTGAGTAGGCAGGAACTGGAGAAATTAGATCGGGGGCAACCATTTAAGGGTAAATCCACATCTGATATATGGGAATGTTTTAAAGGCCAGCTGATCAGAGTTCAGAGTCAGCATGTTCCTGTGAGGATGAAAGATAAGGATGGCAATATTTGGAAATTCTGGATAACAAGAGCTGTTGAAAGTTTAATCAAAAAGAAAAAGGAAGCATATGTAAGGTTTAGGAAACTGAAGTTAGGCAAGGCCCTTGAGGGATATAAAGGAAGCAGGAAATAAGATAATCAAGGAATTAGGGGACTACAGGGGGTTATGAAATGTCCTTGACAAGTAGGAATATCAAGAATCTCAGGATATTTTATATGTACTTTAGGAACAAGAGGGTAACTTTTGGAAGGGTAGGTCCACTCAAGGACAAAGGAGAGAATTTACGAGTGAAGCCAGAGGAAGTGCGTAAGGTCCGTAATAAGTATTTCACATCAGTATTCACCAAGCAGAAGGACATGAATGAAAGATTAGACAGGGTCATGTTGACATTCTGGGGCATGTTGGTATTAGGGAGGTGGTGTTGGGTGTCTTGAAAAAACATTAAGGTAGGTAAGTCCCCAGGTCCTGATGGGATCTATCCCAGTCTACTGAGGGAGGTAAATTTCAGAGTAGCATGATCCCATTTTTACTTCCTCTGCTAGCACTCCTGATCACAAGTGATGGCAATACTATACCACTGGTTTTGTAGCTGAGCACTGTTCTCAGTCTTTCAGAGGAGTTCTTCAGTGCCTCCATTAACCACAACAGTTCCTTCCACATTCACACCAAATGCACCATAGCTATCAGAAACACTGCTCTCCCCCATGACAGGTGATTGAAATTTGGAGCTGGCCCACCTAGACAACAAATACAACAGCACTAACCGAGAGGCACTCCAATTGCTAACTCCTTCAAACCTCAGACGGAAAGCTACAATGTGGGATCCAGGGCTGCCCTCCAGGAACTCAATTTTTCAATTGAGCTTGTGCCTAAATCCTGCCTCCAGTGGGAGCTGGAAATCCAGCCCAAAAGTGCTTATGGAGCTAATACTGTTAAGTTCGGACCTCACGCACACAGGAACTCTCTCTCTAAAAAGCCACGTTCAACGATGGAGCACAACTTAAATACTGAAGAATCAGCTCAAATCATGAGCTCAAATTATGGTGAACACTCAATCTACTGCTTCAGAGACATCAATGCTCCTAAATAAACAACTAAAATTTGATACAAAACATCTGGCAGAATTTCATGGATCCCTTTGAAAATCCAATAGCACACTACTAATAAAACAGCATAACCAATTTAAATTTGAACTCCCACAGATGTTTCTGTCAGTTAACAGAAATGAGTAGCACTCAGAGACAAGGAACCTCACATTTATTCCATCAGACAAATAGCTTTCTTTTATGCTTTCAGATCAGTAATCCAGAAGGCAGGACATGTTGAGATGTGAAAATAAATCTTAAGGCCTGGGGATTTATGTTCTTGCATATGAAGATGAATGATGAAAGCTGCTGCATTACATAAAACCTATTTAGTTTCCTATTCTCCAAGTCTGACCAATATGAATCTAGCCCCATGCTTAATGGCTTTTGAAGGGGCCTAGCAAGCTATTCAGCGGGAAACAATTATTAATGAAAGCCTACACCACTTTCTCTGGGTATTTAAAACAAAATTAAACTTTGCAGAAATGCTCACGTCCCAACAACAAATTAAAAAAGATAATTCCTTGTGATCCAAATATATTCTAATGAGCAATGTTATGTGGAATACATCACCTTGGTGAAATAATAAACACATTCATTAAACGTAGAATTGGCATTACATGCCTACATTATTTCTACAGCTGATTAATATTATTCAGGCCCACAAAACTTTGATTATTTTCAACATGCCACTGTTGTAATCCTCGGAAATGAAAACCAGGTGATTCCTGAAACCAGCAGCCAATTGGCAACATCAGTTTTGTAACTGGGCGACAAGTTGAAAACCTACTTCAAAGTCTTATACAGAAACAAATAAGACAGCTTGCTCACAAATCTGAAAGAAAATAAGTCTGAATCAATCCTCAAAAAGTTTAGCAAAACCGATAACCAAGTTTCTTCAAATGTCATTTCTTTACAGAATATTTAAATAATAGAAAGCTGACATTCTTCAATAACTTGATTTGATTTGTTTTGTTTAATGTCCCAAATATCTGGTTACAAAATACAGTGACAAGTGTTGCACAGTGTTGCCACTCTCCAGTGCCATCTTAAAACACAGAAAAATAAACCAAGGCAGAAAAATGAGGAAATAAAAGAAACATGATGTTAAAGGAATCATTTAAACCTGCACATTTTTTTTGACAAATGGAGTTTGCAACTAGTCTTTGAGCTCTTGGTGATTCAATCAACAAAGCAAGGAACTCAAATTTGCAACTATCAGAAAATTATTCAAAACATCTATTCTTCAAAACATCTATTCTCCACATGCTTTCAAAATTAAATTCACATTAAAGTAAATTTCAGATTTTTTGCTCGAATGTCCAGTTTATGGGTCTGGTACCACAGCTACCATACTACCAAAATTACGAAACTTGGAACAGACAACTTGTTTTGTCTGACATCAATCCTTGATATCATGTGCAACTAAACCTATGCCAAACATGTCGCAAAGATTCAGGAATTCATCACTTTAACTTATACATTTTGTCTTACTGTAAATGACAGCTTTTGATTTCTTATATTCTGCGATGAATTAAATGAGTAAGAGGGGTACATCTCAGGCAATATGCTCCCAGATCCCCTATGTTTGAATGTTAATCCATCCAGAGACAGTGTAGTGATTGGGACCAGATTGACCTTGTTAACTAGGAAGTTCTGGATTGGGGTTTTTGACTTGAGCCAATTGGGGAAGTTTCAGCTGACCAATATAACCAGGAGATTAGAATCTCCCCCATTGAGGACTGACTCTGAGTTGGCTGACCACAGCCAGTGGTACGGTGCACAAGTAAATAAAGGGTCACTTGGTGACAGGATACCAGCCTCGGTGCAGTTATTTCAGAAATACAATCAACTCATGAGGAAGAAGGTTGAGATTATCCATTTCTTTCTTTCATGACTGAAAAATAAAACAAAAATAAACAACCAGGAGATTAGAATCTCCACAGTTGTTGACTGACTCCCAAGCTGGATGGGTCACAGCCAGTAATACTGCGGATTCTTTTTCACTTTTTGAGAACTGATTTCCAGGCTGGCTGGGTCACAGCCAGTGTTACTGCTGGATTTTAGTTCTCAGTGGGAAACTGCTTGTTCTTTTAAACGAGCTGGTTACAGCCTATGAATTGTTATTTTTAGAACCAAAGCAAAAATGACTTAGTAGCAAGGCTTGCTCCGAACATCACAGTTTTAAGTATTTGCACTTTACTGTTTCATGTGTTTTCACCTTTTTTTGTGGCTGGACTTAGCCTCCATGAGTCAGCTGTGCCTTTGAGAGTGAACTGTGTTTCCGTGAGTGGGCTAGGCCTCTGTGGATGGACCAGGCCCTCCGTGGGTTGGCCGTATTCTTGAATGTAGGTCTGGCCTCCAGGAGCCACCTGTGTTTCTGCAAGCGGATCAGGCCTCAGAGATGGGCTGAGTATCTGTATATATGCTGTGAGGTGTGTGCTTGCTGCCTTCAGGCATGAACTCGGGCCTGGGCCTTTATGTTTGGATTGTTTCGTATGTACTGTGTTTTGCATGTCCCTGGGTCTAGCAGGCCTTACCGAGAGCTGGAAGGTGAGTAGGTTATTCCAAAAGCCAGATAGTGCTTAGTTTCCCCCTAGAATCAGAAGGCTCGTAGGTCATCCCGAAAACTGTTGTCTCGAGAAGGTATAGGTACAGGCTGTCCTAGAGGTGACCGAAGGTGAGTACAGGCGGGCTAGGAGCTGGAAAGTGCATAGGGGCAGGCCGAGAACTGAAAGGTACGTAGGGGCAGGGCTGTCCTAGAGGTGGTTAGAATGTGAGTAAGGGTAGGCCAATTGCTGGTTTTCCAGGGGTGTCAGTGTTGCATGTATTGCTTTCTTATTGTTCGTTTGTATCAATTTATCTCATGTGTACTTTTGCCTAAAGTTTTTTCTTATGACGAGTTACGGCGGGATTTGGGGTTCGGTAACCTTCTGTATTTCCCTGTAAATGGCTGTTTGCTTTGTTGACTGTCACCTTGATTTGTTTTGCAGTTTTGTACAGTTTAATACAAAGAGTATAACCAGGAGATTAGAATCTCCACAGTTGTGGGCTGACTCCGAGCTGGTTGACCACAGCCAACGTACTGTGCACTGGTAAATAAAGGGTCAGCCTTGGAAATGGTCAGGAAGCCAAGAAGCAACCTTCAGGAAAACGTAAAAGCATATGTCGTCATCTAAGGAGTTGGCCAACTACGATCCAAAGTGAGAATTAGTGCGTTGTATTGGGGAGGAATGCCCGATAGCGTATACTTTCCGAACTTTGGCTGATGCTGAACGCAACTAGGGCCAAGATAGAGAAGGAAGATTTGGCGGTCATCTTTGGTGTAAGGAAGTTCTAAAAATATTTTTATGGCTGGGAATTTGTCATAGTAACAGATCACAAATCCCTGCTGGGCTACTGAAGAAAGACAAGGTGGTGCCGCCCATAGCTTCCGGTAGAATTCAGTGTTGGGCCCTTCTTCTCAGTGTGTACAAGTACAAGTCAGAGCACTGTCCAGGAAGCCAAGTGGCTAATGTGGTTGACCTGAGCCACCTCCCATTGGCAGGTTCTCCACCTGTGGTGCCTCCCCCGGAAGAGTCCATTTTGGTTTTAAATTTTCTGCACGCCTTTACAGTCACCACAGACAATATCCAAATACTGACACAAAAAGGTCCTGTAGTACAGAAACTGAAACAGCTGGTGCTAACGGGTGAAACTGAAGGGCCATCGCAACCAGGACCGAAACCTTTCTGGGCCCAGTGAGACCAGATCATTGTAGAGGACGGCATATCACTGTGGGGAGCAAGGGTGATTATCCTGAGTAACGGTCGCTGTCAGATACTGGCTGAACTCCACCAGGGTCATCCAGGGGTTTCCAAGATGAAGATGCTAGAAGAAGCTATGTCTTGTGGCCGGGGTTGGATGCCGACATAGCTGCATTGGTGGGTCAGTGCCCGGAGTGCCAACAAGGACAGAAATTGCCACCATTGGCGCCCCCACATTCGTGGGAATGGCTGGGAAAACCCTGGACTCGGTTGCACGTCGACTATGTCAGTCTTTTCAGGGGCTCAATGTTCCTGGTCATTATGGATGCCCATTCACAGCAGTTGGATTTGCATAAAGTTAGGTCAGCAAACTCGGGGACAATTGAGAAGCTGTGAGCATCACTCACAATTCACGGACTCCCAGAAGTATCGGTCACGGACAACCGGATGTCATTTGGCATTCGGCACATAAGAACAACTCCATACCATCCATCGTCCAACAGTCTAGCTGAAAGAGCAGTCCAAACATTGAAGGCAGATTTAAAGAAGTAGTCTATAGGGTCAATTGAGACCAAACTGTCCCGGTTTCTGTTCGATTATAGAACCACCCCACATGCAACAGCAGGCACAGCTCCAGCAGATTTGCTGATGGGGAGAAGACTCTGCACCAGGTTAAATCTGATATTCCCAGACACGGTGCAGGGGGTGGGAGCATGAAATGGCAGTTGGAACATCAATGCTAGCCAAACACCTCCTCTAAGCGAGAGAGGGAATTTAATACAGGGGAAGAAGTTTAGTGTCGGAACCACGGAAATGTCCCTGTGTGGGTACAAGGTGAGATTGATGCAAGGTCAGACCCAGTGAGTTACAAATTTCAGGTAGGTCCAGAACAAACACATGGATCACATGAAAGCCGTTACCTTGCAAACGGGGGTGGGAACAAAACAGAGCCGACCCCTCAGAACAGCCCAAAGGCCTGGCAGAAACTGCAGGTGCTCTCCCTCCATCAAGTGTCGATGAAACCTGAGTCCGAAATGGATACAGCCTCGATACCCTTGCCAACAGAAGAACAGGAGGAGACTCTTCCGAGATGTTCAAGACGCAAGAAGTGGTCCACATTCCGGTACATGTCACCTGTGTCCGAGTCCGTGTCAGAGGAACGGGACCTGGGGTGAACGTGCTGCAAAAGAAGCAAAAGCGCAAGACGAGGCCTACATCCCCGGACTTGTGAGGGGAAGGGATGTCATGATTGGGACCAGGTTGACCTTGTTATCTGAAAAATTCTTGATTGGGGTTATTAACCTGGGCCAATCAGGAAAGCCTTGGCTGACCAATATAACCAGGACATTAGTATCTCCCCCGCTGAGGACTGACTCCAAGCTGGCTACTGTGCACGCGTAAATAAAGGTTGGCTTGGAGATAGGACCTGGCTTCTGTGCAGTTATTTCAGACAGACAGCTAGATACTCCAGCTGACTAGCATAATGTTTCCTCTAAATTTGCTTTGTTGCGCAGGCCTGTTGATTTCCATGCATAGTAGTTTTATTTTTTTTTGTGCAGCAACATATGCATCAAGCATGTTAAGGAAAACAACTTGTGAATTGCCTTCACAGTACCATCCAACTTGCTGCACAATTATGTATATGTACAATTTAATGGAAAATTTGTTCAGAAGTTACCTCATACATGGATCTGTATCAGGAATACCAGTCCAAATATGTGCATATTAAGAGCGTTAAAGGAGATGTGTTATTATTATAAGGTGTAAATTTAAAGGGTTAACAATCAACTGAAATTTGCAATATTCATGCGCTGGTATTTGAAATGTAATAAATCTCAATATATTTTATTCACTAAGTTGCACAATCCAACTGAATGCTATTTCCTCCACAATCCAAAGACAAAGAATACAAAAACTCTCATGTGAATTCCATGAAGATCATGCTGTAACTTCAGTTCAATCCCGAGAGACACCATAAAACTGGGCACTTTGCATATACGAGCACAATCTAATTTCCTGTATAGAACACACTCGTAGGAGCAATGCTGACTGAGATATAAAATAAAATTCCAGTGAAGCCCAGAACCATGAGTCATCTTTGTCAACTTTATAACCATCCCACGACTGTACTCTGGGTTACTGTTTAAAAATTCAGTGTTAAGATTGCAAGTTTCACAATTTCTTTTAAGTTACACAACTGTTAAATCTTATCTTTCCATTAACATCTCACACATAAAAGACTGTAGGTGTACAAACCTTTCTTCTTCTCATATATGATAGCGAATGCAATGGCCCAGGGGTATCATCGCTGGATTGTTAATCCAAAGACCCGGATAACATTCTGGGGACCCAGGCTCGAATCCCACCACGGCAGATGGTGGAATTTGAATTCAATATAAATATCTAGAATTAAGAATCTAATGATGACCATGAGTCCATTGTTGATTGTCGGAAAAACCCACCTGGTTCACGAATGTCCTTTAGGGAAGGAAACTGCCACCCTTACCTGGTCTGTCCTACGTGTGACTCCAGACCCACAGCAACGTGGTTGACTCTGAACTGCCCTCTGGGAAACTCAGGATTGACAGTAAATGCTGCCTAGCCAGCGATGTCCTCATCCCATTAATGAATAAAGAAAAAAAAATTGACAATGACTAATCTATTCACTGTAACTTGAGTGTGACAGGAAAGTTTAGACCTAGATATTTCTGTGATTACTCTCTACAACAAAAAAGTTATACAGTATAATCTTTTAATACATTTCTTACAACATTTTACTTACTTTCAGTGGGACTGAATTGGTGCGGTAAAGCTGAAACCAATGCAAATAATCCAAAGAAGGTAACAAAAACTGAATGAGCCATTTTCCTGCAATTAAGAAACAAAATGAATAAAAACATGCATCAATTAAAAATTTGTGGATACTCATCAAACACACATCAACTTCCTACAGCTCCCAGGAGGCGACATTCAATCCATCAATATGGGTAAAGACACCAAAACTCAAGTGAAAAAATTCGAATTGAATGTACAAAATCCCATCTTCAAGTCAAGAACCTACATTATTGTTTTTGTAACCCTCATCCGATGATTCGTGCATGAGTTTCCATTCAGCTTTCTCATTTTTATTGGTGGAATTCACTCAAAGCTGTTAAAAGCAATGTAATGAGACATCCACTTGAAAAACAGCTCACTCAAGAGATAGACCCATTCACAAAACATGACACTCCACTACAATAACATCGAGTGTTTTGGTCCAATTGCAAGTCTTTAAATGGCTCCAAAATAAAGCTGAATCTTTATGATGCAATTACAATCTTAGGAACATTTGGAAAATTTATGACAGCTTCTCACTAAAGTGGGAAACTAACTACTGCATTCCCAATCTATTTAACAAAAGTTAATTTCTATTTTATAAAAATCATTTTCTGTTATTTAAAATCATGTTATTCACAGTGGGTGGACTGGCACTCTGATTCAAACCACTTTTTCCGCTAACACTAACATCTGATACTTGCCTTTTTGCAAACTGTACATGTGCAGAAAGAAAGTGGCAATATCAACAAAACATGAGGTTGAAGTGTGAAACCAAGTCTCGACAATCCTTAAAATGTTGATGTCAGAGAAACAAGATAAATTTATACAATTATTAAAATACAACAATTGTGCATTGAACATCAGGATATATATTTACATTTGAGGTCACTTGAGTAATTTTCCCAGATTTTGCTAACTCAATTGTGTCCCTGTCCAGTTATGCCTGATATTTACCAATATACAGAGATATGTGTATAATGTTGGTACAAGTTCAGCAATGACAGGAATGGACAAGACAGGACTAAGTCATGAAATTGGCTCGGCAAGCTTGAATTTCACCAGATTTGTTGCATGTTGTACTCTTGCCCACCCATTCCCCTAGTACTGTAAACCCTCCAGTTACAAGCCTCAGTACAATAAGCTATAAAGAGGAGGGGAGTGGGTAGAAAAGGTATTATGCTGTAATGTATCTGCAGGGGGTATGTTCTAACTTGTTGATCATCACAATTGAACACAAGATAGGATGCATGTATAATCCCATATACTCTATGGACCAAATAGAACAGTGGTCCTCTGGGTCAGATGTGTTGGGACATCTTGGAATAGGGTCCATCCCAGCTGCTGCGGCCATGCTTAAAATGCATTTGCACACCTGGATAGATACCAGCAGTCCAAGGCTGCCCTGCACAGTTGGTGATATTTGCCCTGGACATGGCAGAAATCTGCTGGATGGGGTGGTGCAGAGCAGGTCTGTCCATTTCCTACAGGCTAGAGAACACAATAAGCATTCTTGGAAACTCTTACACGTAGAAAGCAACTACTTAACTTGCATTGCTAAACGAAAGCTAACATAATGCAGTACATTCTGACGGGAATAGGAATACGCATTCTGAACTTACAACCTTCATCTTACTGTGGACCTATTATGTAATTTCTACTTGACAGGCAAGTACAAACATCCCCATACCCATGATTCAGGGATGCTTTGATTGTGAACAAGAAAAGATCAAAGATGCTGAAGGGTGGCATGCAGACAATGAAGTACTCGACCTAAACTAATGAAAACAATGTTCAAGTACAACACCCAACTGATGACATAGAATCCAGAGGAAATAACTGCCATATTCCACCAAATGGCATGACAATGCAATGAAGCAGATGCCAAATCAGACCAAAATCACAATCACAACTACCAAAATAACAAAATTACTAGATAACGTGATCTAAGACATAACTTGAACATAGCAACTAACTGACAAACATAATCATAATACACAGCAATTCAAACCAAGGAAGAGGGTACAAGTAAACTGCCAGTATGTTTTAGAGAATTATAAATTAATTGATCTGCTTAATAATATCTTCAAGATCAAAGGAGTTAGTTTTTGATGTATTGGAAAGAGTTTTATACTTCAAGGATAAATATTTTAATACAAAGAAGAGGGTTGTTGTGATATTCCTTTAAGGGATATTTCGTAAATGGCTGTCCATCACTATCACCACTAGGCAAGATGCGATGTACAATCTCATGTATTCTATAGGCAGAACTAAGCAGCAATCCTACAGGCCAGACATGTCTACTAGTTCCCAGCATACATAGGTAGTATCGTTTTCAAATACATAACCCAAATTATTGTTTTACCAATTCTTGCAAGTAACTTTGCAAAAAAACAGAAAAATACAAAACTTTATTGAACATATGAGAAGTAAATTGTTCAGAAACAACTCAAATGTGGAATTTTGTAGGAATTCAATTGAAGAAACTTTTCAAAACATGCACAATTTATGCTTTGATCATCAGCTGTGCTCAAAGCAGAACCTCTGCCCTAATGTATGTTGCTTCTTATTGAAAAGGCCACATTGCTGGTAATTTTTAATCATCAGTGCCTAGGTGGAAATCTGGTAGCTGGGAGGCCATGATCTGGAAAACCAAATCTAAATCAACCAAGGTTCCCACCTTGAATGCTATCCTGTCACCAAAAAGGATTTGAATAATTAGAAATGGGCAGGATCTGACACTTTCTGGACTTTCATGAAACGAGGGCAAGTGAACAAACCAGCGGAAGAGTTATCAACACCTGAGAATTTATAAGCCAGATTTACCTGGATTGATATTCTCATGCAGACTAGCACTCCGCTCCTCCTCTATGAAACAAGACTCTGCATTTCTGACAACAAACGCCAATCAGTACTTCTTCAGAAAGCAGAGCTGTACGGGTCCCTCATATTGTGGATCAGACAAGGGAAGGCAAACCACATCCTCTTTTTCATAGCAATCAGTCGTCCAAAATAACACACAGGCAGTTCAGTAGCTCCTGTGAAAGAGTAAGTAAATTAGTAAATTAAGATTAGGGTGCTGGAAGGGTAGCATGACAGGTGAGTAGGGGTTAGGGCATCAAGATGGTGATGGATAGGGTGCAAGATGACAAGGGGTTGGTGATGGTGGGTTTCAAGGGGCAGGGGCAGGAGTCAGATCCAGCAGTTGGGAAGGGGTTTCTGTACTGGAATATGGGAAGTGGGTTTTGGCATTAATGAAGGAAGAGGGTCTCAGGGGAGTGGTGTCGGGTCTCAAACTGCAGGGAGCTGGTGTTCCCAGATGTTGAGGGAGTGCTGAGTTAGGATCTGGGGGAAGGGTAGTTGAAGGCGCATGGACTAAATGGTAGGGTCAGTTGAACAGTTACTTGGGAGTTAGACTAAGTGTTTAATAGTCTAACTTTTGCTGAGTAACTACTGAACAGCAAAACCTTTCAAATTCTCAATTTAAATTGTTACTTTTAAAGGAGTTATATGCACATGGGAATTACCCGGCAGAATCTTCAATTTCCCAGGCAATTCCTTTGGAGTCTGCTGCATTGGGGATTCTGCCTGAGTCCCCAGGCACAACTCCCATCTATTCTTCAGAAGCTATTATCTGGCCACTAAAAAATTTCCAGGCTCATATTTTGACAAATTACAGACCTCAGGAGAGGAACAAGGGGAGGGAAAGGAATTTGTGTGACTTCCTACAACACAACACATTGATTTTTTTCTATATTTGAATTGTTAAGCATTCCAAAGTAAGCAAGTGATTATAAAACAAAGAACTGCAGATGCTGAGGATCTGAAACAAAAACAGAAATTGCTGGAGACACTCAGCAGCTCCAGCAGCATCTGTGGAGAGAAAGCAGACTTAACATTTTGAGTTCTAAAGTTCTCATAGTTCTGAAACTTTAAATTACAAATATTAAATTGTGACAAATCATTTCATGAAGCCAATTGCATTTATTTTTAAATTACAGTGAACAGTAATTGCCTAAGAATACAAAGCACAGATGGGTCTTTCAGTTCTTTTAAACAAACATTATCATTTGGCAAGACTCGTATAGGCACACAGCCATATCCGGTGGGAAAACAAATGGTTTGCCAAAATAATTTATGAAACACTCTTACATTAATTCAATTTTCCCAACAAAATGAAAAATTAATGTAAAATAAACATTGATGTTAGAATGGCAAAATATTATTCTGGAAAGATGTTGATTAATTAGCCCTCACATAATATGCTGAGCAAGTGCCACAATTGAAAGAAAATGCACCTCAGACTAAAACAATGTACATGCATTCATTCAAAAAACATTTATAGTACTTTTTCCTTAACCATTTGAAGAATCTGGATTATACTGCCATGATCAAGAGCCCTTGGTAGGAAGCATTCTGTTTATGTTAAAAGGGTCTCACTCTGTCATCTGAAGTAATTGACACTCAACTAACGGAATCAAATTACAATACCAGCTATATTTTACAGAAAGTTAGCAAGTCAGTAACTCTGTGTAAACAAATAGAATCCTGAGGAGGAGGAACACAAATATGTTTCTTTAAAGGAGCACATGTAGAGGTGTCAGCCTTATAACAGAAGTTAAATCATTTAGGAAAAGTTTTCAAAGACCCCAGCAGATCTAGTGTAGTTATGCTCTGGACTGGAGATGTACCATCGCACATGAACTATTAGTGCTGCAAGACTGCCACTCAAAGTACTCTCACTTCAGATCAAAATGATTATCATTTGGTGCTACACTTCACCTGAAAACACAGTTTAATCTAAAACCTTCATTTCTGAGGCCACAGAGGACATGAGAGGACTCAATTCCCTTCTGACCAGGCCAGCTCATCAGAAGATGATCCCACCCTTCCTCAACAGCAAGCAAGAAATTCAACTCAGATCGATAATTGCCAGATGAGACATTCCTTCTCTGGGAAGAATAGTTCTCAAAACAAATTTGTGCTTGAAACACATAGGAGGCATGTCAATTGAATCAGGCAATGCAGAGATTCTGAAGTGCAACATCCTTTCCTGGAAATGTACTCTACTAAGGCACAACGCCCAGCCTGTCCTGCAGGAAGGAAGGTATGTGTCAAATAGGATCATACCAAAGTCTCATATAAATGCAACAATCCAACTCTCTGATGCCTATGAAACAGGAACTTTGAAACCTCCCCAGTTTACTTAAACAAACAGGCGACCACTAAATTATCCTGACCTCCAACATACGCTCAACCACAGCACAGACTTCAATCTGTACTGACTGCTCAATGCACTGACAATGATTTCTTTGTCTGAATCAAAGCAGAAAGAAAGCTGTGCACAAAACCGTGGAAATAGGAAAATTCTAACAAATACATCTCCCTACTTAACAAGATTCAAGTTATATTTACAACATTATATAGCACCTTTAACAAATCCAAGGATCTCTGATCTACTGAAGTTAAAAGGATTATAATGGACCACGGAACTTTGCTCAAATGCATTGAGAAGTTTATTATTAAAACAGTACAATGCAATTCACTGCCTATTCTTCAGTTTATATCCAGTCAAGACAGATAAAAATTTATCCTCTTTCTTACAACTTGTATAACAAAAGTTTGGACACTCACTCAAGTGCAATCCACAGCAAGATGATAAATTGAATTTTAGCAAAAATTTGAAATATGCAGACAACTGTAATTACAGCAATTAAAATAGCTAGAAAATGTTACAACTGCAGTGTTTTAATTAATTTTGTACTGCTTAGTAAAAGCTGTAAAACAAAACAAGAACAAATCAAATCAGTATCAACAGTTCAGCAGTAACAAGGCAAAGATCATAAAAAAAGATTGAAATTATATTTATTCACCCCATTCTTTCCACTGAGCTTTTCATTTAGTACAGAATCTAACAGAAGAATGTTAATATTGCAGATTGTGCAATATTTAGAATATATCCAAATACATCAAATAGATTTTTTAAAAAACCGTGATTGATACATTTACTAAATTGAAGCAATTTCCAGCAGCATTTCCTGGTAAGTCAAAAAATAGGAATTGGTTTCCTTTTTTACTCATGAACTCTACTACGTTTATTTATTTTTGATACATCAATGCTTTGTTATGATTATTCAGCTTTGTTTAAAACAGTTAAAAATATGCTTATGAATAATATTAAGACTAAATCTTCAATGCTAGTACACAAATAGATCATTAAACTCTTCAGGGAAGATAAATGCTGATTAGGTAGCACTGTGAAAACGACATGATAAACTGACAAAAACTCATGGTTACATACTCTACAGTTAGCAAAAGTTGAAGTAGATCTGATGGGAATGGGGAAAGAAAATAAATCGGGGAAAGAGCAATAAGACCAAATTGACATGGTGTGTGTGTGGCGGGGGTGGGGGGGTGGGGATAGCAAAAGCAGATAAAGCTGGGAAATAATTTGTGTTTTTTGTGAATTAACTAATATCATTTCAAACTATAATTGAATACAACATCTATATTGTTTATGTAATTATTGAGGTTTCTGTGGTAAAAGTGAAAAACATCCCACATTATTTTATGCTTATAATCTTGAAGCATTTATTGCAACCCATTTCCCCAAGCATTTTTTTCAACATAGTCCCATTCAATTAGAAAGTTTCAAATCTTTCATATTATTGCTGAATGCCAACAAAAATATCTGTTATCTGAAACTGTTCCCATTCAGCATGGAGTCTAATGAATAGCTGAAGAAGATCATAAAAAGTACCTGCTGAAGATGATCATTTGATTAATAATATTAATAAACCAGTTTGCAAAGCTCATCAAAAATCAAATGATTTTTTATCTGGTCTATCATTAGCGCTGCATAACTTTCAAAGTTATACTTGCTATGTATTTGGTGAAAAAAGATAAAATGTTATCAGATTTAATTTATGGTTTTAATGTAAGCTTTTGGCATTCCTAATATCAGCGTAGTCTAAGAAAAATAAAACAATTCAAAAACATTCTCAAAACAACATAATCAATGAAAACATCTTTCACTTGGGGCTATTCTTGTTGGTTAGGCCTGATTTGGGCAAGTTGAATCATGAACACACATATGCGATTGCACAAAATGCATGCATTTCTTTTTAAGCAGAGCTCATTCATGGTTAAACACCCCTGATCTTATCTGATAGTTCAGCACATTCTGGTCGGCTTCTGATGTAACAAGCAGTAACCCAACCCCGTAATTTAAGACGGTATGAACAAAATTAGCGAGCAGCTTCACCAGATGAACCTGGAGATACTGCTTCAACTATTTCTCTAGAGATTTTCATGAAAGATTAGAAGAAAGCTCTTGAAAATCGAGACATGAAGAAGAGAAATTTTTTTATTCCAAGGGTTGTAAATTATGGCACTCTTTATCTCAGAGAACAGTGGATTCTCAGCCACAGAATATTCAAGATGGAGGGCAAGAAGATTTTTTTTTAAATTCTAAGTGAATAAAGATGTACATAGATCATGCAGAAAAAGAGAGCTGGGGTAGGAAATTGACTAAAAGGTGAATCCTACTCCCACTCCTAGTTCTTATATTTTTATGTTCTTAAAATACAAGAATGCAGTATAGCATTCAAGTGACTACAGATGGGGAAATGAAAGTAATACTAGAAGTTTGACATGATGACAAAAACCATATCAGGGTTACCCTGCAAATAGAGAGACAGGCAAACATGGACAGAAAAGATAATCTAAAGCAGAATTTGGCACACAAAACAGACACTACCTGAATAGTTACAAATATAGGAGATGATAACAAATTAAATGTTTACTTTCAATAGAATGGGCTTCAAGGATTAGATTAGATATTAAAATATCAAGAAAGGATGTGATGAAGGTTCATGATATGTTATTATTCTTCTTTGGAAATGTGGGCTCTGAAGTGGATAGAACTATGTACAGCTTTAGTTTTGATTTGTATTTCTACATTGTATGCATTAAGAAAGAGTTTCATTGTTGAGTTCCAAGAGAAGTAGAAGGGTTGCCTGGAAAAATGTTCACATGTCTTTATGTGAGGCTTTTAAAAACACTTGAGGTGAATAGGTAATATGTAAAAACATGGATTGAAGAAAAAGAAAAAAAAGTTGTGCTGTTACCTCGCAGCAAGGCATCCTAAGGCAAAGAAACAGAGACAGAAACAATTGCTTTAGAAGGGCAGAGCTATCCAGAAAGTGAGGGAGTGTGCATCTTCTTTCAGAGAGAGGGCAACGGGCCTTTCAGAGAGCAGAAAACCTATAACAGCAGCAGTGCTCTTCAGCAGTCTTCAAATCAGTCAGGGGCAAAAGAAAAAAATGCCCTCAGTGGCTTAATGTCCATAAGAAAAAAATTCCAGAAAAAGAAGGTTGTGGAAGAGGAGAATATGGAGCACAGTAAAGGAAAAAAGTGAGGCTTGTTAGCTGTTTAAGGGTCTCATGAAGAGACATTAACTAAAGAAATAGCATTAAAAAGTGAATGCAAACATTTGCCAAAATGAAGTCAAGTACAGCCATGCCCATTGAACAAGGAAATTTCAAATGTTAACAGCAGACCCTTCACTGAGGTTTGAGCATTTGTAATGTTGTTAATAAGAGCGGAAGAGTTGAATTTTTATTTCCAATTCTTGTAATAAGACCATTTCAATTAGTTCTTGTATTATGTAAAATAGTTAATGTTTTTGTTTTTCTTTCTGAGTAAATGTACGTATGACTGGCCTTCATGGTAAATAATTTGCAATCAGGCTAAGTGTGCATTCTGGGATCTGACTTGTCCAGTATTGATATCAGCTGAGATCAAAACAGAGCATAATTGGAGTGATAACTGAATAATTTTCCAAATGTCGCGCCATTCAGTGCCTGGTGAAATTTTGAAAAAGTCTGACTGCATGGAATCAATTCTATAGAAATCTGTTTATTCTATGACTGTATCAGATAGTTAGCAATTCATCCCAGAACAGAGACGAGAGAATGTAGAATCCCACATAAGTGACAATCTGGAAAACTAAACTGACTAACACATTCAGATTACTCTCAGAAATGACTCTTATTCACATATAGCGTCTTTAACAAACCATCCTACGGTGCTTCACAGAACTGCAATAAGGCAGCAGCTAACCAAGTCAAGGAAGGATATGCTGGAGAAACACAGCAGGTCTGGCAGCATATGTGCAGTGAGAAACAGAGCTGACATTTCAAGTTCAATGTGACTCTTCAGAACAGAAGTTTTGAAGAAGAGACGCAATGGACTCAAAACATCTGCTTTTTTCCCCCCCCTCAGGATATATATATTGCCAGCCTTGATGAATTTCTCCAGCACTTTTAGTTTTTATTTCAGATCTCCAAGATCCACAGTACTTTGCATTTGCTGGATAGGTGGCTATTCTTCAATGGACGTGGGTATTGATTACAAGTCTGGTATTTATTGTGCATCCCCAATTGCACTTAAACTGAGTTTAAGAGGCTAATTTCAGAGTCTAGTTAGGGATGGATCCATGGTTTTCCGGGTCTGGTGTCACAGCTAAACTTGAACAGGTAAGGTCAACAGATATGTTTGAACATATCACTTCATGGTAACCAGCAGTAGGACAAGTTTTATATTTCTGATCTAATTAATTGAATTTAAATTCCACCAACCACCATGGTGAGATTTGAATCCATATTCCCAGATCATTAACCACTGGATTACTAGTCCAATGGCATTACTGCTATGCCAACATCTCCCCAAAGGTACAGTCAAAGCAACAGTATTAAGGTAGGCAGAAAACTATAAAATTTTTTTGGGTGGGAATCCCATGGTTTATGCACTAGAATTTGAAGGTATGGCTATAATTGTGGGATGAAAACATAGTGCAAATGCACTAGAATCCAGATTTATTTCAAAGACAATTATATATCACAATTGATAAAACGAAACATAAAATGACACTTGGATTTTCAGAAGGCCAAAAAAACCACAGCTTCCAATCACTTTCTTCTCTCCAGACTCTCAAGCCCATCAGTTTACAGGGGTTCAGTGCCCCTTTCAGTTCTAAGAAACTCTGTACCGAATCTAACTAACCAGACATTTTATGGAGATGGAATACACCTACCAAACCATAGTTCACACTAAAATTAATACAGTTTCCCATATTCAAAGTGGCACTTTGCTTCTAAACAAGCCTCAGTTCTGGCTTCTCTTTCATCTCCAACTCATGCTGAAAATGTCTTCCTTTCTCTTCCCTTCTGTTAGCACTGATACAACTTCCTTCCCTCTCTTAAATGGTGCAAACCACTTCTTCAACCTTGCTACGTGTCAAACTCAATTTTCTCCCCCTTGGATTCCAAGAGAGAGCTGTAATCAGCTCCTGACCTCTCAGAAGAGAAATGTTCCCACTTTCTTCACTCTGTCTCCTTCTATAGTCTTGTTTGCAGCTCCTCCCGTAAACATCCTCCCATCACTAATCTTCCATCCCACTAAAAGGGAATGCTTCCAGCAACTCATCTCCAACATTGTGGTGCTCTTAGTTTTCCAAACCTTTTCAACACCCAAACCAGGGCTTTCTGCTCTTGCTGTGACATAATAGCTGCAAACATGGGTAATAAAATTCCCAGCTTTGTAAGACCTACAGCATTCAGCACCACGTTACTTATGCCAGAAACATTACAGAAAGAAACTCTGAAGCACAGCCACTGATACATGAATGGTATCTTCAAAACAATTACAGTATATATTGAATTATGAATAAGGGGTAATGCTAAGATTGAAATTAGGAGGAACTTCTTCACTCAGAGGGTAGTGAATCTCTTCTGCACTCAAAAGGTTTAGGGGAACCCAATCACTGAGCATTTTCAAGAGAGAAACTGTCAGATTTCTTGATACTAAAAATATTGAGAGAGATGGGGAAAGTGGAGAAAAATAATGCACAGTTATCAGCCGTGATCTGCCTGATTGGCAAAATGTGTTTGACAGGCCAAGTATTTCCCATGTTTTAAACACAATATGACAATCAAACTGAAGCCATGAAATGTAGGAAAAGTTATGATTTCAAAATAAAATAAAAATTCTTTATCAATTAGAAACTAATTAACCAATTAAGCAGCCAACTGTAAAGGAATTTCCTGCTTACATGCTTATTTTCTATTGAACCCAAAGGTTCACATAGTTCAACAGTCCTCTGATGGCTCAATCAAATGGCCGCATAAGCTATATACAAGTTACATCATGAGTGCTTTGCCTGAAGGCAGGTCCTTGGCTCACCGCCTGTTCATGTTTCATCCTGAGCTTTTTTTGGCAGGCGTTTTTTTTCCAGTAATGGCTTGTCATTGCGTTCTACTCTCAGAGCAGAGAAGTAGGCAAGTCCCAAGCAGGAATGAGAATCAAACCCATGCTGTTGGTGTTATTCTGAACCATGTGCTAGCCTCCAGCTAACTGAGCTAACCAGCCCATGCGCAAGAAATAAATATCTAAATTTTGGGGGCCCATTAGCTAATGAATAGTACCTGCAGCACTGATTTTGTCTTTCTTTCCTCACTCCATGGGCATTGAAATTGATTCCACCATCCCCATCATGTGATAAGGTGATTTTTCATAGAATGGAATCAACACTGGATCCTTCAGCTCTCTACGGCTGTTACAAATTATGTCTGGTATAGGTAATTTTTTTGTATTCAATGACATTAATCGCTAGAAAATATCACACATTTACAAGAGTCACCGGTTGTCTTCAATCCAAATGGACAATAGTGAATGTAAGTATCAAACTGATGATGATCTGACCTGGATATTTATGCCCTTTGCATGTGCATTTCATTGATCTCTTGGAAATGAGTTATTGCTGGATATAGCAAGGCTTGGCTATAATCGTCAAGCTGATTTATTCCACAGGAAGGCATATGTACAGAGCCAAGAGCTGTGATCCAATCTTCTCAATTCAATAGGCAAATTGTCTATGCCATAACAAGATCAAAGATGTTTCCTATTCCATATCCGTATTTGACTTAACGTAAGTTGATTCCTCTGCATTCTGTCCCACAATCCAGAATATGAACCCAAACCCCAGCAGTCACCTGTCTTTTTGCTGTCTGCTCGCCAGTTTGGTAACTGTGTTCAAAATCCTCTCTGTATAAAAGTAGCTTCGTAGAGAGATATCTGTCTGAATACCCAGGCATGTTAACAAATAATTTTTCTGTTACATCTCCAGAGAAATAAGTTCCATTTAACTTGGTAACCAGTCGTCAACGTGCTTGTTTTATTTACAAGGGTGGAAATATATCCTCATCTTAAAAGTACGGTATTAATTCTTTTTCCGCATGCTTTCCTGCTGAAAAAACTGGCCAAAAAATCTAGAAACATGAGAATGGATTGCAGCTACACAAAGCGATTTTTTAAAAGAAGTGGAGCTCAATCTTTTATCTCTTTGCGTTGCAAAGTGTTTGTGTGTGTGTGTCTGGGGTGTGGTATTAATTAATTGTTCATTAACATGACACTTTAGTGATTGTGTGTAAAGGAAAAGCTGTTTTGTCTAAAGCTAAAATCGTATTGAAAATATACCTTGAATTGCTGTCTCCGGCCTCTCTTTGGTCTGTGTTTATTTTCCATCTGTGCCGCTCTAGTCATAATACTTTTCTCCTCTTTCCCATCCCCACCCTTTCCCCGCCTGCTTTTACTTCTCTTTGTCCATAATAATTAGTAACAGAGTTCAGATTACATGAGAAGCAGTAGCTGGTCCAAGATTCAAGCAGTATTTAGAAGCAACAATACCAGGACCAAAAAGGCAGGTAAAAAGCCCTCACTGCATCTGGGGCACAGTGGGAGGTAATGTCAATGACATTGTCTTATTCTGAGGATGGGTATAAACAGTATCTTGGCTGGCAGCCACATAAAAATGTATAGACAAGCTCAAACTTGGCTTTTGTAATCACAGTCAGTTAGTTGCTCCACTGCAATTGGTTGTTCTACTCCTATTTCAGGAGAGAGCTGCTGTTCAATAAATAAAGAAATCAGCACTATTCAGAAAATACCTAAAAAATCCACTGGTAGAAACATTTGAACAGCCATGTTTGTGAAAACTCTAACCTTTCTCAAGCTGCCTACCAACGCTGTTAACACATGTACCCAGGATTGATGGGTAATCCCTGCTATGGCAATGCGCTCCTCACGTCAGAACCCACAACACTGTGAACTCCTGAGCGAGGTCTTGTCTGAAGGTGGTCAGCACCGTAGTGAAAGAGGAAGCACTGAGTGCATTGAGTGCACTGTTGTTGACAATCAGACTGATGCAAAAATTTTTTTTAATTTCTAAAAGCCTGCCAACCAATCAGATGTTTCCTTTGGCAAGAGACTGATAAAAAGCCCAAAGATTTTGTTAGATAAAATTGCAGACTGATTTGGCTCACAATTTGAACAGTGCCACCTATTGAGCCAAGTGAGAAGATTTTGAATAGCACATTTCTAAAACATCTTTGGTTTGCTAATACTTTAGGAGGGTAACCATGGCAACTCTATCAAATAATAACATTGCTTTTAATTAATATACTTTATTATGATTTTGGAGAATATGTATTGTGTGACCATAACGGAGACTACCTTCGTGTTTAATCATTTTAAATTTAGTGCCAAGACGTCAGTGTTTGAAAGCTAAATATTATTATAATGTGAATGCTAAACATTATATGCTAATTACTAATGATGGAAAATATCTTGACAGAATAGCCAAGTGTTTTGCAGCAACAATTTTGCTTGTCATTTCTTAAAGAATATTTCAATAACTGATTTGCCTACATTTTCTTTCATATATTCTGGAACAAAATTCAACTATTTCACTTGGAATAAGCATCAAGGGTAGCAGAAGTATAGAATATATTGTAGGTAGAGGATTAAGAGATAATAGAGATAAAGATAACCAAGAATAGCCAAATTCTGATAGAAGTGTTTGCCAGATTAGGCCCACACCAGATGAGCAGAGAAGTAACGAGAGGAAAACTTACTTTATCTCATCCTTACCCATCTAACCTTTGTAGATCCATCAGTAATGGTGGGACTGACCAACACTGTCCTTGTGGAGATTAAGTTCTGAATTTATACTCAGATTATGTTTCATGGTGTTTTGTGATACTGCCACTGTCCGAAATGAGATGTATTCTGAACAGATGTACCAGCTTAAAATCAGGCATCTATTAATCACCATAAACCATCAGCAGCAAAATTACATTCAAAGACAATGTCTTACCTCAAGGCCAAAATTAACCCTCATTCATTCATCATCAAGCCAGGGTTCACTCCTGATGCAATGCTCTCCGACACACCTCCTTGTGGGGGTATCAGCAGTCATATCTGAAAATGAAGAATGAACCTAGTGAAGCCTCAACACATGACTATATGTCCTAAATAGCAGAAGCAGCATCCAATAGACAAAGCAGAATAATCCCACAATCAATAGATCAAGTCAAGCTCAAAAATTTCCCATATCCAGCCATGAACGATGATAGACAATAAAAAAAACTAACAAAAAGAGAAGACTCTTCAAACATCCTCATCCACAATAAGGGGGGAGTTCAGCGCAACAGTGCAAAAGCCAAGGCTAAAGCAGATGCAACCATTTTCAGGAGAATTCTGAATGAATCATCCATACGTTGGGCAGCACAACGGTTCAGTGGTTAGCACTGCTGCCTCACAGCAACAGGGACCCAGTTCAATTCCACCCTCAGGTGTTTGCATATGTTCCCCGTGTCTGCATGGGTTTCCTCTGGGTGCTCCAGTTTCCTCCCACAGTCCAAAGATGTATGTTTAGATGGACTGGCCATGCTAAATTGTCCATTGTGTCCAGGAATGTCCAGGCAAGGTGGATTAGCCATGGGAAATGCAGGGTTACAGGGATAGGTTAGGAGGTGGATCTGGGTGGGGTGTTCTTTGAAGTGTCAGGATGGGCCAAATGGCCTGCTTCCATACCAGGGATGCTATGATTCTATCTCAACCTCCTCCCAAGCAACACAAATGCTAGTATTCAGCAAATTTAATTCACTGCAATAGGACATCAATAAAGGCCCTGAGTAAAGCAAACGCTATGGGCTCAGCAAAGACCCCAGCTGTATTAAACAAGATTGGTGGTCCAAAGATTGTCACATTGAAACTTTTTCAGTACAGCTGCAAACCTGACAACTACCCAGAAATGTGGAAAACTGCTGAACTATGTCTCACCCACAAAAAGCAGAATTCAACCTCGCCAATTACCATCCCCTAACGCTATTCTCAATCAAAGCAACAGAAGATGTCATTGACAGCACTTCGAAGTATCAGTTACATGATAAACTGCTCACCAATGTTCAGCTTGGTTTCTATTGTGGCTCCAGATCTTATTAGTCTGAGTGCAAACATGGACAAAAGAGTTGAATTCAAGGGGTAAGGTGAGTGTGACTGCCCTCAGCATCAAGGCAGCATTTGAGTAACTGTGGAATCAGGAAGGCCTAGCAAAACTAATGCGAATGTAGCCAGGAAAATCTCTCCAATAGTTGGAGTTATACCTAGCACAAAGAAAAATGGCTGTGATTGCTAGCTGTCAATCATCTCACCCCTAGTAGTGCACAAAAAGAACAATGCAATTCCTTAAGGCAGTGTCCTAGGCAATGACCATTTACACCCCCTTCATCAATGACCTTCTCTCCATGATAGGATAGAAGGGGTGGATATTCACTGATGATCGCAATGTTCAGTACCATTCCTCAAACCCTGAAATAGTCCTTACCTCATGCAAGAAGGCCTCAATAATGTTCGTACTTGACTGATAACTGACAGACAACCTCATGTGCTGGGCAATGACCATTCTAGTAGAACAACTGCTCTCTCTCTTTGACATTCAATAGTATTACCATTCAACATCTTGAGGACAACCATTAGCCAGAAATTTATAAATACTGTGGGAACAAAAGGAAGTCAAAGGGTAGAAATGCTAGAAAAAGTGAGTAATCATCTTTTATCTCACCAAAGCCTGTCCACCACATAAAAAGCCCAGGCCAGGGGTGTTATGGAATGCTCTCCACTTGCCAGGATGATTTCAGGTCCAAGGACACAAAACAATTAATGACATTATGCAGGAAAAAGTAGCCCATTTATTGGCACCATACCACCACATTCACTCCCACCATCATTGACACAAAAGCAATAGTAATATTTTGTTTCTGGGAGGTGTGCAGCCATAACTAAAACAGAGCAAGCTTTTCCACTGAAGTTCGTTACAAGGAAATGAGGGAAGGTAAAAAGAAAATTATTTGCCAAAGTACCATATTTTTGCCACCACACGAATGGACAAGAATTTGCCTTCAATGTGTCCATCTTTCCATGTGGCTGTAAGAATTAGATTCTCAAATCAGCAACTAATTTACTCTATATCATCAGAAGTTCCCCAGTCGGGATTTCGCTGAACACCAGGGACTGTAATCGAGATGGCCCACAATATTAAACACAGTGTTTCATTTTATATATGAATACGATGGACATGTCACACTGCGAGCTTCCTTTAAAAAGCACAAAGGAAGCAATGCCTTTTTAAAATTATATATATATACCACGTCGTTTCTCATTGAGCCAAAGCAAAAGCAAACAGCGAGAATGTTGGATAAACAGAGTTAATGTTTTAAGTCTGGTATGCCTCTTCTTCAGAGCTGAACTGAAGCAAGTCAGACCAGACTGGAAACGGGATTGACTCAATGCATCCATCGTGAATGAAATCGAAATCGCGGGTTATTTCCAGCAGTAGAAAACGATCGTGCTTTCCTTACCATTTACATCCATGAGCGAAGGAAATCAGGCGACTTCTAAAACGAGTGTCCTAAGTTCTAATTTCCCATTCTTCAATACAAAAATCTCGAAACATGAAGAAACTCATCAAAGTTTCTGTGATTGAACACTAATAGCACAGCGCTTTATACATTGTAGGGCTCCGACAAGGAGGCAGAAACATTCCTGGCTGTAAATAAAACTGTTCCCAGCAGTTTATCAACGATCTGGAAATGACGAATTTGGCCAATGTCCTTGTGGACACACTGCGACTTGCAATGTGTGGATGAATAAACACGAAACTCAAGTGCTTCCCGATATATTCCTAAAAATATGAAGTGCAGCAATTTTCTCATGCTAGTTCCATTCCGTTCCCACCCCTCGGCATCAGTAAAACCTCACTTACCATCAGGAGAAAGGAGACAGGCAGCGCCCGCTCATCCAGCGGAACTTTCCTCCTTAACTCTCCCTCACACAGAGACACAGAGAGAGACTGAACTCCACTTTCGCAACTTTCTTCCCAACACGTCAGCGGGCACGGCCACGTGATCCGGAGAGGCAGGAGAGGCAAGGGAGCCGGGACAGACAGACCCAGACAGACAGTGCCCAGCTACTGGCCATCAGGCTGAGACAGGCAGTTGCCCGCCACCACCGATTAGACAGACCCACTCCCTGCAGGTCAGACAGTGAGGTAGTCCCCAACCACAAGCACAAGCACTCAGACAGACAGTCCCCAGCACCAGTAACGAAGTCAGACAGACAGTCAGTAACATTCAGACGGTCCCCAGCAGCAGGAACGCAGTCAGACAGAGGGTCCCCAGCAGCAGGAACGCAGTCAGACACACTTTCCCCAGCAGCAGGAACGCAGTCAGACAGACAGTCCCCAGCAGCAGGAACGCAGTCAG
>NC_063337.1:49588076-49588337 GCF_021869965.1 Rhincodon typus
GCAGTCAGACACACTGTCCCCAGCAGCAGGAACGCAGTCAGACACACTGTCCCCAGCAGCAGGAACGCAGTCAGACAGACGGTCCCCAGCAGCAGGAACGCAGTCAGACAGACGGTCCCCAGCAGCAGGAACGCAGTCAGACAGACGGTCCCCAGCAGCACGAACGCAGTCAGACACACTGTCGCCAGCAGCAGAAACGCAGTCAGACAGACGGTCCCCAACAGCAGGAACGCAGTCAGACAGACGGTCCCCAACAGCACG
>NC_063337.1:49588437-49634589 GCF_021869965.1 Rhincodon typus
TCCCCAGCAGCAGGAACACAGTCAAACAGTCCCCAGCAGCAGGAACACAGTCAGATAGGCAGTTGCTAACATTCAGACTGTCCCCAGCAGGAACTCATTTGGACAATACCCTGCCACGCTTCTGAGACAGACTGTCCCAGGTAGTCACAACTCAGACAGTCCCTGGCAGCAGGTGTTCAAACTGACTGACTGTCCCAGCGCTCGGGTAATTTCCCTGGAAGCAGGCAGACCGAATCCTCAGCACAAGCCAGTCAGACTGACAGAGTGTCCCCTGCAGCAGCCACTCAGACTGATGTGATGATGCTATGGCTTTGAGAGATTATTTTGTCAAGAGATTTTTTGAAGATTGGTTTTAAGGCAGAGGTACTGAGTATTCTACCAGTGCCACTAAAGTAAACAATTTGAGATGCCTTGGAGTCTTTTTCTTTGAGAGATTCAACAATAGAAGCAACCTGAATGGGTGTGGTCAAACTCCCACAGAATCAGGATCTTTAGTTTAGCTTTCAGCTGTTGCTGTTGTGGTCTTGAAGAGGTGGAAGCTATTTTTTTTTGTCCCTCTCTCAGTTACAGCCAAAAGCTGGGGGTTCTTTACCTGCTATGGAAGCTGCAAGTGAGACAATCAGTTTTCTGAACGTGTCTTTTTGCCAAGGGTACGTTTATGGTATGTTACTATATTGGAACAGTTAATTAACAATGGTTACTGTATCTATTATTACTTTAAGTATTCCAATAGAGTTAAGTTATTCCAATTCCTACTTTCATTTGTTGTATTTTAACTATAGTGGATGGATAAAATGTGTTTTGCTCTAAATCTGGTAGTTTAATGAATCGAATTGCATCTGGAAGGCAACACCTTACATTTACCTTTAAGATAAGACAAAGTTAGGGACTGGACTATCTTCTGAATATTTTGAGGGGATTTGGCCTCGTCCATAACACTGACAGGCTCTCGCAGCAGCCTTGCTCAGAGAGCATTGCAGCTCAGTTTTCCGCTCCTATACAGGGAAAAATGTTTCCAGAGTGTTGAATCTTCCTAGCAGCTGGCGACGAAGAGATTTTTCATGCTCTTTTCTGAGCAGGAGGCAGATTTTCGAATAAAATCAAACACTCAAATGGTGGAAATCTAAACAAAAAGCTTGAGAAACTCAGCGAGTGTCACAGAATCACAGATCATTGAAAGTGGTTTGACTGTCATGACTACATATTCTTTCTGCGTCCATTTCACAAATGATATAACATGATTTCCAGCCATGTTTCACACATTCTGTTTGATGAAGCCACACATTTTCAAGCTGTACAGCTGAGTCCCATTCACCCTGCACGCCAGCTTGTTAGAGCAATGTGGGGAAGTGTTGAAGACCTCATGCCAAATGCACAATTGAAAATAATTTGACTTTTCAGGAACTTATAATCAGAGTTTTTACAGCATGGAAAAAAGCCGATTGGCCCATCACTCCTGTACCATTCATCATGCATCGATCTATTCTCATTTACTGCATTGTAGCAACATGAAATGATTTTCTTAAACAATTATTCCAATTTTTGATATCCTTTGCCTATCAAGAGTAAATTGAGGTAGGCCTTTCAGTTCTGAAAGTGGCAGTCTTTGGTCCATTTGTAAGTGTCAGCAATACACACAAACAATAATCTGACCAGGATAGCTATTGTCCGACTGGATAGGTCTAATGCCCTCCCTTTCTTTTTTCAAGCTTGCAATGTGAACAAGTGGCTCGAGCCATTTTAAACATTGCTGGTAGGGGTGATGTTATAGTGGATGAAGCTATACAAATCCTAATGTGCATCTTGACAGTAGTGTAAAAACCCATTAGCAGATTTTCTAACCACTTCCAACAAACAAGGTAACCCGGTATAGCTGAAATCATTCCTTCAGCTGGCCAATAAAACCACATCAATTCCCAGATCTCAGCTGCCCATAGCCTGAATGGCTATGGAGAGACTGTACAAATCCCTATGCCCCAGCTAATACAAATCCACTCCCAATTGACCATGAGCCATCCTCCAGATCGATTTTTCAATATATCCCCAACTGAATGACCAGTAAAGACAGTGATTTTGCTCAACTTCCAAACTAGAACTAGGGCACACAATTCAAAAGAATCTCCTTTTCAGGGAGATGAGGACAATTTCTTTCTCCCACAGAGGCATTAATCTGGAATTATTCTCCACAGAAAACAAAAGAGGATGGGTCACTGAGTTTAGTTAAGACATCATTATAGATTGTTGCTCGACCAGGAAATCAAGAGTTATGGGTAAGGTGACAGGAAAGTGGAGGTTAGAGTACAATGAGATTAACCTTGATTTTTTTGAATAGTGGAGCAGGCTCAAATGATTGAATAGCCTACTCCAGCTAAATAATATGTTCAATGTCCTATTTCATCAGTGACTTGAACCCATAAATCTGAGGTTACGTACTGAGTGAAACATTCTTCAACAAATTTTTCTTAATAGTCAATGACGAAAAGGAATTTATTATGACTCAAATAACCACACTAAATAAATAAATGATAATTCAACTGGGTAAAGCAAGAAGAACTGCTGTGTGGGAGGAGGGGTCATGACTAACAGATAGTTGAAAGCTTTGTTCACTTAGCAGTGTTCTAGCATCTGGCTCAAAGTAGTTCATTCATATTCCATTCCAGGAACTGAATGTATAAATTTGGTTGAAATTTGCAAGCATTACCAAAGGAATACTATGCAGCTTCTTGGATGAGACAGTAAATCTAATGTTCTAGACAGGGATAAAATATCCCATGGAACTCTTCTAAAAAAGCGATATCATTTTCCATGTGCCTTGGCCAACATTTTTTTCATTCATCAATGCTTACAGAAGTAGATTGGTCATTAATTTCATCTACTGCTTTTGTGACTGTTTTGCACTAGCTGATTTCTGCAATTATCCAAGACTGTTTGAAAACTAAACAAAAACCCTGAAAGAACTCCGGATGCTGGAAATCAGAAACAAAAACAGAAATTGCAGTCTTCAGAACTTGAGAGTTACTGGACAGATCCCAACAGACCTGCGGATTTTTCATTTCTGTTTGTAAACGGTTTTATTCATTTTCGAACATATTTGAGAAATTCAGTCATCAGTGAAAACAGACATGTCTCCAAAGGCTTTCTTCTGGCACACGATAGGACAGAATCACAAGAATACTACATTTAAAAATGAACAGTTATTCATTCAGCATGAAAAAGAAAGTAATGACTGCTTTCATTTAAATTCACACCAGCCCAGCCAACTCTGATTAGTTAAGACATCTCCAGACAGAATGCAGCAGGGAATGGCAATGCCCAAGCTGAAAAACATGCAAAGCATGGACATGTACTTCCTGTTTACAAAGGAGCAGGACCGCACCCCCCCCCCCCCCCCCCCCCCCCCCCCCATGTGAATACACATAGCATCATTTTATAGATGAAGGCTGAAATAGGAAACTACCATATTCCTTATTTACTTCTTGTATGAATTATGACAGTTTGACTGTTTTACCTTTTGTTTGTTACTTTGCTGCAAAAGACCTTAAGTTCATTTGGATCAGCATGGTAGCAACATTAGCATTTCATACAAGTTACCCATCCCACGCAATCGACTAATAATCTTAAATTAGTTGTGACAATAATTCTTAGCACAGTCAGGATAGTCTAACTGGTGTTTTCCAATTACAAAATCACACCTAATGTTGGATATCACAGTTATTAACCTAAAATTTTGTGGGTTTGCCAAAATGAAGTTAAATTAAATTGAAAGAATTGTGCAGGAGAAAATATACAAAGCCTAGTGATGGCTAATATTAAAAAGATAACTGACTTTAAAATGTTCCTGTGTTTTGCTGAAGGAATGTGTGTGTTTAGATTGAAGCATTGTAATCAACGATAATGGACAGAACTGTCAGAGTAACTCTGGAATTTGAGGTTTGTTTAAAAACAGACACAGTGAATCAAATTTGATAACGTGCACTATTTATCAGTTAAATTTGTGATTGTCACATTCCTCCCACAGCACATTTCTATACGTTTGATTGGATTTCATAAAAATGGTCAAAAGCAAAAGCAAGCTAAAAGCTGAGGTCAGTGTTTGTTAAAAGAAAGAGATAAGCCTTTTTCCAGGGATGGGCAAGCAAGTCCTAATGAGTCCATTGATTAAACTTGCTGTGGTAGATGAAAATTCTGTAACATTTGCCAGTGGTGAATCCGGTCATTTTTTGGAGATTGACTAGTGTCAAGGGTTTGGGAGTGCAGCTTCTTTGGATGGAAAGAGTATATTAAAAAATTCCTTGCCTCAGTTCAGTTAGCTAGCTGAGGAGACTGTCTGATCAACATCTAAAATTTGAGTTGGAGCAGACTGATCACCTGTTCTGTTCTGATCTTCCGACAAGTCCACATAAAAAGGATTCACTTGTGATTGTAAGCATTGTCTGGAAAACACTTCTGCAGATTTTTTTTTTGCAGTGTGCTTTGCTTTAATAAAGAACACTGGGTTTTGTCAGAAGTGCCTTGAGTTACTAAAAGCAGAGTAAACCAGACAGGCCAGGCAAAGGGGCAATAAAAACCTATCGTACTACATTCCGAGTCTTGCAAACACATGCCTTTTGGGTACAGTCAGTATTCTACCTGTTGCAAAAAGCCAGAGGGATGTGCTTTGTGTTACAATCCACCAGCTGAAAAATACGCACTACATGGACATGTTTTTCCTGTTTGCAAAGGATCAGAATCCTTCATGTGAATACACATAGCTTCTTATCAATAAAGACTGAAATGGTAAACCACTATATTCCTAAATACCTAGCATCACACTGGCACTAAAATTCAGATGCCATTTTACTCACTTGTGTGGTAGGCACAAGGTGGAATCTTATAGGGGTCTGAGTAGCATGGGCCAAATGGAAATGTGCCAGAATCGAATGAGACATCTAGCAAGGCTGATCGTAATGTTGGGAGCATCTTACTCCATCTCTTAAGCTTTTTGCAAGTGGCCTGGTTAATTACTGTTTATTAAACACCATGTGGAAAGGCTACAATACTATTCAGCTTCCTTATCAAACTCACCAAATAATTTAGGTGTTGAGAAAACTCAACCTGGAAATTTGAGCAGGCACTTGGCAAATTCAGCACGTGCTTACTCCGAAGGAACGCCATGTTGGACACTAGGCACCAAAATCTTGGGGCACACTCCATGGGCACTAGCCATATACATTCATGGCCACAGAGATTGGAACCAATACGTGCCAGCCTCTAAAAAGCCTCATGGCACATCCCCAAGTCAGGTCCAGAATGCTTCTGTATTTGAATGCTGCAGCAAGGACACTGTGCACTCAAGAACATGCACCCAGCTCATGGACTAGACAAGGCTGCATTTCTGAGCTCTTGGCTCACTGTCATCGAGCACACTCATTCCAAGCCTACTTGGATGCTCTCAGGTTTTGGAGTAGATTTGTAGCTCAGGTTGTGGGTGTTGAGGTTGGTTGGCTAGCCGAGCTGGTTTCTTGTTTCGCAGACGTTTCATTACCATGCTGGGTAACATCCTCAGTGCAGCCTCTGATGAAGCATCGGTGTGTTTTCCCGCCTGGTTTTTAAACTCTGGGGTCCGTTGAGATGGATTGCCTCACTTCCGGTTTTCCTTCATTGTGGCATGTATATGGGGTCGAGTTCAATGTGTTTGTTAATAGCATGCTTCGTGGAGTGCCATGCTTCTAGAAATTCTCGTGCCTGTCTCTGCCTAGCCTGTCCCAGGATCTGGGTGTTGTCCCAGTCGAAGCGGTGGTTCTACTTGTCCATGTGGATTGAGATGAGTGAGTATTGGTCGTGTCTTTTTGTAGCCAGTTGGTGTTCATGTACTCTTGTTGTTAGTTTCCTTCCTGTTTGTCCGACGTAGTGTTTCTCGCAGTCTCTGCAGGGGATCCTGTAGATGACATTGGTCCTGTCCATGGCTAGGAGTGGGTCTTTAGTTCAGGTGAGCACTTGTCGTAGGGTTGATGTGGGCTTGTGTGCCACTCTGATGCCCAGCTGTTGTAGGAGTCTTGTGGTGAGTTCCGACGTGCTCCTGATGTAGGGTAGTGTGATGAGGAGTGTATTGGGGCGTGTAGAATCTTTCTGATG
Organism: Rhincodon typus; assembly: GCF_021869965.1. NCBI lineage: Eukaryota > Metazoa > Chordata > Chondrichthyes > Orectolobiformes > Rhincodontidae > Rhincodon > Rhincodon typus. Next base: position 49,594,552 of record NC_063337.1, read on the forward strand.
CTGTTCGTGTAGGCATCTTCTGACGCAGTTCTTTGGATATCCATTATCCTTGAAAACCTGGAAGAGGTATTCTTCATCCTCTTGGCGTAGTTCCGTGTTGCTGTAGTATGTTGTTGCCCTTCTAAATAGTGTTCGCACACAGCTTCGTTTGTGTGTATTGGGATGGTTACTGTTGAAGTTCAGTACCTGGTCTGTGTGTGTGGCTTTACGGTGTACTTTCATTTGCTGTTCCCCATTTGTCTTGCGCTCTACCATGACTTCCAGGAATGGGAGCTGTTTGTTCTTCTCCTCCTCTCTGGTGAATTTTATTCCGGTGAGGGTGTTGTTTATAAGTTTGTGTGTCTCTTCTAATTTAGTCCGTTTAACGATGACAAAGGTGTCATCTACGTAGTGTATCCACAGTTTTGGTTGGATTTGCGGAAGGGCAGTCCTTTCTAGTCTTTGCATCACTGCTTCTGCTTTGAGTCTGGAGATAGGTGATCTCATGGGTGTCCCGTTGATTTGCTCGTATGTTTGGCCGTTGAAAGTGAAGTGGGTGGTGAGGCATAGATCCAATAGTTTGAGCATGTTGTTCTTGGAGATGGTTTCACTGGGTTCGTGCTCTTGTTCCAGTAGTGTTGTCATTGTTTCCCTTGCTAGTGGTATGTCTATTGATGTGAATAGGATGCTCTCTACTTGGATGCTCTCAGACCTCACACAATGATCATTGTTTTATGCTACCAACTGCACTATTATTCTCAAAGCCTTGCATTGCGTTGTCTTGCCTTGTAGTGCTTTGCCCCCTCAGCCAGAGATACAAGACTTAGATAATTGCTTTCTTGCCTTACTGTTTAGTGCAGATACAAAAGAAATAAGTTTGTCATAGCTGTAAGCAAGCTTCAGTCAAGTCAAGCAGGAAAGTCTTTAACTGATTGATTGATTAGCTTATTGTCATTTACACTGAAGTAAAGTGTAAAGCTTTGTTTATGAACAGTACAGGCAGATCATAGTAAGCAAGATGTAACAAATCAGATGTTGTAAAAAGACTTAGAGGTGTACAGGTTATGTTGCACAAGGTGTGCATTAGGCAAGATCAACGTTAGCAAGATCAGCTTTATTTGAGACTAGAAAGTCTATTCATCAGTCTAATAACAGCCAAGAAGAAGCTGTTCCTGAACCTGCTGGTGCATGTGTTTAGGCTTCTGCCTGACAGAAGAGGTTGTAGGAGATCATTACTGAGGTGTGATGGTCTTTGATGACCAAGCCATGTAAGTGGAGTCCCTGGATGGACGGTTGGCTTTCATGATGGTCTGGGCTGTGCATACCACCTTCTATAGTTTCTTAGCATCCTGGGCAGAGCAGTTGCCCTACCAGGCCATTATGCTTTCAATGGTGCATCTGTAGAAGTTGGTGAGGGACCTTATGAACATGCCAAATTTCCTGAGCCGCCTGAGGAAGAAGAGGCATTGTTGTGTCTTCTTGACTGTTGCATCTACGTGCGAAGTCCAGGACAGATTGCCAGTTCATTTATTCATTCACGGGATGAGGACGTCGCTGGCTAGGCAGCGTTTATTGCTCATCCCTAATTACCCAGAGGGCAGTTCAAAGTCAAGCACATTGCTGTGGGCCTGGAGTCACATGTAGGCCAGACCAGGTAAGGATGGCAGTTTCCTTCCCTGAAAGGACATTAGTGAACCAGATCGGGTTTTCCTGACAATTGACAATGGGTTCATGGTCATCATTAGATTCTTAATTCCAGGTATTTTGTTGAATTCAAATTCCACCATCTGCCATGGAGGATTCGAACACGCATGCCCAGAATGTTATCTGGGTCTCTGGATTAACAGTCCAGCGATAATACCATTAGGCCATCGCCGCCCCTTTATCGTTACTCTGAGGAACTTGATGCTCTCCACCCTCTCAATCTCGAATCCATTGAAGTAGATGGGGGTGTGTTCTCCTCCTTTCTTTCTGAAGTCAATGATCAGTCATCAGCTTTGCCGACGTTGAGACAAATTGTTTTCATTGAACCGTATCACCATGCCCTCTATCTCCCTTCCGTGCTTTGACTCGTCGTTACTAGATATCTGTCCTACTGTGGTGGTGTCGTCAGCAAACTTGTAGATGGTGTTCATTCTGAATTTGGTAACATACTCATGGGCATACAGGGAGTACAGTAGGGGCTGAGGGTCCATCCTTGGGGTGGCTCCAGTGTTGAGTGCTATTGTAGAGGAGGTGCAGTTACCTATCCTCACAGATTGTGGTCTGTGGGTCAGAAAGCTGAGGATCCAGTTGCAGAGAGCAGAGCCAAGACCAAGGTCACGGAGTTTTGAGATCAGTCTGGAGGGGAGAATGGTGCTTAAGGCGGAACTGTAGTCAATGTGCAGGAGTCTGACGTAGGTGTCTTTGTTGTCCAGATGTTCCAGAGATGAGTGCAGGGCTAGGAATATGGCATCCATTGTGGACCTGTTACATCGGTAGGCAAATTGTAGGGGATCGAGGCAGGTTGGGAGACTGGAGTTGATGTGGACCATGACCAGCCTCTCGAAGCATTTCATGATTATTGAGGTCAGATCCATTGGGCAATAGTCATTAGGGCACAGTGTGTGTGTTTTCTTAGGTACTGGGATGATGGTGGTCTTCTTGAAGCAGGTGGGAACTTTGGCTTGTAGGAGGGAGAGTCAGGGAATCTTGGTACAGTAAACCAAGATACAACTTGGAGGAATAATTAATAATATCAGTATTGTTTATTTCACAAGGAATTATAAGCAGTGAATGTAATTATTTCACAAAATCATCAGAAAATAAATATGCACTTCATTCTGAAATACATAAACATATTCCACAAAATGTGAATATTTTTACAATAAATATGTCGTAGCATGTACTCATCAACGGAAAGGGAGAGATAGATAGAGTTGATTATCACTAAGGAGGCAGTGCTGGGCAAGCTAATGGGGCTAAAGGTAGACAAGTCTCCTGGTCCTGATGAAATGCATCCCAGGGTACTAAAAGAGGTGATGGGGGAAATAGCAAATGCACTAGTAACTATGTACCAAAATTCACTGGGCTCTGGGGTGGATCCCATAGATTGGAAAACAGCCAATGTGACGCCACTGTTTAAAAAAGGAATTAGACAAAAAGCAGGTAACTATAGGCCAGTTAGCTTAACTTCAGTGGGGAAAATGCTTGAATCTATCATTAAGGAAGAAATAGCAAGACATCTGGATACAAATTCTCCCATTGGGAACACCCAGCATGGGTTCATGAAGGGAAAGTCATGTTTAACTAATTTGGTAGAATTCTTTAAGGACATTACTTGCATGATGGACAATGGGAAACCTGTGGACGTAGTATATCTGGATTTCCAGAAGGCATTTGACAAGGTGCCACACCAAAGGCTGCTACATAAGATAAAGTTGCACGGTATTACAGGTAATGTATTGGCATGGATAGAGGATTGGTTGACCAGTAGAAAGCAAAGAATAAGGGTAAATGGGTGTTTTTCTGGTTGGCAGTCAGTGGCTAGTGGTGTGCCTCAGGGATCAGTGTTGGGACCGCAATTGTTTACAATTTACATAGATGATTTGGAGTTAGGGACTAAGTGTGGTGTGTCAAAATTTGCAGATGACACTAAGATGAGTGGTAGAGCAAAGTGTGCAGAAGACACTGAAAGACTATCTAGATCCCTCTGTAGACTAAGTGAGTGGGCAAAGGTCTGGCAGATGGAGTGCAATGTTGATAAGTGTGAGGTCATCCATTTTGGTAGGAATAATAGCAAAACGGACTATGTTTTAGATGGTAAAAATTTGCAGCACGCTGCTGTGCAAAGGGACTTGGGTGTCCTTGTGCATGAATCGCTGAAGGTGAGATTGCAGGTGCAGCAGGTAATTAAAAAGGCAAATGGAATTTTGTCTGCCATTGCTCGAGGAATGGAGTTTAAAAACAGGGAGGCTATGCTGCAGCTGTATAGGGTCCTGGTGAGGCCACACCTGGAGTACTGTGTGCAGCTTTGGTCTCCTTACTTGAGAAGGGATATACTAGCACTGGAGGGGGTGCAGAGGAGATTCATTCAGTTGATTCCAGAGTTCAGAGGGTTGGATTATGAGGAGAGACTAAGTAGGCTGGGATTATACTCATTGGAATTCAGAAGAATGAGGGGAGATCTTATAGAAACATATAAGATTATGAAGGGAATAGATAAGGTGGAGGCAGGGAAGTTGTTTCCGCTAGCAGGTGAAACTAGGACTAGAAGGCATCGCCTCAAAATAAAGGGAAGCAGATGTAGGACTGAGGTCAGGAGGAACTTCTTCACCCAAAGGGTTGTGAATCTGTGGAATTCCCTGCCCAGTGAAGCGGTTGAAGCTACCACGCTGAATGTTTTTAAGGCAAGGCTAGATAAATTTTTGAACAGTAAAGGCATTAAGGGATATGGTGAGTGGGCGGGTAAGTGGAGCGGAGTCTCAAAAAGACCAGCCATGATCTTACTAAATGGCGGGGCAGGCTCGAGGGGCCAGATGGCCTACTCCTGCTCCTAGTTCTTATGTTATGTTATGAATGAACCTTAATGGACAAAACCCTAAAGCACTAAATTCTGCCCTGAAACCAGGATAGCAATCCACGACTAACATCTTGAGCCCTTTGACTAGTCGACCTATTGTCTCTGCCTACTCCTGCCCCACTGACCTTATCTCCACCTATCTCGACTCCATTTTCTCCCCCGGTCCAGGAACTCCCCACCTACGTCTGGGACACCACCCATGCCCTCCACCTCCTCCAAAACTTCCATTTCCCTGGCCTCAACACCTCATCTTTACCATGGACATTCAATCCCTATACACTTGCATTCCCCATGCAGATGGCCTAAAAGCCCTTCGCTTCTTCCTCTCCCGTGGGCCCGACCAATCCCCCTCCACCGACACCCTTATCCGCTTAACCGAACTCGTCCTTACCCTTAACAACTTCTCCTTCAACTCCTCCCACTTCCTACAGACGAAAGGGGCAGCCATGGGTACCCACATGGGCCCAACCTATGCCTGCCTCTTTTAGGATATGTGGAACAGTCCGTCTTCCGAAGCTACACTGGCCCTATCCCCCACCTCTTCCTCCGTTACATCGATGACTGTATTGGCGCCACCTCGTGCTCCCACGAGGAGTTAGAACAGTTCATCCACCTTACTAACAACTTCCACCCCAGCCTCAAGTTCACCTGGGCCATCTCTGATACCTCCCTCTCCTTCCTGGGCCTCTCTGTCCACATCTCTGGTAACCACCTAGAAACTGATATCTATTTCAAGCCCACCGACTCCCACAGCTACCTAGACTACACCTCCTCTCACCCACCTTCCTGCAAGAATGCTATCCCGTATTCCCAATTCCGTCACCTCCGCCACATCTGCTTCCAAGATGAAGCATTCCACTCCCGAACATCCCAGATGTCCTCGTTTTTCAAGGACCGCAATTTCCCCACCCACCCCGACAGTAGTCGAAAACGCCCTCGACCACATCTCTTGCGTTTCCTGCACCTGGGCTCTTACACTCCCTCCCCACAATAACAACAAAGACAGAATCCCCCTTGTCCTCACGTATCACCCCATCAACCTCCAGATTCAACGCATCACTCTCCGCCACTTCCGCCACCTGCAATCTGACCCCACTACCAAGGATATATTTCCCTCCCCACCCTTATCTGCCTTCTGGAGGGACTGCTCTCTCCGTGACTCCCTTGTCCACTCCACACTCCCCACCAGCCCCAGGACCCCTGGCACTTTTCCCTGCAACCGCAGGAAGTGCTACACCTGCCCCTACACGTCCCCCCTCACCTCCATCCCAGACCCCAAGAGAACGTTCCACATTAAACAGATGTTCAGCTGTACATCTGCTAACGTGGTATATTGTATCTGCTGTTCCCGATGTGGCCTCCTCTACACTGGGGAAACCAAGCAGAGGCTTGGGGACCGCTTTGTGGAGCACCTACGCTCAGTTTGTGACAAACGACAACACCTCCCAGTCGCGAACCACTTCAACTCCTCCTCCCACTCCTTCGACGACATGTCCATCCTGGGCCTCCTCCAGTGCCACAACGATGCCACCCGAAAACTGGAGGGACAGCACCTCATATTCCACCTGGGTACCCTGCATCCCAATGGTCTCAATGTGGAAGCTTCAAAATCTCCCCATCCCCGACCTCATCCCAAGACCAGCGCCCCCACCTCGTCCCCACCTCCTTGACCTGTCCATCTTCCCTCCCACCTACCCGCCCCTCCCTCCTCACTGACCAACCCCCATCCCAACTCCCTACCTAGATTCACCTTTACTAGCTTCATCCCTGCCTCCTTGACCTGTCCGTTTCTCTCCAACTATCTGCTCCACTATCTACCTCTATCACCGCCTTCCCCTCTCTCTATTTATTTCAGAGCCCCCTTCCCCTCCCCCATTTCTGAAGAAGGGTCCAGACCTGAAACTTCAGCTTTCCTGCTCGGCCTACTGTGTTCATCCGGCTCTACACCTTGTTATCTCAGACTCCAACATCAGCAGTTCCTACTATCTCTGACTGAATGTAAGTGTTGTTTTGCTATTCAGCCAGAACTAGCTGCAAACCTGATTTAGCTGGAGAACTGACCAGGAGCCAATACAGATGAGTGACAATAAAGCTACCAACGCTTCCTAGCACAGAGGGGCATTGTGGCTAAAGTCAGTGCCGATGTCCAATGGGAGCTGAACCTGACCTCACAATAAAAAACAAAAGAATGGGACTAAATGGGAGAAAGCAGGCTCCAAACATTATCCAACACATGTTTCTCAAGACCTCACCAACAAATGCCTTGTACCCACAGGGAGACAAGAGACATGCCAGGCAAAAGGTCAGAAGGCAGGGGAAGCAGTTAGCCATTGGAATCAATACCAAAATCAAGTACCCAACAAAGATATGGATGGAGTGCCCCAAAAATTAAAAAACCATTGTTTTGTGCTGCATCACTATTCTCATACACTGCTCAATTCACCACAGTCCAATCTCTTACCCAGAAGCAATCTCTACCAATCAAACTCATAGCTGATATTCATATGCTACACCTCACCCTTGCACACTCAGCATTTCTGCAAGCCTCTGACTCACTTCTCACAGCTTGCACACTATTCAGCCATGACAGGCACAGGAGCTGGGAAAGTTGTTAATCTTGCTTGTCCTTCATCCTACAGAGCCCCTTAAGTGATAATTTGAAACCCTTCAGTGGCCAAATGACCACTTAAGGCTCTCATCACACTACTAATAGCATTTTACCTGGCTTGGTGGAGGTCCAGACCATCAGGAAGCTTTCATTGTGGGTATGACTGTCAGGAAAGTGGGGCCTTGCAATAACTGAGCTATCCTGACCCAAGAGATCATACCAACACAACCACCCACCCCTCCCCACTCTCCTGAACTTGGCCCTGGACATACCTAAGCTGCTCACCGTGGTGGGTCTGCCTGCAGTCCCATCAGACACTGCCAAAATGACAGAGCCTGCCATCTGTTTGGCTGGCAGCATTTAAGGCTAGATTTCATTCAGAGAAAGAGGCAGAAGTCTTGCCTGAATGCAATTCATTCTGCTCCTGGAGTTAAATTGCTACAGGACAATCATTAGGATTCAGGAGTGTGCTCCTGACTGTTTTTTCAGCTGCATGGACCACAGAAGCCTGTAAAATTCAGCCTATGGTTACGAAGTGACCAAAATTAGGAAATAAACATTCCAGGACACAAAAAATGTCAAATAAATGGACAAAATAGAAATGGTAGAGAGGTAGCCTTCATAGTAAAGGATGGCTTAACTATATTGGGAACAAAGGATCTTGGCTCAAATGACAAAGAAGTAGAATCAGTACAGGTAGAAATTCAGAATGACAAGTGTCAGAAAAAGTTAATGGGAGTAGGTTTTTGGCCTACTAACAATATAGTTATGTGGTAAGACAGCACGTTAAAAAGAAATTTATGAGGTTATAATGAAGCCATTGTGGGGACTTTACTCATCATATTGATGGATCAGCAAAGTTGGTTTGGAAGATGAGCTTCCAGAATACTTTTGAGACAGTTTCCTACAGCAATACGTTGTGGGACTAACCAGGGAATAAGGACATTTTAGACCTAGCATTATGTAATGAGGCAAGGCTAACAAGGAGAGTAATTTTATAGTAAAAGGTCTACTGGGAAGTAATGACCATAATACAGTTAAGTTTGAAAATGACATACTCCAGTGAGTCATATTTTGTCACATCAACATTTTCATGCTGCAATGGCAGAGCACAGGTTCAAGTACTTTTTTTTATCCAGTGAATTGTAATGACCTGGAGCTATTTAACAAGGAGGGTGGTAGAAGACAAGATAATCAACAGTTTCAAATCCAATTGGCCTTTGAGAGAAATGAACTTCCAAGGGTACTGCATTAGAAGGGGGGAATAGGGCTGACTGGATTACTTTACACAGAGTAGGGTAATTAGTGGAGTCAATGGACTATTGTTTCCAAGACAACAAGGTGCAGGGCAGGATGAACACAGCAGGCCAAGCAGCATCATAGGAGCAGAGAGGCTGACGTTTCGGGCCTAGACCCTTCATCAGAAAAGGGGGAGGGGAAGGGGGTTTTGAAATAAATAGGGAGAGAGTGGGAGGTGGATAGAAGAGGGATAGAGGAGAGGATAGGTGGAGAGGAAACAAACAGGTCGAAGAGGCGGGGATGGAGCCAGTAAAGGTGAGTGTAGGTAGGGAGTTAGGAAGGGGATAGGTCAGTCCAGGGAGGACGGACAGGTCAAGGGGGCGGGATGAGGTTGGTCGGTAGGAGATGGAGGTGCGGCTTGAGGTGGGAGGAGGGGATAGGTGGGAGGAAGAACAGGTTAGGGAGGCAGGGACGAGTTGGACTGGTTTTGGGATGCGGTGGGGGGAGGGGAGATTTTGAAACTTGTGAAATCCACATTGATACCATTGGGCTGCAGGGTTCCCAAGCGGAATATGAGTTGCTGTTCCTGCAACCTTCGGGTGGCATCGTTGTGGCACTACAGGAGGCCCAGGATGGACATGTCGTCTGAGGAATGGGAGGGGGAGTTGAAATGGTTCGCGACTGGGAGGTGCAGTTGTTTATTGCGAACCGAGCATAGGTGTTCTGCAAAGCGGTCCCCGAGCCTCCGCTTGGTTTCCCCGATGTAGAGGAAGCCACAACGGGTACAGCGGATGCAGTATACCACATTGGCAGATGTGCAGGTGAACATCTGCTTGATGTGGAAAGTCTTCTTGGGGCCTGGGATGGGGGTGAGGGAGGAGGTATGGGGGCAGGTATAGCACTTCCTGCGGTTGCAGGGAAAAGTGCCGGGTGTGGTGGAGCTGGAGGCGAGTGTGGAGTGGACAAGGGAGTCACGGAGAGAGTTGTCCCTCCAGAAAGCAGATAAGCGTGGGGAGGGAAAGATGTCTTTGGTGGTGGGGTCGGATTGCAGATGGCGGAAGTGTCGGAGGATGATGCGTTGGATCCGGAGGTTGGTGGGGTGGTACGTGAGGACGAGGGGGATTCTTTTTTGGTTCTTATTGCGTGGACGGGGTGTGAGGGATGAGGTGCGGGAGATGTGGGAGACACAGTTGAGGGCATTCTCGACCACCGAGGGGGGGGACGTTACGGTCCTTGAAAAACGAGGACAACTGAGATGTACGGGAGTGGAATGCCTCATCCTGGGAGCAGATGCGGCGGAAGCGAAGGAATTGGGAATAGGGGATAGCATTTTTGGAGGAAGGTGGGTGGGAGGAGGAGTATTCTAGGTAGCTGTGGGAGTCGGTGGGCTTGAAATGAATATCGGTTTCTAGGTAGTTGCCCGATATGGAGACAGAGAGGTCCAGGAAGGGGAGAGAGGTGTTAGAGATGGTCCAGGTAAACTTAAGGTTGGGGTGGAAGGTGTTAGTGAAGTGGATGAACTGTTCGAGCTCCTCGTGGGAGCACGAGGCGGCGCCGATACAGTCATCAATGTAACGGAGGAAGAGGTGGGGTTTAGGGCCAGTGTAGGTACGGAAGAGGGATTGTTCCACGTAACCTACAAAGAGGCAGGCATAGCTTGGGCCCATGCGGGTACCCATGGCTACCCCCTTTGTCTGTAGAAAGTGGGAGGAATTGAAAGAGAAGTTGTTGAGTGTGAGGACGAGTTTGGCTAAGTGGATGAGGGTATCAGTGGAGGGGGACTGGTTGGGCCTGCGGGACAGGAAGAAGTGGAGGGCCTTAAGGCCATCTGCATGGGGAATGCAGGTGTAGAGGGACTGGACGTCCATGGTAAAGATGAGGTGTTGGGGACCGGGGAATTGGAAGTTCTGGAGGACGTGGAGGGCGTGGGTGGTGTCACGGACATAGGTAGGGAGTTCCTGGACCAAGGGGGAGAAAATGGAGTCTAGATAGTTGGAGATCAGTTCGGTGGGGCAGGAGCAGGCGGAGACAATGGGTCGACCAGGGCATTCAGGTTTGTGGATTTTGGGAAGGAGATAGAAGCAGGCAGTGCGAGGTTGGGGAACGATGAGGTTGGAGGCCGTGGATGGGAGGTCACCTGAGGTGATGAGGTTGTGGATGGTTTGGGAGATGATGGTTTGGTGCTCAGGGGTGGGGTCATGATCAAGGGGGTGGTAGGAGGTGGTGTCGGAGAGTTGGCGTCTGGCCTCGGCGATGTAGAGGTCAGTGCGCCATACTACAACTGCGCCTCCCTTGTCCGCGGGTTTTATGGTGAAGTTGGGATTGGAACGGAGGGCTGCACGTTCTGCGGGGGAGAGGTTGGAGTGGGTGAGAGGGGTGGAGAGGTTGAGGCAATTGATGTCTCGACGGCAGTTGGAGATGAAGAGGTCGAGGGAGGGTAGGAGGCCTTGGGGTGGTGTCCAGGAGGAGGGGGTGTGTTGGAAGCGGGAGAAGGGGTCAGTAGAGGGAGGGTTAGGTTCACGGTTAAAGAAGTAAGCGTGGAGGCGGAGGCGGCGGAAAAACTGCTCTATGCACTTGGGAGCAATTATTATGTAAAGTACCAAAACAGTAAGGATGTATAATTTTAATCTGCAGTGAATAAAGTAGACAAGTTAAAATTAACCCACACGTGTACCACACTCCCATTCATCCACATGGAGAGAATATGGAAATCGTAGCAGATTTTTGGAGGAATTGCAAGTGAAAGATATCCATAATTCAGGCTTCTGATTCGGAGCGCCTCAGCAGAGAAAATGTTGAGCCAAGGTTCCTCCCAGCTCAAGAAAGGGAAACAATTATACTAAACTAAACACAGATGTTTCTGTCAAGATAATAACACAGATAGGAAAGGAGAGACAATAGAAAAATAGTGTGTTTATCATTGCTGTCTTGCATCTTTCCTGTTCTTTGTTATTAAATGCACTCAGCTTCATAGATGTATTCCTTTAGAAATTGCAATTCCATGACGGAAGGCATTACAGTATATCATAACATCATTGAGGACGCGTTTATTTAGACACATTGTCCCAGTTTTTCCAATCAAGATCGGAAAACCAATTTATTAGGTGAACTAATCCCACAAGTTGACACCAGGACTCTTCTCTTCTGAAGCAGTGTAGATGAATCCAGAAATCCACAAAATCAAGAGCAGAGAAGATCAGCACGAAAACCACCTCTCGCCCCCAACCATCTTTTTAACATTAAATGCCATCTTTAGAGATTTAAAGATCTTACAGCCATTTTAAAAGCTACTGATAGAATGAAAGAAGATAGATGTGTGGGGTTCGGGCGCTAGGTGTGAGTAGGGTAGAATACCAATGGGAAAGTGAGCTAGGGTTTCAGGTAGGTGTTTGAGTGCATACAGCATGTCAAGGGTCAGATTGGGGAGGGGTGGGAATGTTGTTGGAGGCAGAGTGGAGTGAGGAGTGTTTGTCATGTTGGAGATTGGGTTGGTTAAGGAGTGGGTCCATCTGGGTCATATCAGGTCACAGGGAGACAGATCAGGGACAGGGCTGCGAGGTCAGGGAGAAGGATTGGCACATCAGGGAGTGGGGGATAGGTCAAGTGGTGTCAGTTCAGAGTGAGGGGATTTTAATTTAATCATCAACCAGGAGTTAGAGCAGGTCTTAATCTTCAATCCCTTCCTGGGCATTTATTCACTTCTGCAAGTTGGAACCCTCCAAAATCTCTGACTGCAACTCATAGTTGGGGTATTTTTTTTGACTCAGATGCTGGGATTTTCCCCAAGGAAATTTCAATTTCCTGACAATTCACAGAGTCACCTGCATAAAGATTTCTGCATCTATTTCTGGCATGCCACTTTAATCAGAAATACCTCTCTCCCCAAGAAAATTTTCAGGGCCATTGTTTGGCCTCCTGATCCTCCCCATTCTCACTCCTTTGAAACGAATATATGTCAACAGACGGTTTCATCCTTCTTGCACTTTATTGGTTTGTCCTCTGGATGACCTCCAAATTAAAATGGGTGGAGGAACTACAGGAATTAACTATCTTCAAAACTAATATGCCACTGTCAAGGTCAAGAGAATAATTATCAGAAATACATTGTCACTAAAATCCACTGGCCAATGGGAACAGCATAAATCTAACAACAAACAAGGGCACCTCTACCATTACTTGGTTCTTCAGCCTTAACTGACACGTTCTGTTGGCAATCCATAATTCAATTAGATAGAAAAACCCTGCCCAACAGTCATAGTTATAGATTTGTCAAAATGAACAACTGGTCATGAATGACAGAAAACAAGTTTGAAATTAGAGAAGATGGAATTTACTGCATTCACAGGTCAATTGGTTTTCAAAATTACCGGCATTGGAAGTCAATATCTTCAAAATGGGTGGATATAATTGTGACATTACCTCTGTGACACAGATATCAATCTTAACAGTTTAAAGGATCAAAGCCAAACAAAACTGTTAAATTAAACTTGAATTATAAATGGAAGTGGTTTGAGATTGTTATCAGTTAAGTCACTAAAGCAACTTTAAAGCACGTTGTAATAATATCAATATAACAGTTATTGTTTTTTGGAGCAAAATTTCCACAGGTCTCAATCAAATATTGAAATGAGACATTGTCTGCAAAATATCTCTTATACACTTGAAATTTATTTTGTTTTGTGAAAATTAAGTGTAAATTTACCCGTTAAATTTATTCTAGCTGTATTTGGCTAAATAACATAAGAACATAAGAACTAGGAGCAGGAGTAGGCCATCTGGCCCCTCGAGCCTGCCCTGCCATTCAATAAGATCATGGCTGATCTTTTTGAGACTCAGCTCCACTTACCTGCCCACTCACCATAACCCTTAATGCCTTTACTGTTCAAAAATTTATCTAGCCTTGCCTTAAAAACATTCAGTGAGGTAGCTTCAACCGCTTCACTGGGCAGGGAATTCCACAGATTCACAACCCTTTGGGTGAAGAAGTTCCTCCCGAACTCAGTCCTACATCTGCTTCCCTTTATTTTGAGGCAATGCCCTCTAGTCCTAGTTTCACCTGCTAGTGGAAACAACCTCCCTGCCTCCACTTTATCTATTCCCTTCATAATCTTATATGTTTCTATAAGATCTCCCCTCATTCTTCTGAATTCCAATGAGTATAATCCCAGTCTACTCAGTGTCTCCTCATAATCCAACCTGGAATCAACCGAGTGAATCTCCTCTGCACCCCCTCCAGTGCTAGTATATCCCTTCTCAAGTAAGGAGACCAAAACTGCACACAGTACTCCAGGTGTGGCCTCACCAGGAATTCATTTTTTATTGTGCAGTAAAATAAAATCAAAAACCATTTAGATTTGCTGCAGATACATCAAATTCAACAAAAATATCAAATCAGTTGAATTCATATGCACACACTTTAATCTCCCTACCAGAAAAGGTGATTAAGAAATCGCGTAATGACTGCAAATAAAACTGAATCTTCCAGAAATTCACTGAATCAATATAGTGCAGAAGGTGACCATCTCACTCATGTCTGCATCAGCTCTCCAAATGAACATTATTTCTTAACCCCATAACCCTCTGCATTATTTCTATTCAAATAATCATCTCATGCCCTCTTGGATACCTCAATTGGCCCGACCTCCTCCTTCCTTCCAGACAGTGCATTCCACACACTGACAACACATTGAGAAAAAGCTTTTTCTCACTTCATATTTATTTCTGTCGCAAATTACTTTAAACTATTCTTTTTCACTTTCAAGCTGTGTCCTTTTAAGTGAGAACGGTTTCTCTACATTTACTTCTGCTAAACTTCTTTTGTACAAGATTCTGTCAAAGGATCAGTATCCAATCTTACTGGAGGTTTTTCATTTTAAGATGCTAACAGTTGTGCTGTGCATTGCTAACACGCCTTTCCTGTTTTTCAGACTTCTGACATTTTGTATGTTATATGTTTTGTTTTATCTGCACATAATGTTTAAAAATCAAACTCAAATGCTTCTCCTTTACTGATATTCTTTGACTTGTATTCCTCTATTTACCTGTGAGTTGGACTTTTTGGATGATTATTGATTTATCCATTCTTTTATAATGGTTACAGCTCTTGTTTTGGGACCCTGAGTGGCAAAGCCTAGAAAATTCAAAGGTCAAGCTGCAGCGTTCGCACACGTAAAATTCCTTGCAGATTGTTGCCATTATCCAATATTGTTGACAAGAAGCAGCTAACTTTTAGACAAACTTTGTTTATGTCATTTTTGTCACAATGTTCAATAATAAGATTCAGACAATTCAATCTTTGCTAGAATGACCTATTTCTTGTTTCCTGTACAGGTCACCACTTATTTGCATGTATTTCACTTCACAATGTATCAGCAGCTAGCCAGATCTTTCCAAACCTGTTTAAAAGGTACAGCTCTTCCTCACATCAATCATCTTATCTTGGTGTCATCTGAAAATATTACATTTGCAGCAGCAACCTCTGTTTATGAGTTCTGCACTACCCCTAAATGTTTCACGATCAATGAATTACATCTGAAATTTTAAAATGCAGTTTGTTGTTTTCAGGCCAATGTGTCAGCTAATGTACATTCTTTAGGGTGTCATATACGATATAAATGACCAGTTAACCAGCTTGATGCTGTTGGTCAAGTGAAAATGATGGTGAATCAAGGTGAAAATGTTGGCCATACCAAAGGTTCGTAATAAGCAACTGCACCTCCCAGTCACGAACCATTTCAACTCCCCCTCCCATTCCTCAGACGACATGTCCATCCTGGGCCTCCTGCAGTGCCACAACGATGCCACCCGAAGGTTGCAGGAACAGCAACTCATATTTCGCTTGGGAACCCTGCAGCCCAATGGTATCAATGTGGATCTCACAAGCTTCAAAATCTCCCCTCCCCCTACCGCATCCCAAAACCAGTCCAGCTCGTCCCCGCCTCCCTAACCTGTTCTTCCTCCCACCTATCCCCTCCTCCCACCTCAAGCCGCACCCCCATCTCCTACCTACTAACCTCATCCCGCCCCCTTGACCTGTCTGTCCTCCCTGTACTGACCTATCCCCTCCCTAACTCCCCACCTACACTCAGCTTTACTGGCTCCATCCCCGTCTCTTCGACCTGTCTGTTTCCTCTCCACCCATCCTCTCCTCTATCCATCTTCTATCCGCCTCCCCCTCTCTCCCTATTTATTTCAGAACTCCCTTCCCCTCCCCCATTTCTGATGAAAGGTCTAGGCCCGAAACGTCAGCCTTTCTGCTCCTCTGATGCTGCTTGGCCTGCTGTGTTCATCCAGCTCTGTACCTTGTTGTCTCAAGAGAAATCCCCTACTGTTTTTGAATAATGTCACAAAAATTTTGACACTCACTCATCATGCAGATGGAAACTTGGTTCGATTTGAAAGATCTCTGAAACATCAAAAGCATCAAGTAATATCAGTATGTACCATACACAAGATGCACAGCAGAAATTCACCAAGGCTTCTCAGAAAGCACCTTCCAAACCCATGACTTCCATCTAGAGGAATGGCAGATTCATGGCAACATCATTGCCTGTAAGTTCCTCTTATCTACTCACCATCCTGACTTGGAAACATATGCCATTCCTTCAGTGTCACTGCATCAAAATCCTGGAATTCCCTCTCTAATGATATTATTGGTCTACCTATAGCACATGAACTCCAGCAGTTCAAGACGACAGCTCAACATCATCATCTCAAGGGCAACCAGGGATGGGCAGTAAATGCTGGCTCAGCCAGTGACACCCATATCCCATGAATGAATTTTTTAAAAATACATTATGGAGATTTAACGTGCTAAGCTTAAGAGAATATAAATAGCTTTCAGAGCAACCAAGGAGGTAGTAAAGGTGATTGTAAACAACTCTGATCAAACAGGAAAGTATGTTCCAGTCACATTAAAAGTCAGAGATCAACGAGGAGTTACATATTTCTCACTGCGAAGCGAATCTTTTGAGAAAATTCAGTGTACTAATGGGGCACAGCAGCAAATAGAAATGAATACTTTGCTCTGTCTTTACTTCTATATTCTCTGTCCTTTAGGTGTATCATTGTCACCCCTCTCCTCAAAAAAGACAGCTGATCCCAACAGCTTTGCAATTTACCATACCATCTCCAACTTTGTTTTCCTCTCCAAAGCCCTTAAATAGGTTGCTTCCTAATCCATTCTCATTCTTCTTAAAAGTCCACTTTGAAACCCTCTTATCAAGTTTCCTCTCTTGCCACTGGGCTGAAACAACACTTACCAAAGATACAAATGACACCTTATGAGAGTGGAAAAAAGATAAACTTTCCTTCCTCATCTTTCTTAATTTGTCTGCATCCTTTGACATGTTTGACCACAGCATCTTTTCCAACATCTCTCCACTCTCATCCAGCTGACTGGGAGAGCTGTCAACTGGTTATATACTGAATCTAATCACTGCAGGGAACCATTTGCAATGGCTTCTCTTCTTAACCCAATACTGTTAACTCTGGTATCCCCCAAGGATTTATCTTCGGATCCTTCCAAGTTCTTGTCTATCTGCTGCCCCTCAGCATCATCCAAAATGCAATGTTAGCTTGCACAAATATGCTGTCAACATCCTGTTCTACCTCACCACCATCTCCACTGTGGATAAACCTCTACAAGAATCCTTCGATCCAACATCCAGTAATTGATGAGCAGAATACTTCTTTTAGATACTGGTAATAGTGAAATATTTTTTCAGTCTCCATTCTATTCCCTAGCTACTGATTCTATCCCTCACTACAGCAACCTCCTGAAAGTGTCAGTCCATTCACAACCTTGCTGAAACATTCGACGATCAGCTTAGCTCTGATCTCAATTTCACTAAAGTTTTCACCCTAATAACATCACTCAAGTTCACTTATTGTAGCTCATCTGTTGCTGAAATCCTCATTTATGCCTCTGTTATTTCTACATTTAACTACCGCAATACACTCTCAGCTGATCACACACATTTTACCTTCTGTAAACTTGAACTCAACCAAAATAATGAAGCCTATATGTTATTTCACACCAAGTTCCATCCATCTTTCACTCCGTACTTATTGACCTCCATTGGCTCCCAGTTTCAGATTTCTCCATAACCATGACAACCGTCTCCATCACAACCGTTACCAGGCCACTGTGGCCTGCATAGCCTTCACTCAGACTCCTCTCTTATTACCACAAACAGCCGGGCATACTTGATAGGATTGGAGAAGAATCCTTTAGGTTTGACTATAATCCCTGTCAATACTATTTTTTAAATCTCCTGCAGTCCCATAACACTTCAAGTTATCAATACTCTTCTCATTCTGGCCTCTTAAGTAGTCCTGTTTTTAACCACTCCACCATTGATGTTTGCAATATCTGTGCTCTAAACTCTAGGATACCCTTCCTATACTTCTCTGCCTCATTTTCCTTTTTTTAAGGTACCGTTTAAAACCTACTTCTTTGACCAGATATTTACTCATCTGACCTAAAACTCTCCATATGTAGCTCGGTGTCATATTTGTTTTCATAACCTTGAGAGGCATCTTAGCAAGTTTTATTATGTTAAAAGCCCTTTATAAATGTAAACTACTGTGTAGAATGTGGTCAATTAACAATAAGGCAATGCACAGCTGGCATTGAAGTTAGCATTCAAAGAAGGTGAAAATTAGTTTTTGAAAATAATAAGAAATCTTAAATAGAAATCAAGTTGAACTGTTTGTCCAAATGGAAACTGATTCAAGTTGGTTAACAAAATGGTGGCTGCACTAAATGAGTCTTTACCCACATATTCGAAAGTGTGATATTGTTGGCAGTGACTGGAAGAAGGCTAATGCTATTCAAATATTTAAAAAGCAAAGTTAGAACTAAAAAATGATGGTGCATTGGCTAGAAAGTGGTACAGTACTAGGAAAATGCTAGGAGGATTCGTTGGGGTGCTTGATATAACCACCATGATAAAGGAGGATACATTAGAGATATGTAAAATGTCTTCAGGAAATAGGGGTCATGGCTTACTTGCATAATATAATAGTTTGAGAGGTTTTTCCATTTGTTGGATGAAGGTAGCATAGTAGAGAAATGAGATTTGCACTTTAAGAAAGATTGATAAGGTGCCTTACAATAGGTTACTATGCATGATAGGGCTCTGTGGGTTTGGTGGACAGATTCTGGGTTGGATAAGGAGTTGAGATAGTTGGATGAGAGAGAGAGAGAGAGTCACACCAATGCACATAAAGGTAATTTCAATGATTTCTGAAGAAGGGTCGAGGCCAGAAACATCAGCCTTCCTGGTCCTCTGATGCTGCTTGGCCTGCTGTGTTCATCCAGCTCTACACCTTGTTATCTTGGATAAGGAGTTGGTTGCTTTCTCGGAAACAGAAGGTTATTATTGATGGCAATGGCTCCACAGAGAGATTAACCATTGGAGCAGTGCTGCAGGAATTGATATTAGGCTCAGTACACTTTCACAATGTACATTACTGAGCTTGATGAAGGCATGGAATATTGCCTTCAAATTAGCAGATGATATGACAATTTGTGCTGGTGTAAAGATCTTTGAATGAAGTATTACACCTGATCCAGTGTTGTATATTTTGTTTGACATTTAAATTGAAATTTGTTGAGAGGGCAAGAAATCCAATTGTTAAAAAAGTACTCAAATCTCTAAAGGTTTATGGCCAGCATCAGATGTTTACAGTTAAAGCAAATAGTGTATCAGGATATATATAGGTAAGCTATGTCATCAATTTTTGTCAAATATGACAATTTTTTTTCTTAACTTTAGTTTCAAAATTGCTTATTAAAATAGGGCTGAAATATTCAGAACATGCCTTCGAGTGTAAGTTAAGTTGTTGTCTGCGGGTGGGGTTGGTGGAGAGAGAGAGAGGGGGGAGAGAGAGAGAGGGGGGAGAGAGAGAGAGAGGGAGGAAGAGAGAGAGAGTGGGAGGAAGAGAGGGAGAGTGGGAGGAAGAGAGAAAGAGAGGGCAAGAGAGAAAGAGAGAGAAAGAGAGAAAGAGAGAGAGAGAGAGAGAGAGGGAGAGAGAGAATGTCACACCAATGCACACAAAGGTAAGTTCAAACAACAGCCCTTCAAAGAAGGCAAGATGCAAGTCAGAACAGACTGGATTCTGATCTCATGAGACCACAAAGCTAATGAGGGCCTTATGACCTCCTGCTCAACAACAAGTCAATCTCTGCAGATCATGTCTAAAACAGTAGACAAGTTTTCTGTTCTACCCTTTGGAGAATACGTAAGCGTAGAGGTTAAAAGGCCAGTTTTAACCATGCAGGCGTTTGCTAGTGGGATTGAAGGCTCTCAATCGCACCAGCTATAAAGTTCACAGTCAAAGAACTAACATTTACTCATCCCTGTAATGCAGGTAAAGGGAATCCCTCACATAGTGTGCCAAAAGCCAGCTAGCTAGAAGTCAGACAAAGGAAGCAGGACAACAAAAGGATTCTCACTCCAAATATTGGAGGTCAATCTTGTTTGAAAGGAATTAGAACTGCAGAATCTGAATCTATCTGCAAAGCCAAGGATTGTGAAACCAAGTGTCAACTATGAAGTTGATACTATGAGTAACACCACTCTGTCAGCTGAAATGTACAACTATCCACTCTTCACAAATAATTCAGAGTGATTGGTGTATCATTTATTTAACTTTTATCTTTTGGACTTCCATCCTACTTCTAATCTTTGTAGGCGCGTTGTGTACTAATTCTTCTCAAATTTATTAACTAATACAGTCACTCTTTGTTAATTCAAGAAAGCCTGGCTAAATTGGCCTTTTTCAAAACAGAGGTTCATTTAGGTCTGGAGAAAGGTATCGGCAAAGGAAGGGATCTGTTTCTAAATGAACCTTGTTGCTACCATCTGCAGGTGGTTGGGGAGCAGATGAACAAAGAAAGGGAGCCAGTTAATACCTCCTCATCCCAGAGCTCAGCATTTTGAGGTATCCCATTTGGAACCATAACAAATTGGTGAACTTCACCAAGGATCTGCACATAACACTTCCTCCAGTACCAAAACACACAAAGTGTGCATGTACAAGATTAGTCCTAAAATGAACCTGAAATTGTGGTGTTCGGCTTTGGTACCCTCATATGGTGGGAATTATTGAGGCCCCGGAAAAGTTTCTGACGAGCAGCTCTAGATTCACACTTAATTTAAAAACCCTTAGCTCTTATGCTAGGCTGAGGCAAATTGATTAATTTCACTCTGGAAAATTGTAAACTTTAGCAAGATTTGATTGAAATATATAAAATGATATAAAGTCCAGCCTGTTCACATGCGCACAGATCTTTTGATAATTAGGGAGAATAGGTGGTTATGCATACAGTTGCTTTGCGACAGAAGCGTAGGATTTAAGCTTATCAGGAAATGTCTCAGCTTTAGGTTAGGTTGCTCCCTTATGCAGTGGGTATACATTAGTTGTAAATATTCATAAAGGAAGTGACCACATTCCAGAAGAAGAGAGATAACAAGGTGTAGAGCTGGTTTTCTGAAGGGTCTAGGCCCGAAACGTCAGCCTTCCTGCTCCTCTGATGCTGCTTGGCCTGCTGTGTTTATCCAGCTCTACACCTTGTTATCTCAGATTCTCCAGCATCTGCAGTTCCTACTATCTCTGAAACATTCCAGAAGAAAACTGTTATTGCTGAACACAGAAGGCACATGGAGATTGTGTCATTTCCCTTGTGCTCATTTTATCTGCTGGAGTTCATTTTCCAACAACTTTTGGGTCGAAGGGAACCTTTTTGAAGTGAGTTATTGCTTTCTTTATTTTATTTTTTCTTTCTCTTTGTCCCAGGAGATTTATGCCTTATGAGAATAATGGCGTAATTTATTTGCAATATATGTCTGAATGGTATATGGTTGATGAACCAGCCGGTATTTTTCTATCCATCTTCTTGGTCTTCTCATATGCAACATTTGCTCAATACTCCACTCAATTCCAGCCAAGATTTATGTCCACGGGTCTTGGCCTTAAATCAACAGCCACTTAATTCTTGGCATTGGTCTCTCAAAACAGGGGCAACATCTGTAGTTGCTGTAGTTGCATTAGCAGCAGTAGGCACAGAACCCAGATAATGTTTAAGCCTAAGTTCTTACAGCAATGTAAGCAGTTAATAAACTTTAAGACATCTGTCTCAACAACTATGGGACCAAAATATAGAATGAAAGCAAAATTGATTTAAACTAATTGTCAGTAAAATGTATCCATTTTAATAAGTCCAAACAATAATATAGTATAATGACATTATGTTAAGCTTGGTGTTTTTTGTAAGGTCTTATTATTTTGATGTCCATGCAGTAAAAATCATGACAATTGAGGGGAATACAAGCATAATCTCACTTCTGTAACTAATGTCAAATAGCAACATAGAATGTAAAAGTATGTGAAAACAGAAAAAAAAATTCTCAAAACATAGCATCACATCAACATTCCGTTACAATGCAGCATGCATAATGGCTGTAATAACCAACGTAATGGCATGGATTTTCTATTTCCTAATTTATCACCTAATGAAATTATAGGAAGAAAATTCCAAGAACACAAGCACAATTGCAGTAAATGACCATTGGAACCATTTTCTCATGAGTTTGAGAGTTCAGAATCCATCAAATTTAAGCTTTGCTAGCTGCTCAGCCATAATGCAGCAAGTGCTTTAACAAGAATGTCAAGGTGGCATTTTAAGGTGACTGTAGCTTCAAAGGAACTGATTTATGTATATTATGTATATCAAGCAGCAAGAAGTAATATACAGTATATTCAATCTATAATTTCAAAATTAAAGACAAAACCTCAGAAATAAATTAATCTTCACAAACTTATGCAGTTGGTTACTAAACATGCACTTAAATTCCAGGTACATGTCAGACAAAAGAAATCGTTTAACATACTGAAAACAGAAAATCCTGGAAATAGGGTTGCACAACATCTGTGGAGACAGAAACAAAATTAACATTTCAGGTTGATGACCTTTGATTAAGAAGCCAGGGGCAGGGTTTCAGATGGAATGAAAATTCTAAAGACTGGAGGTGGGGGCAGGTGGGTAAAGAGTGAAAATAGAAGTGCACTGTACAGGCGAAGGACTCCAGGCAAAAAATTTGGTGCAGAGGCAATGGTGACAGAAGAATTCATTGTATATTGAGCTTAAAGTTCTATCAGGAGATGAGCATTCAGTTGGGGGCCAATAATAAAAACAGCACAGCCAAAGAAAGTTGATAAGGAAAGAGATGTGGCTGTTATAATGAGTTTTGGGGGATATTTGTTCAAACATGAAAAAAAACCAGAAGGCAACAAAGCCAAACAAGTCAGAGTCAAATGGAAATCCCTTTTGCAAGCAGTACAATAGCAAATGGAATTTAATCCTGAAAATTTATAGAGGTTGCATTTGAAAGCAAGAGAACACAATACTTTTTTTTATTCATTCTTGGGATGAGGGCTTCTCAGTTAAGGCAGCATTTATTGCTCATCCCAGTGTCAACCACATTGCTGTGGGTCTGGAGTCACATGTAGGCCAGACTAGTAGCTTCCTTCCCTGAAGAGATTAGTGAACGAGACATGTCTTTTCACCAATTGATTCATGGTCATCATTAGATGCTTAAATCCAGATTTTTAATGAATTCAAAATGCACTGTTTGCTGTGGCAGAATCCACACCAAACCTCCAAACAGCATCTCACCAAAACTCAACCTTTCACCCTATCCCTGTAACTCCACATTTCCCACAGCTATCCCACCAAGCCTGCACATCCCTGGACACTATGGGCAATTTAGCATGGCCGATCCACCTAACCGGCACATCTTTGGCTGCGGGAGGAAACCGCAGCATCCAGAGGCAACCCACACAGACACAGGGAGAATGTGCAAACTGCACACAGACAGTCATCCTGGCACTGTGAGGCAGCAGTGTTAACTACTGAGCCACCGTGCACCCTGTCTCAGACAAGGGTCACCCAGTTAGCACAGAGATAAAAAGGAATTTCTTCTCTCAGAAGTAGTGAATCTGTGAAAATCTTTATCAGAAAGGCTATTGAGGCTTGATCATTAAGTATATTCAAGGCCGAATAGACAGATTTTTGAATTGGTAAGGGAATTAAGTAATATAAGTAAAAGGCAGGAAAGTAGATTTGAGGATTATCAGGTCAACCATAATCTCATGAATGGTAGAGCAGTCTCAATGGCCTACATCTGTTCCTACTTTTTATGGTGTTGGTCAGCTTTATAGCAGCAGGTTGGGAGGTGGAGGATGGGACGGAAAATAGGGATTGAGAGCTCATTTACTTCCTGTCATTCAGTCAGGGGTGTGGGATGTTGAGGAATGCCTTCCTGCCCGGAGTCCTGTCCAGATCCTTCAGTGGGCAATGGCCTCAGTCTGCCAACCCTGCTATTCCACCAGTGATGAAAAAGGGACGCTTTTTAAAAATTAATTCCCAGAATCGGGGCATCAGGTGAGCATTTATGCCCATTTCTAATTGCCCACAGGGCAGTTAAGAGTCAACCACATTTCAGTGTGTCTGGAGTCACATGTAGGCTGGACAAAGTAAAGGTGGTAGATTTCCTTCCCTAAAGGAAATTAGTGAACGAGATGGGTTTTTATGACAATGAACAATGGTTATGTGGTCATCATTAGACTAACTTTTTTTTTTAAATTCCAGGGTTTTTTTAAAAACTTAAATTTCACCATCTGTGAACCGATGCCCCCAGAACATTAGTCCGGGACTCTAGATTACTAGTCCAGTCATATTATCACAAAACCACCATCTCCCTATCTCCCAAAACTGCCAGCCGTTTGGAGAGTCAGTAGCTTCTCTGCCCTTGCAGCATCACTGGGAGTTCTAATCACTGCAGGTATAGTGACTGGCCAGGATCAGCCAGCAAGGAAGAGGCCTTGAAAGGTGTTGAGGGAATTGTCATTGAGAGATGGGGCTGTAATTAAGCAAAGGTAACCCCTACATTCAGGGACTCTGTCATTGAAAAAGCCCTCCACCCAGAGCCTACAAAGAAACCACCAGCTTTTACCCATGTAGCCTCTTTACATTGTGTAGGGGAGGCGATGGCCTCGTGGTATTATCACTGGACTGTTAAACCAGAGATCCAGTTATGTTCTGGGAACCTACGTTCAAATCTCACCACAGCAGATGGTGGAATTTGAATTCAAAAAAGACCTGGAATTAGGAGTCTAATAATGACCATGAATCCATTGTTGATTTTAAGGAAAAACTCATCTGGTTCACTAATGTCCTTTATAGATGGAAACTGTCATGCTTACATGGTCTGGCCTACATGTGACTCCAGACCTGCAGCAATGTGGTTGACTCTCAACTATCCTCTGAAATGGCCCAGCAGACCATTCAGTTCAAGGGCAGTTACGCATGTGCAGTAAATGCTGGCCCAGCCACGAACGTTCACATTAAAAAAATAGAATCTTCATTTTTAATAGTTCGGAAATCCCAATTAGATTTGTTCATCCATAATTTGTGGATGTTTATAACCATGATGACTCAAAGTCAACAACAGATTTAGCTTTGCATAATTCAGCTTTAGAACAATTGGTTATATTGGTTATGTTCAATTATTAAACTTGAAATGTGGTTTAATATGAATTTGTAGGTAACCATAAGAATTTGAAACCAAAAGATTTTAATATGTATTGGATAATTATTTTACTAGTGAATTTCGGTTTAGACCCTAAAAGCTAACATATTGATAGGTTTAACCAGATGAAAGGATCTGTGCTTACCTGCAATAGTGTTCACTTCAGGATTGCATATCTCAGTGGATGCTTGGATTTTACAAACTTGTAGATGCAAATGCTCACCAGAATGATACTAATCAGCACAGCCAGACCAACCACAAAATCTGATGCAGCATTTGAAACTACAAAGAAAAGAACGCAGGTCACTACAGATAATACAAATCAGTATTTGGTATCAAATCTGTTATACTTAAGTATAATATTTTATCATGAAAATGTAATAAGCTTCCAAAGAATACTCTTGCTTAAAAGATTTGAAAATTATCTTTATTTTGAAACAATTTCATTCCTTTATCACCTTCTAATGTTGCAAAACGTCTCCGGAAGTAGTTCTACTCATTTGAATTGAGCCTGAATCTGCCTCATTTACTGACAGAATACAATGGGGACAGATGAGGCAGCAATATGATTCATCCCTGTACATGCACTGAAATAAATTTTACTACTGCTCATCTTCACAGAGCCTTAGTCACGAAAGAAAACCACAAGTAATACGTTTTAACTAGACCTGTGTAGCCACAAAAGACTTTAAAAGCTGGATTAACTTCACTAATGACTGGTAAGGCTTCAGCATTCACAAGTCTATTCAGTTTTAGTTTCTGTGTACAGTGGTGCTGTAACAAGTTATTGTTTACAGGAAGAGATGTAACACCAAGGATATCCAGAGATGTCAGAGGCTAACATATTTAGACAGAAAACCCAACTCTGGCTAAAGTAATTCTTATTTCACTTGTATATAGTAAGGTATTGCCTTGACTGGTAAATGTGCTGACAAAAGCTCTAAATTCCCCTATTGTTACCCACATGTAATGGATAGTGAAAGTTGCTTGGAGATCACTTGTTCCAATCAAAGTTTCCTAGCTAATGGGATTCTACCCAATGTAAGTAGTTGTAAAATCTTTCAGAAACGTATTTGGGTACAAATGAATGTTGCTTGTTCATGTAAATGTGAAAAAATTCTACAGCAGCAAATGCTAAGATGGCAATAATGGTATAAATGGACTATTTCTTGCAGTTTTATATGTTGCTAATCTATGCAGACGTTTTCCTCACATGATCTGACCTTAATCATGATCATGGCTCAGCAGTTACCTGAAACCATAATCATTCAATTTGCTGATGACGTTTGGAGCTTTCAGGCCTCAATGCAATCAGAGTGTTTTCAAAGCAAAGAATCTAACCAATATTGCAGAACAATCTGAATTCTGAAATATTCCCAAATAAAACAGGGCTACATATGAGTAACTGAAATACATCATCAATGGACTCTGGTTGATTTCTATAACTGATACCAAGAAGCTACCACTTAAATGGGAAGCCCTCTTAAGAGTAACATTTAATGGCATCTCAAAAATTTTATTCCAAAAACAGCAGAATATTTGGACTCAGAAGTGACTCTAAAGAGATGGAAAACAATAATATTCCTGGACATTATAATAAAACAAGGAATTTGCTTTATTAACAGGAAGATTATGCAACTTTTGACCTCACTGGGATTACACAACCTTCAAGAAGTAGTTAACTTTTCAGAAAGCTTTTATGAATTTAAACAGCTCTTCTCATCAGATTACCATCCTGGACTGTCAGTTTCTGACTAACTTTTAGCCTGTCTTAGTATTAGGAAAAATAGCAACAACTGCAATAAAGTCATAGGACTCAATGCTGAAGTCCAACAATTGTGTAGGATGAATACATCAAAGGTATCTTGTAGCAACGATTGAGAAGAGATAACGTGTCACAGACTTTCCACAGCGTCCTTCACTTCAGATGGCCACTGAACCTTTTAAGACGAAACTATACTTCCCAGTTTATGAAGACCACCTCATATAAAGCAATCTACACACAAATGTTCACTCTGCAAAGAGGTAGCTAGAAATTGAGAGGAATAATATTCAGATGAAAATTTGCGTTAAGTAGTCAAATCATCTGATTTGATGCAGGGCAAAATGATGTCTATTTATTTTCTAGTGGGATTGTGATTAAAGACAAGATCTTCACAGGATGAAAAATTATCTTTTCTACTAGTTGCAAAGTCAAATCATGGACTAATTGACATTCCAATTCATTTTATCCTAAATTAGGAAGAACTTACCTGCTGGCTTGATGAAAATGAAGCTTACTCGTTCAATTTCTTCACTTAAGACAACACATACAAAATTTATTTCAAAGTCCTTTATTTTAATTTCTGAAAAACTCAGGTGAGCATCAATATAATATGCTTCTTTTTCTCTTCTTTCACTATTAATTAAAAGGAACATGAGTGAGAAAGAATTAAGATGTACCTTATATTTTTCCAGCATAAAGACATTCAAAACTTTAAGACATCATACTAACACATTGATATTTTCGAACAGCTAAGAATTTCCGTTTACGATGAAATAAGAAAACCTATTGCTCACTGATCTGACTACCTAATCTGTCATACAACAGCATCAGGATCGTGAACCACAATAGGGTTAATCACATTTTAACAAGGACTACGATTATGAGCAATATTTTTAGTATGTGACATTAGCAGATCTCCAACAAGCTACGAAGAAAACTATTTCTTGTGAAATTCTGGTTTTTTCAATGGAATACCCCATTTTCTTCGTTAGATTCACAAGACACTTATCACCTAGGCACATGTTTGGACTGAAAGGATTAAAGGCTCACAATGCAATTTGCTCGATATTTTGGAAAGCAAACAGACTGGGTGCTTGCTTTGTGGAACAGCTCCATTCAGTCTGCAAGGGTAACTCCAAGCTTCTGGTCA
This sequence comes from Rhincodon typus, assembly GCF_021869965.1. Classification (NCBI taxonomy): domain Eukaryota; kingdom Metazoa; phylum Chordata; class Chondrichthyes; order Orectolobiformes; family Rhincodontidae; genus Rhincodon; species Rhincodon typus. The sequence continues at coordinate 49,622,452 of NC_063337.1, forward strand.
TCCTTCCTTTTAATTCTCCATTTCACTGCCCTTCAGATCACAACCCCCTGCAGTGTTCCAATGATGCTCAACTGAAACTTGAGGTACAGCACCTCATCTTTGGATGAACTACTTTTCACAGCCTCCTGGATCGGACGCTGGATTTAACAAACTTAGGTCACAACCCGTACCGTCGATTTGTTTCCCTTATCTTTGTTGCTTTTAGTTGTATTCGGCAGTTGTTCATCATTAAGCCATTCACAACTCCTCTGGTCATATAAATAGAGGCAAAAACTCGCAGATGCTGGAAATCTGAAACAAACACAGAGAATGCTGGAGAACCTCAACAGTTTCTGACAGCATCTGGAGACAGAAACAGATTTTATGTTTCAAGTCTGGTATGACTCTTTCCTAGAATTGGAGAACTTCAGAATCAGTTTATTTTGTCTATATTTGAACAAGTGCTATAATGAGATCAGCAACTGAGTAGCACTAGCAAAACCCAATACGAGTGTCAGTGAGTAAAGCACTGCTAAGGAACTGTCATTTCATACAACTGTTGAAGATGCCTCCAACACTTAACTGACAATCAAGGGTAGACTCTTGGGGTAATAATTGCCATAGCTGGATCTGTGTGATTTTTCTAACAGGACTTTATTGGATAGTTTTCCACATTGTCAAAGAGAGATGGTAGATTTGTAGCTGTACTGACTTCACGACTAGTGGCACAGTAAGCGCTGGAGCATAAGGCTTCAGTACAATTGCTGAAATATTGTAAGGGCCTACAGCCTTTGAAATATCTAGTGCCTTCAGCTATTTCGCAATAAAACATGGAATGAATCAAATTAGCTGAAACTTGATGTCTGTAATGCTGGGGACCTCTAGAGGAGGCCAAGATGGATTATTCATTTGGCACTTTTGGCTGAAGAACCTTGAAGAATTCCACCACATCATTTGCACTGATGTACACTGCTCCCCAATAATAGAGATGGGGATAATCTGGACCATCCCACTTCTGAGATTTGTTTAATGGTTCACCACAATTCATAACTGGGCACAGAAAGACTGCAAAGCTCAGATCTGATCCACAGGTTGTGGGATCATTTAGTTCTATCACTTGCAGCTCTTGCCTTGAAGTAGACTTGTGTTGTAGCTTTGCGAAGTTGACACATCATTTCAAGTCATGTCTTGTGCTGCTCCTGGCATGCCTTCCTGTACTCTTCACCCAACCAGAGCTGATGGTAATGGTGCACTGAGCAATTTGCCAGGAAATGAGGTTACAGATTGTGGTTGAATACAATTCTGTTACTGCTGGCCCACAACACCTCATGGTTGTCCAGTCTTGATTTGCTGGATCTGTTCTAAATCTAAGTCAGACATATTTAGCATGGTGGTAGCACCACACAACACAACACAAGGTATCCTCAATGTGAACATGGACTTGTCTCCACAAGGAAGGTGGTGCTCACTCCACTGATTCTGTCATGGACAGATGCATCTATGGCAGGCAGATTGGCAAGAATGAGGTCATTATCTTATCGGTATGATTGCAAGTACACCTCATACAACCCAACAATTCGCTAACTGAATTGAATAACATGTTGCTCCTGCAAACTGTACTGAGGCAGCCATACTTGCAATCTCCAAAACAAAACATCTACTGTTAAATAGGACTCATTAGGGCAGCATTTGCCTAACAATCCTGAGCATAGTTTTTAAAAAAATCTACACCAACAACCAAGTCAAAGTAATCTGTTGTGCTTCAAACAGAAAAGTGACATATATTCATATGCAGGGACAGGCTCTCCAGAAAAAAAAAGGGTACGTAGTCAAGCTTTACACTTATTTTTCCTTACTCGAAGTCTGGGGAGCCTAAAGTTCTCTATGCTTTCTCTGTATCCTAACCAGAGTTGACTTGTCAACCAATCAACACTCCTTTCCTCATAGCATGTAAATTATAGCGATTGTTTGAAATTTTGTATTCTTGCATCTGTCCTAAATGAGTGCAACTGCAAGCTTTAGCAACTGCATTTCTTCTCAGCAACATTCAAGTTCAGTACTACAAAGCAATGATTAATTCTAAGCCTCACACACAGTAGCAGCAAAAATCTAGAACAAATGCCAAGCCAATTACAGCAGCCTAGCTCACAATTACCCAATTACCTTAGATAGAGAGTAATGCAATAGTTACTTTCCTAAGAATAATTAACCAACATGCATGTGTCTAAACTAGTAAGTCTCATATGGCAACCAAACCAAAATGAAGCTGTTTTGAACCTGTGTGGTAATACAGTCTTTGTTGCAACAAGAGGTTTCATGTTTAGAATAAGCTATGACACAAAAACTGCGAAAATAGATTACAACTCCAAATGTTTCATAAAAGCTATTATTTTCTAATTAATAATTTAAAGAATACATACCTTCGAATTTCTCTAACTCTAGTGTTTTTGCTGTAGTCTTCAATATAACTGTGATTAGCTAGCCAGTACACCAATATTTCAATCCTTGAATGAAGGTCAGCCATTACTGTGCAAGTTATATCTAGTTTTGAGCCTGTAAAAAGATGCATGTTTGAAAGAAACCTGGCAAAAAACGTAATAACATTGGAATAATTAAAAGCTCAAGTTCTGACGCACCAAAATTATGTAATTATTTATTTTTAGCCCCGGATTCATCTTTTCCTCTAAATAAACTTCACATTTTTGATTATTGATCCATCAGGAGGGTGATAGAGGAACATGGTTATGCTCAACATTTACATCCATCAAGATGTCAGTTTCACCATATGCACAGTTAAATTATTGACTTCGTAAGTTGCAACATTCGTACATGTTATAAAGCTGAAGTTGCTCTGACTTAGTTCAGGTTACGAAACACACTAGCAGTAAAAGGAATATATAATCAAAATTCAAGTTGCATCAGAAAAAATCTAAAGAGACTATTAAGTGCTATCACATATGAAACTGCAAGAAATTCATGTAGAAAGGGATGTTTCAGTTCTTTGTGGATTGATTCTATTCTCATGCATAAATAATACCTTGTCAAATATAATTGCTCTGACGTATTGTTCAAACTGCAAAACAAATATGTTTGCACTAGTCTGATCTGTTCTGAAGTTCTTAAGTTGTGGAGAAGAGTCAGACCAGACACAAAATGTTAACTCAGTTTCTCTCTCCACAGATGCTGCCAGACCCGTGGAGTTTCTCTAGCATTCTTTATGTTTGTTTCAGGTTTCCAGTATCTGCAGTCCTTTACTTTATTGGAGAAAATTTTAACTTAGAGTAGCACATGGGTTTGTGCACAATTAGATGTTTCTAACTGTCAAAAAATTTCAGATTAACTCTAACCCATTGACATCCACATTCAATTAGAATGCTTGCTCCCTTGGGAGAGATGGGTTGCACATGAAGGCATGCTAATTTCTCAATTCAAACACTATTTCAATGCATTTTTCAATTAGCATTCATGAATGAATTTCCTGGGCTTCCTGATTCTACCAGTGAAGGAAATGAGATCATAATAATAATAATGAGAAGCTGAATCAAATTCTTAGAAATGCTATAATTGTCAGTAACCAGTTGTTGTCTTCATATTAAAGCGTTCGTTCACAGTTCTTTTGCCAATTATAAGAGATTATAAAACTTTAAAAGGACAGATTTGCATTTTGCTATGATGCAGCCAATGGGAATTGTGGTGAAGGCACATCCCAGAAAGAAACCTGGCTTAATAGATTTTGTTTTGCAATTGTTTAATGAGGTGGTTAGTCACTGCAACACGTTCAAATGAGGTTTTTTAAAGCAGAGCTTAAGTTTATTATACCAAACGGAAAAAAGCTATATATATGGTCAGGAAGATTTTAACACATGTATCGAAACAAAGTTTCAAGTATTTCTCCACACCATCTGCTAGAGAGACTCAATTCTAGATAAATGTCACTCCAATCTCAGCTATTTTGAGTCATTAGTTAACTGATACTTTCCAGTTTCTTTCCCATGGACTGTGGAGACAATGCTCGTATGAACCTCTCTCAATTCTGATGGTCTAAACTTTCACAGTTCTAACAACGTGAAGATTTCTATCCAAACTTTCCCAGTTTGGAAGCTCCATACTAAAACTTTTCAGCGAGAGTCACCAATTCTCGGAACTCGATTTTTTTTCCTGGGAGAAACTATTTGACCTTCTGAACTTAACTCTCAGCTCATCTGAACTAAAACCTTGAACCTTCTATGCTAAAACCAAAATTAGACTAACTGCCTTAATGTGTTTACTCTGTCATAAATCCAGCATAATAAACATTTTATCCATCAACACCACAGGGATTCATTCTCTCAGGAATTCTATTCTAATTAACTGCTTTTATGGAACTAATGAACTTAGGCCACCGTTCCAAATCAACTTTGACCTTCTAAAACAAAACTTCACAGAACTGACCCATAGCTATCTGCCATTATTTTAAAATCTGAATCCCAAAAATATATTAAAACATCTTTCATCACAATTTATGTAGCACTTCTTATAACCACTGGACATCTCAAAGCACTTTACAGCCAAATAGTATTCTTTTGAAATACAATCATTATTCTAATACAAGAAATGCAGCACTCATGCTCAAACTTCCACCAACATTAAAGTGACAATGAGCAAATAATGGCCAAATCTTCAGAGGAACAGCGCCAACATCACGTTAAGTCTACGCTCAAACTTCCCCTGTCTTGGCACTGCTTTACATTTCTTACTGGGTCATGTGAGCCCAGCTTTCAGTGAAATGCCAAATGCAGCATTGCTGAAAGAGCTCTGTCACAGTACTGTAGAGTCAGGGATTAGATAAAACACATCTTTTTATGTCACTGGCTGCCATCTGGTATTTTTAAACATCCAATGTGAGTGCTAATGAATGGATTAAAGGATGGAGAAATGAGTGAAAGTGTGGGTGGAAGAATGGATGAAAGGATGAATGGAAGAATGGGCGGGTAGAGTGGCAGGTGGAGAGATGGGTGAGGTGGTAGGTGTAGTCATAGGTAGATAGGGTAGAGAATAGTCAAACTTTCATCAGGAAGGGGAATGTGCTCAGGAAGCTGGTTGACTTAGATTGGTTTGGGAGGGATCAGGGGTTGATCCAGTGAGCCAAACATTTGTGTTCTTTAGGAGGCAGTGTAGTAACTGGGGTTGGGGGGAGGTAGGGTGAGAGGTTTCAGGGAGTCAGGGTGCTAGGAGTTGGTTCTGTCATTGCCTATGAGGTAGAATTTTTCTATCCAATATTTCCTCAATAACTATCCAAGTAAGTACATTGGAACTCTCTGAAATTTCTGGCTCTCTCAGAATCAGAGACATTGGCAGCAAGTTCCAGGGAGCAAAGGAATTGCCCATGACAACGTCAAATTTCCTGGGAAATTCCCACAGAAACAGAAAATAGGAGCAGGAGTGGGCCATTCAGACGCTCAGCCATTCAATGTGATTGTGACTGATCCTCTATCTCAATGCTACATTCCCACTTTCTCACCATACCTAATGTCTTTTAAATTTAAAAAGTTCTCTCTTTCTTGAATATACTCAAGTGACTTGGCCTCCACAGCCTTCTGTGGTAACTAATTCCACAGGTCGACGACTCTCCGAGTGAAGAATTGTTTCCTCATCTCAGTCCTAAATGGCTTACACCCCAAATCATGTGACTGCAACCCCTGGTTCTGGACTCCCTGGCTAGGTAAAACATCCACCCTGCATCAAGTCTGTCTTGTCCTGTTAGAATTTTATAGGCTTCAATCAGATCCCTTCTCACCTAATCGAATAAGCACACAGTCAAAACAATCTCTCCTCAATAAACAGGACTGACATCCCAACATATACCTCGTGAACCTCTGCTGCACTCCATTTTTGGCAAGTGTATCATCTCCTTGATAGAGGAAGCAAACCTGCACATAATACTCTAGGTGTGGTCTCACCAAGACCCTGTAAAACTGCAGTAAGGCATCCCTACTTCTGATCTCAATTCCTATTGCATTGGAGGCCAACATACCATATGCTTTTGTGCTCGTTTTCTGCACTTGCCTATCTACTTTCATTGATTGGTGTACAAAGACATCCAGATCTCTTTGTACATTCACATTTCCCAATATATCAAATAATACTTTGTCTTTCTGCTTTTCACACCAAAAAGTGTAGAACTTCACATGTACCCACATAATGCTGCATCTGCCATGTGTCTTCCACATACACTTTACTAACAGTTCTACCCAATCTTCTTTCCCATTTGTCTGTCATTCTTAAATATCGAATACCCAGGATGTTCAATTCCCATGCTTGATCACCCTCCAGCCATGCCTCTATACTCACATCTATATCTTAAGCCATGTATTTCTCTGTACTGTTAATGCATCAACATTATTGCGAATGCCTTTAGACTTGTCTTTTTAACCTTGTTCGTCATCTTAGCATAATCTTGCACGATGGCCCAATTTATTGTCTTTGTATTTTCTGCCTTCTATGTTTGCTTCTTACTTTTCTATCTTTCGTTTCAATCCTTGCTTCCCCATTCTCTGTCTCTATCCCCCATTCTCTGTCTCTATCCCCCACCATCCTCCATAGATGTTTAGATGTTTACAGAACAGAAGGTGGCCATTTGGTCCATCATGTCGAGCAGTCAACACAGAGCCAACTACACTCCTCCTACTTTGCAGCTTTTTGTTTATAGAACTGGAATGCAAATGAATCACTGGGATCTCTTCCAGGGCAGGTAGGACCTGCACAAGAAGGATGAGTGGAGGAGCATCAATATCCCTGGTCTCCTGTGCCACTCAGAAACATTTAAACCAAACAGGTGGATGAGGGTAAAGCGGTTGATGTGGTGTATATGGATTTCAGTAAAGCGTTTGATAAGGTTCCCCATGGTAGGCTATTGCAGAAAATACGGAGGCATGGGATTGAGGGTGATTTAGCAGTTTGGATCAGAAATTGGCTAGCTGTAAGAAGACAGAGGGTGGTGGTTGATGGGAAATGTTCATCCTGGAGTTTAGTTACTGGTGGTGTACCTCAAGGATCTGTTTTGGGGCCACTGCTGTTTGTCATTTTTATAAATGACCTGGATGAGGACGTAGAAGGATGGGTTAGTAAATTTGCGAATGACACCAAAGTCGGTAGAGTTGTGGATAGTGCGGAAGGATGTTGCAGGTTACAGAGGGACATAGATAAGCTGCAGAGCTGGGCTGAGAGGTGGCAAATGGAGTTTAATGCGGAAGAGTGTGAGGTGATTCACTTTGGAAGGAGTAACAGGAATATAGAGTATTGGGCTAATGGTAAGATTCTTGGTAGTGTGGATGAGCAGAGAGATCTCGGTGTCCATGTGCATAGATCACTGAAAGTTGCCACCCAGGTTGATAGCGTTGTTAAGAAGGCGTACGGTGTGTTAGGTTTTATTGGTAGAGGGATTGAGTTTCGGAGCCATGAGGTCATGTTGCAGCTGTACAAAACTCTGGTGCGGCCGCACTTGGAGTATTGCGTACAGTTCTGGTCACCGCATTATAGGAAGGATGTGGAAGCATTGGAAAGGGTGCAGAGGAGATTTACCAGGATGTTGCCTGGTATGGAGGGAAGGTCTTATGAGGAAAGGCTGAGGGACTTGAGGCTGTTTTCATTAGAGAGAAGAAGGTTAAGAGGTGACTTAATAGAGACATACAAGTTGATCAGAGGATTAGATAGGGTAGACAGTGGGAGCCTTTTTCCTTGGATGGTGATGGCTAGCACGAGGGGACATAGCTTTAAATAGAGGGGTGATAGATATAGGACAGATGTCAGAGGTAGGTTCTTTAGTAAGAGAGTAGTAAGGGCATGGAATGCCCTGCCTGCAAATGTAGTAGACTCGCCCACTTTAAGGACATTTAAATGGTCATTGGATAAACATATGGATGATAATGGAATAGTTTAGGTTAGATGGGCTTCAGATTGGTTTCACAGGTTGACACAACATCGAGGGCCGAAGAACATTACAGCGCAGTACAGGTCCTATGTTCTATGTTCTAAACGAGCGTGGCAGGGGACTGGGAACTAGAACAGTTGGTCAGCAGGTGGATTGTTTGAAGAGAAGATAGAGGTTAAGTAAGGCTAATACAAGGAACAGACAGTTCCAAGTTAATGAACATGGCGAGACTAACAGTCTGAGGTACATTTATTTTAATGCAAGGAGTAGATTAGATAAAGCAGATGAGCTTAGAGTCTGGATTAGTACAAGGAACTACAATGTGGTAGCCGTTGCAGAGACTTGGTTGAGAGAAGGACAGGACTGGCAGATTAACATTCCAGGGGTTAGATGTTTCAGGCAAGATAGCAAGGGATGTAAAAGGGTGGAGAAGTTGCATTTCTGATTAAGAATGTCACAGCTGTACTAAGAGGGCTTATTCAGTGAGACCTTATGGGTAGAACTCAGGAATAAGAAAGGTGCAAGCAGTTTGATGGCATTATACTATCGGCCTCCCAAAAGCCAATGTAAGCAGATCATAGAAAAATGTGAAAACAACAAGGTTGTTATAGTGGGTGATCTTAACTTCCCCAACATTGAATGGCAGTCCATATGTACCAGAGGCGTTCATGGGGCAGAATTTTAGGAGCATCCTGGAGGGCTCTTGAAACAATGTGTAGTTCATCCAATGAGGTTTGGGGCCATATTAGGCCACGTATTGGGAAATAAGCCTTACCAGGTGATCCAAGTTTTAATAGGGGAGCATTTTTGGAACAGTGATCATAATTCCATTAAGTTTTAATATCATCACGGATAAGGATAACTGGTCTTTGGGTGAAAGTGCTAAACACAACAGTATTAGGAGATTTCTGGAGCCTTGACAGAGTTCTTGGTATCCTCTTAAGCCACGTTAAAGACGACTGGAGAATAGCGAATGTTTTACTAAAGCATTTAGCAAGGTCCCTCATGGTAGGCTGGTTCAAAATGTTATGTTGCATGGAATCCATGGCGAGTGGGCAAATTGGCTTAGTCATAAAAGACAGAGGGTAGTTGCGGATGGGTGTTTTTCTGACTGGAGGTCTGTGATCTGTGGTGTTTTACAAGGATTAGTACTGGGACCACTGTTGCTTGTAATGTGTATAAATGATTTCGATGAAAACGTAGGTGATCTGATTAGTAAGCTTGCAGATGACATGAAAATTGGTGGAGTTGTGAATAGTGAGAAAGGTAATCAAAGGATACAGTAGAATATGGATCGATTGGAAAGTTGGGGGGAAAACAGCAGATGGAGTTAAAACTAGACAAGTGTGAGGTGATGAATTTTGGGGGGTCAAATGCAAGAGGTAATTTTACTGTAAATATCAGTACCCTTAGGAGCATTGATATCAAGAGGGATCTCAGGGTGCAAGTTCATGGGTCCCTGAAAGTGGCAACACTAATGGATAAGGTGGTAAAGAAGGCATATGGCTGTTTGCCTTCATTGTTCGGGGCATTGAGTATAAAAGTTGGCAAGTCATATTGCAGCTGTATGAGATTTCAGTTTGGCCACATTTGAAGTACTGTGTGAAGTTCTGGTTACCACACTATAGGAAGGCTGCAAAGAGTGCAAAAGAGGTTTACCAGGATGTTGCTTGGATTGGAGTGTATTTGCTGTAAGGGGAGGCTGGACAACTTGGATTGTTTTTGCTGGAGTGTTGGAGGCTGAGAGGTGGCCTGATAGAAGTAACTAAATTATGAGGGGTATGAACAGGGCGGATAGTCAGAGTCTTTCTTCTCCGCAGTGGAAATATCAAATACTAGGGGGCATAGGTTTAATGTGAGAGGGGGAAAAGTTTAAAGGAAATATGCGAGGAAAGTTTTTAATACAGAAGTTGGTACATGCCTGGAATGTGCCGCCAAGGCGGTGGTAGATGCAGATACGTTAGCAAAGTTTAAAGAGGCATTTCTGATGGGTATCATCAGCCAAGTTTAAAGTAGATATCTCTTGTCTTCTAACAGCCACCTGTTAAATGCATTTGGAGGTCTCAGGACATCAGAGATCTTGGACTACAAGAAAAAAAAAACAAGATAGCTCCCTGGGAATCCTGCACATGCCTGTATAAATAGCTCATTGTGGTTATGCATCAGCTGCATTTTGAAGAAATGGAAGTGGTCAATTGAGAAATGCTCAAATTCTCCAGCTGCACACCCTGTTGCCAGGGAGGTCCTCCTTAACTTTAGGTTCATTTGGGGTTGCACTAATGTACTGACGTCAGAAGCCCATCCAATGGCATTATTCCTGCAACTGGGGCATCCTCTGCAGCAAACAAGCAGCTACATCCTCTCTCGTCCCCAATTTCTTCAATTTTCCCATTCATCACCATGCAAATTAAAGGTGACTTTCCACTTAGCAAGCAAGAACGGGCTAGATGAAAAAAGATAAAAAGAATCATGTGCTTTCACTGAACAGAAATGTATAGCGTGACATTTTATCATATAACCATGTGTATACCATTGTGCAACAGTAAAGCTGTTCCTATTTTTTCTCTTTTTCCTTCTGCCTCGACTTGTTGCAATGTGACTGGAGCAGTGAAGGTGACAGGATCGTCATGTTGCTGCTCTGACTGCCGAGTTTTTCTGGTCCCACACCATTTGGGTTTTACGAGCAATGAAAACTCCAAGTATAACGTTGTCTGCACCTGAACAGGAGAAGATCTGGCTAATGGAAGGTAAACATCTGGCGACCGGTGCGGTGAGGCACAAGTAAGAACTCGAAGATGCTTTGAGTGGACTCCCCAATCTGATGTCTCTTTTCTCCATCCTCCCTTTTATGGCTCAGCCTCATTCACTGCCAGTGCCACTGCCACATTGAATATACCTTGATGCAGATTGGTACAGTCCTGTGAGGACAAAGCAAAGGTTCCTGTCAACCTGCTCAGGGTGGCAATTGGGCTAGATCGCCCAGCCAAGGTGTAATTGAAGCATGCATGGTATCATTTGACAGGAGCTGATATTCCACGCAGTTGGCCATTGCATCTAGAGAACAGCATGATAATAATCTGTAACTTCAAACACTTGAAGCGGTCATATGCAAACTGTCTGTAAACTCTTCCAAGGTGATTGCAGATCTGTCAGTAACTTGCACGTTGTCTGCCCATCAGTGATCCTTTTCACATGGGCAGCACCTGCAATATTGCATCAATGTCCAGTTAATCAGGAACAAAAACAAAGTTGCTGGAAAAGCTCAGCAGGTCTGGCAGCATCTGTGAAGGAGAAAGCAGAGTTAACATTTCGGGTCCGGTGACCCTTCCTCAGAACTGATGGTGGCTGGGAAAACGTCAGTTTATACGCAAAAAATAGGGAGGTGGGTGGGGTACGGAGTAAATGATAGGATAGAGCCCAAAGAGAGAGAAAGACAGTTGGACAGACAAAGGAGTTGCTAACGATCAGGCTGGGAGGGTGAATAGTTGTTAATGGGGACTGTTAGTGACTAACAACAGAGGGTATGTAATGGCAGGCTATGTGGTAACAAGGCCTGATGTGTGGGGTACGGGGCTGGGACATGGGAGGGTTTAGGCCCTAAAATTATTGAACTCAATATGGAGTCAGGAGGGCTGTAGGGTCCCCAAGCGAAAAATGAGATGGTGTTCCTCCAGCTTGCGTTGGGCTTCACTGGAACACTGCAGCAAGCCGGAGACAGGGATGTTGGCCAGGGAGCACGGTGGTGTGTTGAAGTGGCAGGCAACAGGTAGTTCAGGGTCTTTTTTGCGAGCAGAACGTAGACGTTCTGCAAAGTGGTTGCCAAGTCTATGCTTTGTTTCCCCAATGTAGAGGAGACCACATTGTGAACAGCAAATGCAGTAGACTAGATTCTGGGAAGTGCAGGTGAAGTGTTGCTTCACCTGGAAGGTATGTTTGGGCCCTTGGATACTGGGGAGGGAGGAGGTAAATGGGCAGGTGTTGCACTTTCGCCGGTTACAGGGAAAGGTGCCATAGGGCTGTGGGGAGGTGTTGTGGGTGAAGGAAGTGTGGACCAGGGTGTCCCAGAGAGAATGAGAGAAGGCGGACAAGGGAGGGGAGGGGAATATGTGTCTGGTGGTGGCATCTTGCTGGAGGTGGCGGAAATGGCGTCTGATGATCTTCTGGATGTGGATGCTGGTGGGATGGTAGGTGAGGATAGGGGGAACCCTATCGCTGTTGTGGGAGGGAAGAGAATGGGTGAGGGGGGGGGG
>NC_063337.1:49634689-49662746 GCF_021869965.1 Rhincodon typus
GGGGGGGGGGGGGGGGGAAGTGCCGGAGATGGGTCGGACCTGGTGGAGGGCCCTGTTGACAACGGAGCTGGGGAATCCTCGGTTGAGGAAGTAGGTGGACATTTCGGAGGCTCCCTTGTCAAAGTTGGCATCATCTGAACATATGCGATGGAGACGGAGGAACTGAGAGAATGGGATGGAGTCTTTACAGGAAGTGGGGTGTGAGGATGTATAGTCCAGGTAGCTGTGGGAGTCAGTGGGTTTGTAGTGGATATTAGCGGCCAGTCTATCCCCCGAAATGGAAACAGAAATGAAAACAGAAATGTCGAGGAAGGGAAGAGAGGAGTCAGAGATAGATCAGGTGAAAGTGAGGGTGGGGTGGAAATTGGAGGCGAAATCGATGAACATTTCAAACTCCAGACGAGAGCGGGAAGCAGCACCGACGATATCATCGATGTATCGGAGTTGTGAGTTGTGGGTGGGGGCCGGAATAGGACTGGAACAAGGAATGTTCCACGTACCCCACAAAGAGACAGGCATAACTAGGGCCCATGCGGGTACCCATGGCAACCCCTTTTACCTGGAGAAAATGAGAGGAGTTGAAAGGGAAGTTGTTGAGGGTGAGGACAAGTTCGGCCAAGCAGAGGAGGGTGGTGGTGGGTGGGGATGGTTCAGGTCTTTGCTCCAGGAAGAAGCGGAAAGCCCTAAGACCCTCCTGGTGGGGAAAGGATGTGTAAAGGGATTGCACATCCATGGTAAAGAGGAAGCGGCTGGAGCCAGTAACAGAATGTGCTTTGCAGACAAAAGTAAAGGAAACTTTAACAGAAATGATGGAGATGTTATAGGGTACCTGCTTCATTGCAGAATCACTCTATATCTACAGAAGGCACCTCAGAGGCCTGTTTTAGATCTATCGGAGACAGATATATTTAATGACAACCCACTCTGCTCGTTAGAAAATGCACTCGTATTGACCAATCATTTTCCTCCTGCCCATGCTGTTAATCTGCATTAGACACACAAAGTGCTGGAGAAACTCAGCAGGTCTGGCTGCTTCTGTACAGAGAGAGAGAAACCAAGTTAACATCTTGAGTCTGCTATGGCTCTTGTACACGACAGCCACTAAACTGTATGTAAGATTGCCTTCATTTACAAGACCATAAAGTATGTACAGAATAACAGTCTGCTGCACCAGACAATTAGTACCTGGAAGGGTTAAATGACATCATGTGATTGGCTACAGCTGTTAGGATATGAAGGACTGTCCCTAAGAGGAGCTAACCAGAGATTCTAGATAGTTGTTAAAGTTCTGTGCTCGTTACTAATACTATTTGACAATGCTTCAGTAGCTGTAACGTAAACCTACTTTTACATTGAACCCAATATCCCAAGAGACAAACATGTACTTAATGTAATATAACTAGCTATTAAGTAGCATAGAATAGTATATTTATTGCTCATCATGATTAAGCATATCTCCTGCTAAAGATCATGTGGGCATCCTTCTCCACATAATAAAAACTTTTACAAAACTTGAAGATTCACATTTAATATAATTATGATTGAACAATTTAAAACACTGAACAGTAAAATCAGCTGCGACCTGCACAAAATAGAAAATTCCTCCAACAGCTTTTAAATAAATAATTTAAATAAGAGGAATAACAGCAGTTCAAAATAATGACAAAAATATTTAACTCCATGCAAATGTAAAATCACAAATCCTTCAAGCTGGGATTTGTACTGGACTATACTATCAGAATGGATTTGTTAAGGGAAAATCATATCTAGGTGACTAGAGTTTTTTGAAGAGGTACCAGGGAAAGTTGATGAGAAAGCTAGTGATGTGGTCTACATGGACTTCCAAAAGGAGCCTGATACTGCGCCACACAACAGACATGTTTGGAAAGTTACAGACCATGAAATAAAGGTAAAGTCACAATGTGGATACAAATAGATAGAGGGATAGAAACAGACAGCAACGGTTAATCAATACTTTTCAGGCCGGAAGAAGGGCTGTGGTGGAATTTTCCAAAAGTCAGTATTGGGACTTTTGCTTTACTTGAATAGAAATATAACATGTGAATGACTGAGATCCCGGTGCTCATAGGACAATTTCAAAGTTTGTAGATGACAAAGTGTGGGAGATGTGAAAATATGAGAAGCACTGTGTAGAATTTCAATAAGACATTAACAAAGTGGAGTGGGTAGATAGGTGGCAGATGAAGTTCAATGCAAAGTAGTACGAGGTAATATACTTTGGTATAAAAAGCATAGAGAGACAGTCTAAAGGGTGTGTGGGAATAGAGAGACCTGAGTGTAAATGTATATCACGAGACGGTGGAAGGACAAGTAGAAAGAACTGCTCATAAAACAGTTTCTGAGGCTTCATTTGTAGGACCGTAGAACAGAAGTTATGATGAACTCAGACAGTACATTAGATAAGCCTCAGTGGAGAATGATATATAGTTCTGGGCAATTCACTGTAAAGATGTGAATGTACTGATGAAAGTACAGAAGAAGTTTACAGGAATGATTCTAGGGATGAGATGTTCAAGATTCAGCATTAGATGATTATTTAACAGAAACTATTTGCAGGAAAATGGGGAAAAGGCAGGAACTGGCACAAAGTTAAAATGCTTGGGTTTAATGGTTTCTTTCCACACTGTAACAATTCTGTGATTCTGCAGGTTGGATATGGAGTTAAAAAGAAACACAAACAGAAACAATGTCTAGCTTTATCATACTGATACAACTTTTGTTAAAAAAAAAGTGGTACATTTCCAGAAAATGTACAAGACTCAAAAACAACCACACAGCTACAAAAATAATAATGCTAATCTGTACAAAGAGGCTAAAAACCTTATAGCAAACATCTTTGGAAGAAAGCACACTATTTAGCTTCATTCGAACACATAATTAAATGATATGTCACCTTTGGAAGATATGAATCAACCTTCCTTAGGGGTAAGAGGATTCATCCGAACCAGATAAAACAGGTTAACGGTCATCCAACTAGTTTGAGATTGGAGTAAGTGCCATTATTTTATTAGAAAAAAATCCGTTTTGAGGAGCATGAAGTTAGAACACAATGTCAGAGAATCTCGTAGTGTAGGCAGAACACTGCTCAAGCTAAGACTAAGACATAGAACCAGAAGTAGGTAATTCAGTCCATCGAGCCTGCCCAGACCCAATGAGATCATGACTGATCTGATCAACTCCATTTTCCTGCCTTTTCCTCATAAGCCTTGATTCCCGAACTGATTAAAAATCTATCTCAGCCTCGATTTTACTTAATGATCCAGTCTTCATAGCTCTCTCTGGTAGAGAATTCTACAGGTTCATTACCCTCAGAAAGGAAATTCCTCCTCAGTGTCTTAAATGGGTGACCCCTTACTCAGAGGTCATGCCATCTGGTTCTAGACTCTCCAACAAGAGGAAACAGCCTTTCCACATAAACCCTGTCAAATCAAAAGTCTTTTGTGTTTCAATAATATCACCCTGAACAGGAGCAGCCTGTTCAGCTTTCTGCAGCAACTGACAAAGTTAGCCTTCAGGGTAACTAGGAATGGGCAATAAATGCCTTCCTTACCAATTACTCATGCAACCCACAAATACATTTTAAAACAAATTATTTGAGGAATCTGATAGTTTCAAGGGCTCATTATTTGGGGCAAAGGAAGACAAGAGAGGCCAGAATCCATATAAAAGTCTGTTTTGTTGCTTTATTTTACTTGGTTTCACTTACCAATCAATGCTTCTATAGTGTTATTGGATGGATACAAAATCTGTGGAACTTGACCTATGCAGAGAAGTCAAAAGGTATAAAAATGTTTTTAAACAGTATTTATTTTCAATGCTGTTTATTGGAAATTATAAAGAACTTAAAGTCACAAAACAACTTCCATTGAAGAAATCCTGTACTAACTTACAAAAATTATATTTTTTACTGATCAGAAATATACCTTAAAATAAATTCTATGGAAGAATAGGCAAGACAAGATAATCCAGGACTCTGAATTGATTCCTATAGATTGGCACAGCAACAGACTCCATCCAACTTAATTATACAGAACTTCCAAACACCATCTTATCAAACTTTACAAAATGAATAGAATGCTTTTAAGTATTAACTTTATTCCTTGGTGGTGCACATACTTGGATTTAACTGCAAAAGTATAAGCAAAAGAAAATTACCAGCCAAGATTATCATGCATTTAAAAGGTATTTGACTTTAAGTGATACATATTATTCTAATCTTTTGTTTATTCCTGGTCTGGCTACATCTGAAATACTGTTTTTTCCAGCCCTTTGAGGCTTCATTCATTCATTCATTCATTCATGGATGAGGGCGTCGCTGGCTAGGCCAGCATTTTTTGCCCATCCCTAATTGCCCAGAGGGCAGTTAAGAGTCAACCACATTGCTGTGGGTCTGGAGTCACATGCAGGCCAGACCAGGTAAGGACGGCACTTTCCTTCTCGAAAGGGAAATTAGTTCAAAACTTTTTCAACAACGAGCAAACTGTCCAGCAAGGACATTGGACCCATTTAGCTCATGTGCAACCTGTCCAGTTTGTATAGATCACACTTACCCCAGAAGCTATCCCAATGATCCAAAAATCTAAAGCCCTCCCCTTCCACATCTTTCCTTTAGCTACATGTTCATTTGACCTATATTTATACTCCTATATTCATGAATGTGTGGCCCTAGAAATAATCCAGACATTAGTGAACCAAATTGTTTTTTCCTGACAGTCGATAATGGATTCATGGTTATCATTAGACTTTTAATTCCAGATTTTTTTTTTTTTTTTAAATTGAACTCAAATTCCATCATCTGCTGTGGTGGGATTCAAACCCGGGTCCCCAAAACATTAACTGGGTCTCTGGGTTAACGGTCCAGTGACTGCCTTCCCATCTCTTGGCTGAGAGATAGGAAGGCATGCAAAATGGTACAGGAAGATGATGGGTGGCATATCTGTTTTCTAACCACTGGCATTCTTGCGAGGAGCAGGAAAAGTTAGAGACTAAACACTTGCCTAGAACCCAATGGAGCCAAGTAGGCTATCAGCAGCCTCTTTGAACGTTTTACGAGTGCTTAGGCCATGAGGGAAATCTACCAGGTAAACTCTGATAACGTCTCAGTGGGTTCTAGGTGTGTGCTCCCTTTCTGGTCATTCCTTGGTCCATAGAGAACGACTTTCCCTCCACCACCAACCCCATTCCCATCAATGCAATGGTGCCATCTCCTCTCGGCAACATAAACAGGAAATAATGTGACATTTCAGATTTAAGCAATGAACTATTACTAATGGTTGAGCAGAAAGCCATATTTTTAAAATGTTCTTCTTAAATTGTATCCAGAGCTTTCATGTAACTGTTCACAATTTATTGAATGAAAAATACTAGCATATGGATGAGGGGATGGCACACAATGATGAAACATCTGGATAAATATTATTTGTCAACACAACTCTAATGGGAGTACATGTAGTAGGAGGAACAGTGTTTGCTCAATGTGGAAGTATTTACAGATGAAGCAAACAGTGATCTGAATTCTGAACTTAAACTAAAAACTACAGGGATATTTTGTCAGTGGTAGGGAAACTATTGGAGAAGATTCTAAGGGACAAGATTTACTCACATTTGGAAAAATATGAATTTATTAGCTTCAGGCAGCATGGCTTTGTGTGGGGAAGGTTGTGTCTCACAATTATGATTTCAGTTTTTTTTTTATTAAGTGTCAAAGATGATAGACGAGGGCAGAGCAGTAGATGTTTTCTACATGGATTTTAGCAAGGTCTTAGACAAGGTCCCTCATGACAGGCTGATTAAAAGGTGAAGTCACATGGGATCTGCAGTGAGGTGGTAAGATGGATACAGAATTGGCTTAGTCATAGACGACAGAGCAGTGGTGAAAGGTTGTTTTTTCTGACTGGAGATCTGTGACGAATGGTGTTCTGCACGGATCAGTGCTGGGACTCTTGTTTGTAATATGTAAATGATTTGGTGGAGAATGTAGGTGGTCTGATCAGTATGTTTGCAGATGACACAAAGATTGGGGGAGCT
Source organism: Rhincodon typus (assembly GCF_021869965.1). NCBI lineage: Eukaryota > Metazoa > Chordata > Chondrichthyes > Orectolobiformes > Rhincodontidae > Rhincodon > Rhincodon typus. The sequence goes on from NC_063337.1 coordinate 49,640,738, forward strand.
ACAGATAGTGAGGAGGATTGCTAGAGGATACAGGAGAATATAGATAAGCTGGAGGCTTGGGCGGTGAAATGGCAGATGGAATTGAATCCAGACAAATGTGAGGTGATGCATTTTGGAAGATCTAATGGACGAGGGAAAATACAGTAAATGGTAGAAACCTCAGCAGCATCAAAATACAGAGGGATCTAGGTGTATGGCTCCACAGTGCCCTGAAAGTGGCAACCCAAGTGGATAAAGTGGTCAAGAAGACATACGGCATGCTTGCCTTTGTAGGTTGGGGCAGAGAGTATGGAAACTGGCAAGTCATCTGTTTTGAACTTTAGTTAGGGCACATATAGAATGTTACATACAGTTCTGGTTGCCACACTACCATGAGGATGTGAAGGCTTTGGAGAGGATACAGAAAATGATTTACCAGGATGTTGCCTGGTTTGGAGAGTATTAGATATGAGGAGGGATTGGACAAACATGGTTGGTATTCACTTGACTGTCAAAGGATGAGGGGCAACCTGATCGAAGTTTACAAAATTATGAGAGGCCTGGATAGAATGGGTAGTTGGGAGTCTTTTCCTTCAGGCTAGAAATGTCAATTAGGGTATATGGGTTTAAGCTAAAAAGGGGTAAGTTTAAAGGAGATATGAGAAGCAAGTTTCTTTTTTACACACAGGATGATAGTGCCTGGAATGGAATACCACAGGTTTTGGAGGAGGCAGACATAATAGCAACATTCAAGAGACAAATGACACAAAAAGAATGAATAGGCAGGGAATAGAGGGATTTGGACCCCATAGAGGTAAAAGATTTTTAGTTTAGAAAGACACCGTGAGTCAGCACAGTCTTGGTGAGCAGAAAGGCCTGTTCCTTGTTTTTTATTTATTTCATTCTTTGTTCTATATTACAACTAACTTGATTAACATCCAAATAGGTGTCATTTAAACATGGTAGTATCAAACATTATACCGAGGAGTATGTTCCGTTTATCCAACCATAAAATTTTGTTATGTGCCAGCTGTAGCAAAACTGCCATTTATGACTGGAGGGAGTGATTAAGATAAAACTCTACTAAATGTTAGAAGGATCTGATACTTGCCCCAACTCTTTACCAACTCAGTGCCACGTTCAGAGCTGCTTTTACGGAAACCCACATGCTACTCAGTTGCCTATATCCTACATTATTAAGTTCAATCAAACAAAAAAGCTATCATTTCACATCCAACCTTGACTGAGAAATTTCTGATTGCTCCAAACGCTAATATGCTAGCATTAATTCCACAGTTTCATATAAAATAACATTTCCCATTTCTGAAAGATTCCGTTTGAAAATATTTCGAAGTTATTTGTACCCATAAGATTTTTCATTGTTTATTGGCACATTTTTTCAATTCAGGTATTTCTACAGATTATAGCAAAACTTTTGACATTCAGAATGGTTACAAATACAGATATTGAAATTCATAATGAAACCTGTGCCTTCCCTTTCATAAAGAGTTATAATTAACTGACAGAGCTAATGTATCCTTTTAAAAACAAACTGTATCTGCTCTCATTTCTTACCTGAGGTGTTACTGTCCTGCATGGACAGAGTGGAAACCTTACAGCTGCTGATGGATTTACAGATGAAGATAAACACAACCAATGACACAGTCATCCTGCAGCTCTAACAAAATTATACTTAATAGATTCCTTTGTTTTCGCTTCAGACAGTTCTCGTGTTGAATAGAGTTAAAACGAGTACTTCCGTGAAGGACATAGAGGAAGTAAAGCAATGATTATATATTTTAGTTAATTCAGCACAACTACATCAATTTTGCAAAAGACAAATCACATCAGTCTCAATGGTTGCTTTTAAGCTGCTAATTACAGAGGCTGAAAATTATTATTTTACAAATCTACAATTTTAACTTTTGTCACAGAAAGCAGATTTTGTAAGCCCAATCTGAGAATATGAAGGAGCAAATTACTGCAGATGCTGGAATCTGAACTGAAAACACAAAATGCTTCACTTCAGCTGTGATGAAGAGTCATCTAGACTCGAAATGTTAGCTTGTTTTCTCTCCATGGATGCTGCCTGACCCGCTGTGATTTCCAGCATTTTTTTTTGTTTTCATTCTAAGAATATGTTCAGATGCAATTTTACACTAATGGAGTTGGTAAGTTGAATTCAAATGCACTTTTGATTCCTTTCAAACATACAATTTTTAGAAGCAAACTCTCTCAACAAATGTAATATACAGAATATTTGATTCAAGCCTACCCACTTGGTATCAAGTCTTACAAACACTGACATTCCCTTCAACTCCATGTCAGTAAACTTTCTATGGTTTATCTTAGCACATCAGCAGCAATTTCATGAACTTTTAACAGATGATGAGCAGCAATTCTTTTCTACTTAGCCTCTAGCTATTATGCTAATCCACAAATTAATGGCTTATTATACAAGCAATGAAGCAACTAACATTCCCAATTGTCTTTCAGCTTCCTCTTATCCCAATCAGGTAATATTACAATTCTTTTTGTTTTACTACCACATGAAACATCTAGTATTTCAGCACGTTAGCTGCCATTAAAGAGGAAACTAGTTGAAGTATATTTGAATTGAGGGAAAGGCAGGACAAACCAATCCAGATCTCCCCAGAGTATGAGTGTCTATTATGAGATTATGATGAGGTAGAAAAATGGTACTTATCACATTTCAGATGGATAATACAATTGAGAATCAGGCTCAATATAAAGGATTCAAAGGGGAATTGAAAAAGCAAAAAAAAAATGCAAAGGCTATCAGATCCGTCTGGCAGTTATCATAAAATGAAATACACAGGTGTGGGGCCACTTAGCAACCAAAAACAGGATTTTCAAAATGATGAGTAGTCTGGTAGGGTGGTAAGGGAGAAGCTGATCAAATTGGTGGATAGAAGAAGGAGAAAAGTTTTTTTTTTCCCCAAACAGCATGCCTGAGGTACTAAATGAATACTTTGTATCTGTTTTTACCAGGTCATGGTGAAATAGAAGGTAATACAGGCATGCTGCGGACTTAAAATTGACAAGGAGTTGGAACTTGATAGGCTGTCTGAATTTAAAAGTGATAAGGCACTAGGACATGATGCATCCAATGTACTAATGGAAGTGAAAGTGGAAATTGTAGATACTGAAACTAATTTTCCAATCCTCTTTAGATATAATGATGTTGCCAGAGGACTGGAGAGTTGTTCATACTACACTTGTATAGAGTACGGAAGCAGACCCTTCGGTCCAACGCATCAGCGCGAACTGGACATCCCAATCTTACTTAGTCCGACTTCCTGGCATGTGGCCCATATCCCTCTAAACCCTTCCTATTCATATACCCATCCAGATGCCTTTTAAATGTTGTAATTGAACCAGCCTCCACTACTTCCTCTGGCATCTCATTCCATACATGCACCAGCCTCTGCATGAAAAAGTTACTCCACAGGTCCTTTTTTAAATCTTTCCCCTCTCACCTTAAACCTATGCCCTTGAGGTTTGGACTTCCCCACCTTAGGAAAAAGACCTTGGCTGTACACCCTAACCGTACCCCTCATGATTTTATGAACCTCTAGAAAGTCACTCCCAGGGAATAAAGCCCCAGCCTATTCGACCTTGCCCCATAACGCAAACCCTTCAATCCTGACAACGTCCTTGTAAAGCTTTGCTGCACCCTCTCAAATTTAACAACATCCTTTCTATAGAAGGGTGGCTTAAATTGTATGCAGTATTGAAAAGTGGCCTCACCAACATCCTGTACTCGATATTCTGACCAATGAAGACAACCATTCCAAATGCCTTCTTCACTGTCCTGTCTACCCATGACTCCACTTTCAAGAAACTGTGCACCTGTACCCCTAGGTCTCTCGGTTTGGCGATACACCCGAGGGCCCCACCGTTCTTTGTGCAAGTCCTGTCCTGGTTTGCTTTACCAAAATGCAACACCTCATATTTAACTAAATTAAAATCCATCTGCCACTCCTCAGCCCATTAGCCCATCTGATCAAGGTCTCATTGTACTCAGAGATTATCTTCTTCACTGTCCACTGCACCACCTATTTTGGTGTCATCTGCAAACTTACTAACCATTCCTCTGTATATTCACATCCAAATCATTTCTAAAACTGATGAAAAGCAGTGGACCCAGCGCCAAGCCTAACGGCACATCACTTGTCACAGGCCTCCAGTCGAACAAGCAGCCCTCTACCACTACTCTCTATCTCATCTTCAAGCCAAATTTGTATCCAATTAGCTAGCTCTCCCTGGATCCCACATGATCTAAACTTACTCACCAGTCGACCGTGTGGAACTTTGTCGAACGTTTTGCTGAAGTTCATGCAGACAACTTAAAAAAAAAAAATGCACAAAAGAAGTAAACAGTAAGTACAAGCCCGTTTAACCTCAGTGGTAGGGAAGCATTTTAGAAACGACATTCAGATGAAAATTAATAGCCACTTGGGCAAATGCTACTTAATTAAGGAAAAAGTGCCTGGATTTGTTAAGGGTATATTTAGCTAACCCATTCTTTTCTGATAAGGTATTGAGAGTAGATAAGGGTGTGTACATGGACTTCCAAGAGGTTTTTGATAAAGTGCTGCCTGACAGGTTTGAGAGAAGTGCTCATGGAATAAAAGGATAGTAGTAATGCGCGTATCAAATTAGCCAGAGTGAGAGTGATTGCTATTCAATAATTCACTTTTGGATGGGATTATGACTTACTGTGGTGCTCCCCAGGGGTGGGGCTGAAAGTCCTCTACTTGATTTATCTGTAATATATTTTATACACTTTGTTGTACTGCTTCAGAATTTGCAGATGCCAAAAAACTTCCAAATATTGTGAATTACGAGGAAGATCTTATAGACCTTCAAAAAGGACACAAGCAGTTTAGCAGAATGGGCAGACGTGTGTCAGATTAAATTTGATGTTTCCAGAGACAGGGACTGTCAGTTACAGCAATAAACTGATAGAAGCCAGGACTGTTCTCTTTGGAGATCAGAAGGCTAAGACAAATGATGGCAATGTTCAAAAATCATGTGTGGTCTGGCACGGTGGAGGGAAAGAGACTAATTATATTGGTGGAAGGATTGAGAATCATATGTCACCCATTTAAAATAATTATCAAAATAGGTAATGGTAACATGAGGAGAACCTTTTCTTTCAGTGCAGTGAGTGGTTAGAATCAGAAATGCACTGAGTGTGTGGTGAAAGCAAATTCAATTCTGGCATTCAAAGGGTCATTACGCAAAAAAGAAAAACTTGTAGGGTCAGGATGATAAGACAAAAACGAGTGAAATAAGTTGTCACCAAATGCTAATAAGAATTGCTCTTGCAAACAGCAAGCGCAGACACAACAGAAAATGCAACAGATTATGCAAGAAACATGTACAGAACGTGAAAGAAGACTACATTCTTCTGAATTAGTGGAGGTAAAACCTCAGCTCTTTGCTGTGGAGAGAAAAGAAATAAACTTCAAGAAAGGAAACAGGATGAAATGCTAACTCTGTATCATCATTCTAATGAAAAGATTGCTGGTTTACAGAAAGATCTGGAGCAACCCTTATATAAAATAGATTAGGTTCAGCAAGAACAGCTACTGAAACATCATTCTGAGTTCAAAGCAATGCTGGAAAAAATACAAACCTATAAAACAGATGGAGAAAGAACTGCAAAATCAGTCAAGACAATCCTTTCAGAAGTGCATTGCTGCAGTGACGTTTTAGTGAAAGAGCTCAGGCCAGACATAGCAGAAACCAAATAACCATTGAAGCAGCAGGAAGAGGACCAGGTTTGTAAGAAAACAAAAAGCAAAACTTGTTCAGACGATGGACAGTTCAGAGAGGAGATTAAGATGATGATACACTGGACCAACCTTGATAAAATTAGAAGAATCCAGATTGTTAACCAAAATCTTCAAAATAATCTGTATGCTTTGAAGGAAAACAATGAATGCTAAGAATGATTTGAACCATTTGAAACAGTTCACTGAATGATGGTCAGTGGCTAATCTGGAATAATTCTTGGCTATAGCACAACAGTATAACCAAATTCGGGAGAAACAACTGCAGTTCATGAATGAAAGGCTTGGCAACATATTGAGAAAAAAATCACCATCGTAAGATCTGGATATATCGTTAAATTGCCAAATGGTACGGAGATTTAAGGTTCACATTACTGTCAGTAGTTAATCTTTCCTTTGTAAAAGGGAATATTGAATGTGTACCTTCCACTGAAAAGAGTTTGCCTTTAAGAACATTATATGCTGAGTGTATACAACGTTGTGGCTCTGCCTGGCAATTAGTCTTCTTTGGGTTCACAGAAATCAGTTGGGTTTCCTGCAATGTCAGCTTCATAACTTGAAACATGGTTTACTGTCTTACATAAACTAACCTACAGAGTTAATTAATCCTTAAAGAACAATTGATCATTAGACAATTATCATTACACCTACAAAGGCTTACTTATATGCACTAAATAAACCATGGCTGGTGTTTGGAGGGCCCTTGTTCATTGAACTGTTCCATTAAAAAATTGCAGACAAAATGGAACAATCTGATTGAACTACTAAATTTGAAGGATATGGGACCTAAACTTTTTTAATTGTGTTTTTGTTCATGTTTACACCCAGGAGTGCAGGTCAATAAAGGCAAAATGATGTTTCTCCATTTCAAAAAGTATTTAGAAGACCATAAATCAGTCTGTTTAGTTGAGTACCGTAACATAAGCCTTACTGTAGAAAGCTGTAAGTTCACTGATAATCAGTATTTTGTAACTTCTTTTGCTTTAACTTATGCTTTAAGACAGTAATGTTACAGTCTGGACCATCTCTGGTCTGTGGGTGCCTGCATCCACACTGCTCCTCATCACCAAGTAAGGCCCTTTACTCCTTATGTACTGTCATAGCTTTTTGTCTATATTGTATAAAGCAGTTCTCAAATACAGATCTCTAGTGTCAAGTCTCAGCCATAGTCCTAACATGATCATTCTCGACTGATGACTTCTCTGTTACCGACATCCAAGACTGTGATCAGTTATACCATCATGACTTACATGAATCTCCTAATATCACATTTACAGGTGGACTCATTATCTATATGAGACATTTGGGAACATTTACTCAGGTAATGTATAAATATCATGCCTTCCGCATCTTGCATTCATCTCTATTATACTTGGATGTATGTAAATACATACATTGCATGATCACAGAGTCAGAGGAGTGGTGAGAGTGTCCAAGGTAGTATCAGTTTTATCATTAACGAGTATAACAGCAGGTTTTAATTCCTCTTGGTTATCCTGGCTAAGTATTCAGTTATATTGGAACCATTTGAAGTTTAAACTCCCCAGGCAATTATTGCATAGCAGTGAGTTGAGATTTCTGACGAGTCCCAACATGCATCTTTAATTTAATGTACTTCTTGTCACAGATATTCCAAAGACATTAAGATCTGGGTCTAATATGTCACCTAAAGTCATGTAAAAATGGGATTTAAAAAAAAAATGTTGTTATTATCGTTCATTTTACTTTTGCATTAAAAATATAGCTGTATTTAATTCTGGCAACCTTGTGGAATTTTGTACTGATCTCTGCTATGCATTTTTAAAAAAATTCATTCATGAAATGAAGACATCACTGGCTAGGCAGCATTTATTGCCTATCCCTAATTGCCCACAGGGCATTAAAAGAGATAACCACATTATTGGAGTCACATGTGGGCCAGACCAGGTAAGGATGGCAGTTTCCTTCCCTAAAGGACATTAGTGAACCAGATGGGTTTTTCCAACAACTGGCAATGGATTCATGGTCAGCATTACACTCTTAATTCCAGGTTTTTATTAAATTCAAATTCTACCATCTGCTGCAGCAGGGTTCAAACCTGGATCCCCAGAATATTACCTGGGTCTCTGGATTAACGGACCAGCCAACAGACCATAATATCATCAGGCCATCAACCCCGCCTAAATTAGGGTATACGGAAACTAAAGAAGCATGGGAGCTGCAATAGAACCTGTGCATACACACAAGAACATTTCTCATTGGCTCCTTTGGATTGATAAAATTTTGACCTACTTGAGCAGTAATAACTAATTCTCTAATATGTTGAAGAGTAACAACATGCATCATAAAACCCATTCTTACTACCAGTTAATAATTACATTCACAACTCTATTGTAAATTGGTAGATAGGACAGTTTGAGTTAAAGATTGGTAGTAACAGAAGTGCAGGTACCATCTGCCAATCCACATTCAGTTTTGTACAGTTTTACCACATCATTTCATTCTCTGTTAGCAAGACTCAAGAAATCAATGGACCTTCAACTGATAAGAGATATCTCCAATGCCTTCTACTTTCCAGGCAACACTGTCATCCTACCCACTCCTGATGTGCACAGCATTCTACTACCCTATCGACTTCTTATTGACTTACAGCTTAATAAATCTTCAGTGCACATCTGCAGTCTCATTCTTGAGAGGTTGAGGCTGAATGATGATACATTCCACAGAAGCTCGAGGAAGTTCAAATTTGCCCTGCCCTCTCTAATGGTAAGCATTTAGCTCCCTGGGTGGGGAGTAACAGGCGCAGGGTACAGCACCCTCTCCCACCGAAGCAAATAGGAAGAGGACAGAAGGACTGAGTGTCAAGTTCACCTGATTAAAAGGCTCAGTTCAATGGGACTTTGTCCTAATTGGATTATAGGTTGTCAAGACGTTCCAGTCCTCATTTATTGCCGATGGCCCTTTAAACCCCTATGCCTACATATGATCCTTCCATGTCCATTCACTCAATATACACTTTACACAAAACCAATTAGACGTTCAAGAACGAAAACAGAAGTTGCTGGAAATGCTCAGCCAGTCTGGCAGCATCTGTGAAGAAAAAAAATCAGAGTTAACGTTTTGGGTCCAGTGATGCTTCCTCAGAACTGTCAATTATACCAGAACTGAGGAAGGGTCACCAGACCCGAAACGTTAACTCTGATTTTTTTTCTTCACAGATGCTGCCAGACCTGCTGAGCTTCTTCAGAAACTTCTGTTTTTGTTCCTGATTTACAGCATCCACTGTTCTTCCTGTAGACATTCATGAACAATAGAAAATGTGGAACCGCTCAGGAAAAATACTTTTGTTCACAAATCTTCATTTGGAAAAAAAAATAACACTTTTACAAAAGGTTGTTGAAGTAGCAATTGAAAACACAAGTATCAATAACAGAGGTTTCAAACACTTCAAACTTCTTAATCTTCTGAAAATAAACCTGCAGACATTGACAAAAGGGATCAGACAAAGAATTTATTATAATCACTTATTAATGTCAATCAACCAAATCACAGTTGTCTCTAGCTATGAAAACAGAAGTCTGCTGAGGAAACCCTTTTAGCCTGGTTTCTCAGCCAACTATGCATAACAGTGTATATTGAGTGAATAGGGATGGATGTATTGTGAGTTGGTATAAAAGGTATGAGGAGTTGTAGGTAGATGTGCTGAAATGAGTTGGCATGAGGGCTATAAAGGGTAAGTGGTTGGATGGGAGGACAGGAGCTGGCATGTAGGAACAAGGGGCCAATGGGTTGAGTGGAAGAGCACGAGGGGGCATACCTTTCAAACTTACTTTTTGAAAGGAGCGCAACTCTCTGAAGGTCTGTGAACCATGAGCCATCCCAGAAGCTGGTCCAACACCATAAAAACAGAGGGACAAGAGCTGATGACCCTCAATGCGGAACACTTATTACACCATCTTTATCCAGTCGCAATGAAAAATTAGGCACTGTGAATGGTTATGGGAATCCAGAAATATAATTCCACCCGCCCTTCTTTTAAAATGGCTCTGAGCTATCTCTAACTTGGGAAAATTCAGGCCCTAAGATTGAGAATTAATTTTGTAATTTGAGAATAACCTGAACTAAACCTCTCACAGCCTTCATTAAAAGTTTTAAGGCTAGGTGCTAACTATTAAAATATAGTGCACCATTTACTGAGTACAACTGAAATTTTGAAATGGCTGCAGCATTCTCCCTTGTTAGGGTTAATAATTAACTTATGATGGCTTCATAGTTAATATTTTTTATGGACTTGAGTTTGAAAGATTGATGTTAAAGAAAGGATGGCAGAACTTCTTTACAAAGCACTTATTCAAAACCATATATATCCAGGTAATTGATGATCTTTGTTAACTGAACTCATTTCATGGAAAATAACCAATTGCTTTTATGACTGGATCTTCTGGATATTTTATTTGGACAATGTTTGGCTTGGAAATGGATTTAAATTTCAGTTGGGGAAGATTGCTGGAAGAACGAAGTTGCATACAGAACCAGACTCCTTCAGATCTCGGGAGTCATGAACAGCAAACATCAGCAAATATTCCCATATTAGACATTATGGTGGAGGGAAGGGTACTGATGAAGCAGCCGAAGATGGTTGAGCCTAGGTCACAACCTGAGGAACTCCTGTAGTGATATCCATCAACCATAACCATCTTCCTTCGTGTTAGCTATGATTCCAAAAGGAAGAGAGACAGCCTTCGCCAATTCCCAGTGATTAGAGTTTTGCTAAGGTTTTTTATAGGTCAAATTCTGCCAAATGTTGCCTTAACACCCAGGGTAGTAATTCTTACCTCAACAATAGAGTTTAGCTCTTTTGTCCATGTTTGGACTAAAGCTGTAGTGAGGTCAGGAATTGTGTGGCCCTGGTAGAATCCAAACTAAGTCAGCAAGCAGGTTATTTTTTGCAGTGCCTCTTCACAGAGAGAGTCGACTGATGGGGTAGTAATTGGCCATGTTGGATTGGTGCTATTTTTTGCGAACAGGACATTCTTGCAAAATTTTCCACATTGCTGGGCGGATGAGACACAATACTAAAGGGCGCACCAAGGTCGAGAGCAACAGATTTCAGAATGTCAGAATTGTCAGAATGTTGTCACAGCCCTCTGTTGTGTGGTTTAAAGGACATGTTTTCTCCAAAGACAGTATTCAGTCAACATAGATTTTCGTTGCTTGTTACACTGTTTAAATGTAAAATATAGTGTCATTCCTCAGCTACTAACTGAGAATTCGAAATCTTTTCAACCGCTATTGATTTCCACAGGGATCACAATGACAAAGACACAAAAGACAGTTTCAGCAGCAAATGAGTTGAGACAGAGACGATGAGTAGTGTGATCATGTGTTTCCACCTCCATCTTAGTGACAGTGCCACTATGTCATCAGAAGCTCATCTTAGGTCAAAAGACATGAAGGTTGTGAATATCTGATTTGCATCACAGGCAATTATCCAGAAGAAGGATGGAGTCTGTAGCAAGAGAATTGTATTTGGAGCAGGAACGGAAGTGTGTGCTGGTCGTCACAAAATTTAATTGGAGGGTGCTTCTGCTCATCTTGTCAGGTATGTCAATTAAATAGTCTGATATGTTGGCAACAATGGAGAAGTCAAGGGATGAGGTCTAGCTAAGTGACATTTAGCAAACATTGGAATCTAAAGCTGTGATTTTAGACGATGTTGCTGAGGGACATCACATGCAAGAGAAATAAAAGCGAATTGAGGACATATGGAGACACAGCAAGAAATCACATGGAAGCCAGAGAAGAAGTCACTGCCATTGAGGTGGTGGTGGTGGTGGTGGTGGTGGGGGGGGGGGGAACAGAAAATCTTGCTACAAAAGCAATCTGTGCACACACTGATGACAGGTCATATAGAACAGCACAGAACAGGCCCTTCAGCCCATCGAGTTTGCACCAACCTGCTTACACCGATCCCACTTTCCAGCACTTGGCCCATAGCCTTGAATGTTCTGACATTTCAAGTGCTCATCCATGTACAAGCTGGAGATTTCCTGCCTCAACCAACCTCACAGACAGGGCACCACCCTCTAGGTGAGAAGTTTTTTCTTCAAATCCCCTCTAAATCTCCTGCATTTCACCTTAAAATCATGCCTCCTGATTATTTATCCATTGACAAAGGTGAACAACCGCTTTCTACTCACCCTGCCCATGGCCTTCAGTCTTATACACCTCTATCAGCTTCCCCTCAGTCTTCTCTGCTCTAAACAGAACAATCAGAGGCTGTCCAGCCTCTTCTCACAGCTAAACTGCTCCATCCCTGGCAACATCCTGGTGAATCCCCTCTGCACCCCCGCCAGTGCAATCACATCTTGCTTTATTAGTTGCAGAGCATTTGCAAGCACAATTTAAAAAGCCAAAAGAAATTTTCACTTCCTAAAAAGATGGATGAAGCAAAGACAAGAATACATTTTAACCAATAAGAGAAGCTTTAAAACAAAAGTAAACTGTTAGAAAAGCTCAGCACATCTTGCAGCACCTGTGGAGAGAGAAAAAGAATTAAACTTCCAATTCCAATACGACTCCTCTTCATCAGAACTCAAGTGAAGGTTCACAGTTTTATTTCAAACACAAAGACTGCAATACTTGTCAAAAGTGACATCACCAAAGTTCCCCATGAGTTTAAATTTCAGCATTTAAATACAGGATCCAGAATTCCATTTGCTAAACTTTAAGAAGTACGGCACTACTGCTAAAAGTTTCAGAAAAATTAAATTTTGTATAATGAACATGGAGGGTGCATATTGATTAGGGATTAAAGTGCTTCTAAGTCAACACAAACAAGCAAAATTCAATCAGGTTGCATTGTCTAAAAAGTATAATATATATTTTAAAGGTTAGAAATACACACATTTGTACAATATTTACATATATTTGAAGTATACATTTCTCATTCAATTCAGTAACAAGAATGTAAGAAAACCTAAACAAATTCACAATTTAATCATTAACCTGAGAATATTTCCAATTTTCCATCCTGTCCTCTCTCTCCTGGCTGTTGCTGTGGTGTCCTAGATATGTTGTTCATGTGAACATTCTTCTGGTGAGAGTTTGGACACAGAGTCAGCAAATTATTTGATTATGGAAAGCATCAGATACAAGGCCATTACATATCCAACATGAACAGATAGGTACTTCCCAGTGAAATAATGATGAGAATTGAGGGCAGCAAATAATTTTCATCTCTATTTTCCCAAGAAACAGGTTAATTCTAGTATCTTTTCAATCCTGAGATTAACTATTTAATTTCTAAGAAAAGAGGCACAACAATCATTTTTATTTCAACTCTAAAAAATCTGGTAACCTTAAAACTCGTAACAATACAGACAATCAAGCGTTGAAATGCATTCAGAATATACCATAATTTGGAATTTTGGATAAATGCATTGATGCATCAGGAGATATCAGGAAAAAAATAAAAGGAATGGGGTAAGACATCTATATCAAAACAAGATAAGGAAAATCCCTTCTCAAATGAAATCAAGGAACTGCATATTCATTATTCTGACATCAATAAAGGCAAATTAATTGATTTATCAGAATAACAGCATGGTCCAGTTAATAACTCCTTCCTTATTATTTCTAACCTCTATTAGCCTGATCCAGAAAATAAATTTGCATTTATATAGTATTTCATGGCCTAAGTATGTCCCAAACTGTTTTACAGCTGAAGATGCATTTTAAGTATACTCAGTACTGTAAGGTTCAGAAAAAAGACAGCCAATATCAGAATTAGCAAGCTCCTATTAAAAACAATATTCTAATACCTAGACAATGTGTGTTTAGTAACAAGCTGAAAGGAAGCTAATTTGGCCAAATTTCCAAAGGATACTAAATTAGGGTAACAATTATAATCTGATTCAGTATCCAAACAATTAAACACCTAGACAAAAGTTGCAACTGGGCAGAAATGTTATAGGTGACATTTAGAAACAAATTAAAAAGATGTTACACAAAGATAAACATGAACATGAACAATCTACTAATTTGGATGATGCTAAAAAGAGAAATAGGATGAGTGTTAACCATAGCTTAGCCAAAAACCTATGGTTGTTGCAAGATAGCTCTAGACATCGCATTTATTCTTGGTAAAAAAAAGGAAATCCAGATTGCAACTTTTAATCAGATGCAAGATGTGCAAAATCTGATCAGTCATCTGATGTGCACCGCATCTGATTAAAATCTTCGCAAAACATACAACTTACTACAGTATAGTTGTACCTTAGAGATGAAAGTGAAAACAGCAGACAGCCCAAAACAGTTCACAGAGGGTTAATCAGATGAAAACTGGCATTGATCCAAAAAATCCAAGGTGATTTACTCTCCTAAGAAGTGGATTTTATGGAGTATGTTAACTAACGAGAGACATGGAGAGGCTAGGAGCAGCAGGTATGTAAAAGCAGTAGGCAAGGCCTCAGTTGCCTGTGCGCGCGCACACGTATACGTACACATAGGGGTTGGGCTGTGTGAACATATATTACACACATCAATTTTTGCAACACAGGGGGCATTTTGGTGAATGAATCTTGGAAGAGGTACAGAGATAGGAAAAATTAAAGCCATAATAATTTAAACAGAAGGATGAAAATGTTGCCTACATAGGTTTGGCTGCCAGGAATAAAGCAAGTTCAACAAGGACAGGAGTGATGTATAAGGGGATAAGGTAAAGTTTTGGATAAGGTGTACATTATAAAAGTGCAGATAATGGGATGTTGGGCACAAAAGCATTAGTCAAACAGAGATGACATTGACAGTGATGTGAGTTTCAGGACTGATGGTGGGCTGTTATGTAAATAGAAGAGACAATCATTACAATGGAGAGGGGATGGAATCAGAATCTAATTGAGGTCAAACAAGATGCCAAATTGGTGAATTGTCTGGTTCCTCCTGTGATGATAGCTGATGAGTAGGAAAATAGTGGAAACTACTTAATACATGACAATTAGGTCAAAAAAATAGAAGTGGATGCTGTCAACATATATTTGGAAGCTGGACCCATTACCTCCAGATGACTAGTTAGACCACATCTACAGTATTGTATGCAGTTCTTGAATCCACTTTATAGGAGGGATATGATTGCACTGGACAGGGTGCAGAGGAGATTTACCAGGATGTTGCCTGGGGCTGGAGAGTTTTAGTTATGAAGAGAGATTGGATAGACTTGGTTCGTTTTCCATGGAGCATAGGAGACTGAGGGGGTCATGAGTGAGATGTATAAAATTGAGGGACAAGGTAGATGGGAAAAAAACCTTTACCCTTGGTGGAGGGATTGATGACAAGAGGCTATAGATTTAAGGCAAGGATCAGGAGGTTTAGAGGGGATGTGAGGAAATATTTTCTCACCCAGATGGTAGTAGAAATCTGGAACTCAGTGCCTGCAAGGATGGCAGAAGCAGAAACCCTCTTAATATTTAAGAAAGATTTAGATGTGCACTTATGATGCCAAGACATACAAGACATACAAGACTATAGGCTAATTGCTGGAAAACTGTGACTCGCATATTGATGGTTGTTTTTGACTGGTGCAGACTCGATGGAGTTGAAAGGACCTTTTCTGTGCTGTGGTCCTCTATGACTACGCCAAGAGGAGAACGATGATGAGAGGGGAAGGGAACAAGTATAGGTGTACGGGAAACTCAGGGTAACTGTCTGAAATGGAAAATAAGGTAATTCTGGAGATACTCTGGGCATATGGGTAGACTAGAGCAGAACCAGATATCAGTAGTTGCACTGAACTGGACAATGATGAATAGTGCAAGAAAATGGCAAGACAAAGGATTGAGGTGAAGAAGGAAAATGGATCTGGGTCACAGTTACAGAGAATGTTATTTATGACTGATTCAACCTGTTTCAGTATTGTAGCCTGAGTCAAAAAATATTAAAGATGATTTGAAAGCTATGAACTGATTTAGAAGACAACAGAACACATGGAGACAGGGTCTTAGAGATAAAAAAGAGTTTGAAGTGATTACACCAAACTTGTAAACTAATATATGCCTCTGGAGGAGGTTTTTTTTTTTGAGTTGACTTTTGGCAGAATTGATTTGTATCTGGTGAGATTTCAAAAATAATCCATTACATTGAAATTTGTTCTACATGACAGCAAATTATACTAGTTGCTATTATGCGTTGCCACTAAGATGGACATGGTGAGTCTTACAGCTTAGCACACCTATGTTGCTGAGCTTTCAAGATTGTGTTCTGGTTGTGATATGAATGATGCATGGAAGCTTATCCTGCTATCCTGTTTATTTCATCATAAGTTGTGACCTGCACCGCACACTACCTATGGAACTCTACGTGTAAGGAAGTACTGTTCAAAACCAAGCAATACCAGCAGGAAACCAATTGCAAAAGATCTCATGATGTGTCAGTTAGGCAAGCATCAAGCTAGTCAACTTAATGGCCTGTCACTTCTCAGATGTTGTTAACTTCATTCCTTCCAGTAAAAACATGTTTCCTAATCAGAAACTGTGCCCTCTGATGTCATCTATATCGTGTTGGGTTGGGACCAAGCAGATGTCAGGAAGATAAGTGCAAAGTGAAGTAATGGTGGTGAGATGGGAATAGTTTTACACAACCATATACAGTTTTGGAGCAGATCAAATCTTCTCGGTCACAGGACATGCACTGGGACTAGAAGCAAATAAAAGTAATTGAAGCTTATTGGACAAGCTTCACAAAACAACAGTGTTGTGTTATGCACAATGTGCATTTAGTTGATTTTATTCAAGAAAAGATGAACGTCAGAGAAAATACAGAAATTCCCATAATACACAGAAGACATAAGTTAGATCACATAGCAGAAAACTGTTTGAAGAGGTTTACTTGTAACCATATTTCCCAATCTGCTTTGCAGCTAGACACAGTAACACCTCAATTTTGTTTTACATCAGCTTCTTGGTTATCAGCAGAGTTCAGGGTTATAAACATCACGTGTTCTCATAATACAAAACTAAAACTTATAACAAACAATTTCAGAAAAAAACATAAATATGTGATGCACATTAGTGTAACAAAAGAATTTTTGTAAACATTTTTTCAAACATAACGTGCATAAAATAGAGACACTGCAGTCATACAACAAGCATTATTTGACTTAAAAATAAAGTAGTAAAACTCAAAAGTAATTATAGGCATTTTCCACTAAACCTAGAAGTATTAAAACTTGTGTTGAAATTATTCTTCAAATATAGACGTAGTGGTTTTGTAATACTGTTACGCCACCGTGGCACTTCTCATAGGTGGGAGTTGCTAATCAGAGACTCTGCTGAGACAGAGGATTACTCCTAACTGTTATCAGGACTTAAGTGTTTTTGTTAAATCCAAAAAATATTCTGCTTATGGTAAACCTACTTACGTCAGGAATTTTCTATGATTACTTTTACTGTTATTAACAGATGATATAGGACAAATATTGCAAAATTATTCAGTGACCAGGAGCTGCTAGAGGAAAAAAAATATCACAGTGACATGAATGTATGAAAAATTCTCATGGCACATCTTTAATTTCACTGTACCACTACTGAGAATGTTTCACTGTAGAATGAATAGTCTCCGCTGAGAGAACTAAGCCCTGTAAAGTGTTGAGATCCTGTGCACATAACAGCATAAGACAGCTGTCTACAAAGTACCAAAAAAAAAGTTTAACATATTGTAGGATCAACATAATGCTATTGTGCATTATTACATCACCAGTATAGTATACTATACACTATAGGTATCTCAAGTAATTGAGTGACAGTTCGACAGATTATTACTGTAGACACATTTGTAAATGTCTAACATATGTAAAATAAAATTCTGTTTGCAGCAATATTAAAAAAATCTTTCCACAGCGAAATTTTGGATCTAACTTAGGGAAGAAATATTGTATTGATAAGCAGTTTCACTACATTCTTGAAATTAAGTGTTTTAGTGCATTGTATCTTAAATCAACCACCTGCTCCCTACTACCTATACACTTGAATCTAATGCAACAGAATAGCTTAGTAAAACTATTTTCAAACTGTTACTTGACTCGGATTCTGGCTGAGTAACAAAAAAAAGTCAGTTGTCACTTTCTGCATGTAAGTGGAAGATAACATTTACATGTTGATCACTGACTACCACATTTAGAACAGTTGATTTTTGCCTCTATTTTCTGCTTCTAACCTCACCAGCTGACCACAGATCTGTCAGTTTCTGCACTCAGCTGGCATTTTCCAATTACAAAATAGTCACATTGTTTGCCTGCTAAAACAAGCTGCAATTTAACCAACAGTAGACAAACATTTCGATCATAAATTTGGTATCAACAAACTTTAAATTAGACAAAGATGCGCAAGTTTCAAATACAAATAATATTAAAATGACTAAACCACCTCTTTTTTTCCTTTCTTAAACAAATGAGGTAGGCAAAACAATTTTTTAATAAGTAGTTTGGGAGATTTACGAGTGCAGGATTTGTTAAACTGCTTTTTTTTACTGCTACAAGTAAGTAAAATCTTGGAGAGGCATCTATAATACTGTAACATAACCAAACATCAAGTTTCTGGTCTGCCCCACAAAGCCATACAAATCTGAAAACCTTGTCCTCCACACAAGTTTCAATTGATTTTTAAAAAAGTTTTGGAGAACACAAGCAAAACCTGATATACAGAAAATGACCAAAACACCCTTCCCTTGCAAAGACCGACACAATTAATTGCTTTCATTTTGTCATTCACATTTCAATAAAAACTCCTAACTTGCATTTTCCTTCTCCTTAACACTCTGTTACCTTACAAAAGAAAAGTCACTTAGAATGATACACATTTAAAAAAAAAATCCCCTTTCCCATGCTACACATTTCTCTACTGTCAGCATATCACTGTTTCCACTTCCCCACTTGTCCAACCGCTTTAGAACCAACCGCCTGCATTCTTAGGGCACTTTTTTCAAGCAATACATTGTCATCTTAAATTAAGGGATGTATAATTGAGATGAGGTGTTTTCTTCTACTCTAGACTGGCTGTCACCTGACAGTAAAATTCTAACAGCACCAGTAGCATTGCTTCCTTTTTACAGATCACAATTTCAGTGACAGGTTTAGGCAATGCGTTGCATCAGTGCAGTTTGTTCTCCAGTTGTTAGTTAATTCAAGGTTTCCAAGATCTTCTGAAGACTCCCGTTGCTCTTGGTACATAATTAGCTTTCCTACCAGCTGAGGAGAGAACTCCTGCCAAGAGTCATGAAGTAAACCTGGCTGCTTCCACCAGAACGGACTGAAGCAAAGAAGACCTTTTAAGAGAAAATTGAATATGTGACACATTTTCTCAGCACAGATAAAGATTACATCTGATTAAACTCAAACACATGTTAGATGCCTTTACGTGAACACACTAAAACAAAACTCACAAAAACACGTACCTTATCATTTCTTTCACAAAGGAACTTTAGTCGCTGCGCTCTTTTGTGCATAAATACACCATCCAAGTGTCCAGTCTCTACTGATCGGATTTCAATGGCTTTTTCTCCCCAACCCATAATCTGATTGGATCGAATATAGGCTGAGTTTAAAAAAAAAGGAAAAACGTATTAGAATTTCAGAATAAAAATCTCTGGACATCAGTAATAAATATAAAGCTGGATTCACCTCTATTGTAAGCAGTACTAGAAGCTCATTAGAAATATGGATTAGCAAGAAAAGTGTGAACTAAACATTATAAAAACTTGTTTCCAAATGGTTTTATTTTCCAACTGCCCTCTCGTTTCCTTTCTGTGAATAATACATCTTTCTTTAGAAATACTCATGATATCCTGATGTTATTTTAATCACTCCCAGTAATCACTTTCCATAATGATGCCAAAAGGTTTGTATCAAGGTATGGCTTGACCCAGACATGCAGTTATAACATAATGTAAAACTGCAGTGCACAGTAGTCATTATATAGCTGCATTACTTATCAGTGAAAATGTTTGAATGTAGACTTGGCCAGTGCACTATATAGTTTATAGAATGCTGGACTTTAAATACAAGAGATTTGTATGCTCATAGTCCTGAGTCAATTTCAACCACCTTTGCTCTTTCAACAAGTTAACGAATTTGTTTTGAACTC
Source organism: Rhincodon typus (assembly GCF_021869965.1). Classification (NCBI taxonomy): domain Eukaryota; kingdom Metazoa; phylum Chordata; class Chondrichthyes; order Orectolobiformes; family Rhincodontidae; genus Rhincodon; species Rhincodon typus. The sequence goes on from NC_063337.1 coordinate 49,660,653, forward strand.
CATTACCAGGTGAACAGCAAAATAGTCATTCCCTCAGGAGATGAAGAATGAATAAGACCTGTCCAGTATCAAAGGTCTTTCTGGTATCAACTAACACAGAAATATTAATGATTATGAATTATTCTGCCGCAGTCCATCTTGCTCTCCTGGTTGGAGCAAGTAAAGGGTCAGAGATAAAACAATAAGTACAAACTTTTCAACATATAACATTTTCCAGAAAGAAAGAAATTATATCCAGTTTTCAATTTAAAGAATTGCTTGTTGATATGACTTTTTAAAATTCTGGTCAATACTCCTACAAATGTCAAGAAGATCTGTGTGAATAAATCTCTGACGCCATTGCTATTTAGTGGTTGCCATGATTTGTAATAGTCATTTGGGACCTCTGCTTTTGGAAGCTGGGAAGCGCTTTGGAGCTGTAACATATATCCAAAATTTTCAACAGGAATATAATAAACAGTTTTCTTAATGGCTCAACAAATTGATCAACACCATAGCAAATGAACATAAACTCCAACCTTATGGTCAAACAGTCTAGTTACCATTAAAACAACAAGACACTCCAGACAGGCATCAATGACATAAGGAGGGAAAGAAAAGCAGTAAGAAATTTCTACATTAAGATTTGAAAAAATGTTAAAGAGTTATTGATATAGTCTACAATAAATGTTTGCAAAAATGTTTTCCAAATACAATTGTGCTATTGGTATCCCTGATGAGTTTGGTGAAAAATATATGTACCTTGCAATGGTTTTTATATTAGATCATTTTGAAAAAATAAATTGGACAATGTTAGGCTCCTCCATTTTTCTACAATGTGACCCAAGAGCAATGTAATGCAAAAAAGAGAAATTTCTGGAGAAAGTCAGCAGGTCTGGCACCATCCATGGAGAGGAAGCAATTAACATTTCACATTCTTCTTCTAAACAGAGTTTCTCCAGCAATTTGTTTTTGTTTCAGATTTCCAACACACTCAGTCCTGTTTTCTTTCAGCAACAATTTAACCCTGATTTACACATAGTGAAGATGATTAGCTTAAATGACGGAAATTTTAGGAACTTCCACTTGTTTTTTTAAAAACCTACGATATATATTAAATGAGTGATATGCTTTAACAATACTACAGAATGACAAGTATACCTGTCCATGGCTATGATTTATGATAAAATTGAGCTGGACCATTTAAGTTATAATTTGAAGAGACACGACATAATCCTGCAACATGCCCTTCAGCCTCTCAGTGGAAGGTATTACAAAATGGCAGCAACAGAAGTCTGGGATCATGAAGCAAAGGAGGCCAGTTTTCAAAAGCTGCATGGGCATATATCTCTCAGTCTCTACATTTTGAGTGAGTTAAAACAACAAGATAACAAAGGCGGCATTACAGAAACTGTTGACCATTATCATATTCAAAAATCAAAGTGTCAAAATTAAAAATACTAAAGGTCAAGAGAAGAAGTTATTATTTTTAATTGCTCTTCTCAGAAGGTGATATGTCCATGTAATCTCAGGCATCATTTTGTAATGATCTATTATCTACATACCGACAGAAGTAGGCATCTCTCCCCATTGTAGAACCACATCCTTAGTAATTCGTCCATACGTGTTAACGTAGACTCCTTCATCCTCATAGCAGACCAATAATTCCATTCCATCTGTGTTTGGAAGTATGATAATCGCATGTGGTTGGATGCTGCTTTGGATCTGCCAAAACAAAACCAGCATCCACTTTAGTCTCAAAAACCCAAAAAATGACAAGCAGCTTAAACTAGATCCTTTTTCCTCACATTTACCATAGAACCAATCTTAATAGCCTACAGCAGCTTCAGCAACTGATCAAACAGTTCACTAACATATGCCTATTTAATGCACTCCCACTTATAAAAATCTGTTCTTAAATGACAAGATTTTCATCCCCCTACAGTTAATTTAAGGCATGCTCATGCTATTCTTTCTCCTCATAATATATTGATTTATGTTTCTCTGCATTGGAACGCCAGTCTACATTTCTATGTTATCAAAGATGTTCTATTCATTCTACAGCATTTTGAATTCTTACCACTTGTTCCCCTGATTAGACATCATTAGGAAACT
>NC_063337.1:49663246-49677485 GCF_021869965.1 Rhincodon typus
TTAATAGTATTCCTGCATGTCAAACTCCAAATCATTTAAAAACAAATTAAGTAACAGCACAGATACTAGCACATACTATGACCCTTTCCACTACTTAGAAAATATCCACTTATCCTTACTTCTTTCAGTCCTTTGGTCATCACTCTGTATACACAGGCACAGCCCATCCAAGACTGCATATCCTCACTTCCATACTAAGTCTGTTAATGGCTTGAAACAGACAACATATTCCCTTCATCTATACACATCGTTTGCTGGTGGCATTTAATGTACATCTACAAAGAAGGGGTGATGGGCTAAAGATTGGCTGTCGTAAAAATGCATCAGCTTTATGGATACCTTTGAACCTTGTAATGAGAAACACATGACTCAAACTCTAAATCTTGCGCAAATTTCAGGTCAGTTCAACGGTAATTCGCAATGCAAACGCTTACAATGTTGACAGATAAGTTACACAAATTCGGAAATTAATTTACACTACTGCATCAAAGACTCAGCCATTAGAGCCTCAATGTTGCTTTTTGTTACTGAGTTTCCAAGAAACACATTTTGATCCAAAACTGAACTGCAAGATAAATAATGTTGAAATTTTGTTTTACAGTATGAAATCCTATTTCCACCATTTTGATTTACGTTTCCAGAATAATAACATATATACATTCAGAATTGTGAAGTTTGTACCAAGAGGATATACGCTTATAGCTTTTACCAATTTCCAATTGTAGAAGGACAAAATAATTAGTCATTTTGACAACTTCAGATTTGTCTCAACTGAAACTAAATTTTGAATATTAGTGCATAATCTGACACCAAACAAGAGTTTCATAAACTTTATGAAGTATTTGAACACCATAATCGTAAATCATTTCAAAAAGTTTATTTTAAGATTTATTTTGTACAAAGATGAAGAATGTAATCTTACATGTGTTGGCAGATAAATGTCATAGACAGTTCCTGAGTCCACATCAACAGCATGGAAGCCAGCACTGGAGCCATAGATCACTTTTAGCCTCTGCCCTTCCTCCACTGTGAGGTCTACCAATAATGGCCTGTGCAACATGTCTGTAAATGACTGCAAGGAAATAAAATGCAAGAGCAGGCATCATTACACACTTGATCTGATAATAAATAAGTAAATTTATACCTGTAAATTATGTTACAGGTTCCAATACTTTCCCATTTGCAGCTGAATTATGATTTCTTTTCCACAAAAACATTTAACGATAAATAAAAATCACATTCTGAAATTATACACAGCTCTATTTGGTGTGTGTTTTTTTTCTGATAGATATAGAACTAATCCTGATACTGGGTATTCAACGGAAATAAGGCAAAGGCTGACTACAGTAATTAAATATTTTCCATGTTTATTGTCCATAAATGCAACCATCTTAAAATATATGGAACATGAAACATTGTTTAATTTGCATTTATTAACAGTGATTCAACGATACAATTAGCCAAATAAATACATTCTACCTCTGAAAAACCCTTTAATAAGAAGGTTGTTTTGGAAATATGGATAACACTGGTGAAACAACATTCATTCCCTGAAGGAATTTAGAATCAACTATTTGGATGGAACGATCATATATAGGCCAGGATGCTGGGATAGCAGGTGGCCTTTCCTGACGAGCAATCAAACTGAATTGAGGGAGATTGCTGCAGATGAAGGGCAGGAAGCTACTAATGACACTTCCACTTTATCTTTCCACATTTCTTACTTATCCTCAATCTTTGCAAGTCCTTGGATTTATTTAAATAATTCATAAACAATTCTTGCTTACAAATAAAATATATAAAACATAATCTGTCCTGTTACTGTTGTAATTTGTTCCAAATTACTGAGATTGTAAATGATCATACTAGTTTGGGTAAATACTTTTACAACCAAATACGGCCATACACTTATGATTGACTCCCACAGTCAATGGGAATGAAGATTTATGAACTCAATTGCAAATATAGCATAGGACTCTTCACTCTGAAGCCGGTTACTGAGTGGAATTGCTTGGATTTTTAAGCTTTGCAAACAACTACATATTTGAGCATTGGGTTAATTTGGTGTGGTTGAAGCGAGACCACGGAGAGAGAATGAAAGGGCATCAGAGACTAAGCGAGCTTGAGCGAGAGACAGCGAGGGAAAACTTGGTGAAATTGAGAGGGATGAGGATAATACTGAGATGATAGAGAATGATCTAGACAAGTTGCATCAGTGGACAAACGTGGATAAGTGTGAAAACTGAAAGAACCGCAGATGTTGGAAATCAGAAACAAAAACAGAAATTGCTGGTAGAGCTCAGTAGGCCTGACAGCATCCCTGCGGTGAGAAATCAGAGTTAACGTTTTGGGTCCAGTGACCCTTCCTCAGAATTCTGATGATGATAAATAACGATCATTCTGAGGTTCAATAGAAACACAAAGTTCTGATAGGGCTGGACAAATTGGATCCAAAGATGATGTTCCTTTGGCTAAGTGGTTCAGAACAAGTGGTCACGGTCTCAGGATTTGGGACCAATCTGTGCTGAAAACAACAAATGCTGGAGATCACAGTGGGTCAGACAGCATCCACGAAGAGAGAGTAAGCTAACGTTTCAAGTCTAGATGACTTGAGCAACAGTCTGATGAAGAGACATCTAGACTTGAAACGTTAGCTTGCTCTCTCTCCATGGATGCTGTCTGACACACTGTGATCTCCAGCATTTGTTGCTTTCAGTCTTAGGATATGGGGTAGGCCATATCAGTCTGCGAGGAGGAGAAATCTTTTCAGAGGGCAATGGGAATCTGTGGAATTCTCTACCACAGAAGGCTGTGGAGGCAAATTCACTGAATATATTTTAGAAACAATTAAATAGGTTGTCGTTTAGTGCTACCCCTGATTTAGTGGTTGAGGTAAAAACCCTCAACTCATTTAGATCATGATCTGAACTTGAAGTGGTGGATTCTGCAAGGCTATAGACCCGGTGCTGGAAGATGAGACTAGAATGCGCAGCAAGTATTTTTTGCACCAGCCAGTGCATACATGATGAGTTAAATGGCCTCTTGTGTTATAATCTTCCGATGGCTCTAGTGAGAGACCCTTTATTCACATACAATTGAAAATATTCTTTCAGCATCTGCTTTTGAGTCCCCTCAGAATCATATGTGTTTCGATAATACTTAGTTTCATTTTTCTACATTCCAATAGGTATAGGTCCAACCTGTCAAACTTTCCACATTAGGCAATGCCTTCACCCCAGGAATCAATTTAGGGAAGCATTCTCTGACTGGCAATTTTGTCCCTTTATAAATCGCAGCCAAAATAGCGTGAAGAAATCTGAATGCAGACACACTGACAGTCTGTATACAGGTATAGAGACAGCAAGAACTGCAGATGCTGGAGTCAGAGACAACACAGTATGGAGCTGGAGAAACACAGCAGGCCAGGCAGCATCAGAGGAACAGGAAGGTTGATGTTTCGGGTCAGGACCCTTCTTCAGATTTCAGCCGCTGGCCCAGCAGATTTCTGAAGAAGGGCCCGACCTGAAACGTCAACCTTCCTGCTCCTCTAATGCTGCCTGGCCTGCTGTGTTCCTCCAGCTCCGTACTGTGTTGTCTCTGTACAGAGGTATAGCAAGTTTTTGCTATTTTTATACTCCAGCTCCCCTGCCAATAAAGCCAATATTTAATTTTCCTTCTGAATTACTTGTTGTATCTAGATACGGAATTTTTGTGATTCATACACAAAAGGCATTCCGAGTTCTCTGTACCACAGCATTCTGCAGTCTCGCTCCATTTTAAGTAATATTTTGCTTTCCTATTTCTCCTACCAAAATGGGCAATTTCAGGTTCTGCCATGCTAGAATCCATCTGCCAAATTTTCACTCATTCATTTTATCCATGTTATTTTGCAGACTCTTTGGACAGCATCTGGAGTTTTAATTAAGACCCCTGACATCAAGGTCAAACTGGGAACCATGCTCTCACACTGTGTGGGTAACAGATGACTGATATGCTCCTCATCCCCATTTTCCACTCCCTTCTCTCCATAACCCTTCAACCCATTACCAATTAAAAGTCTGTCTAACTCTTCCTTAAATTTACTCTCAGCATCCACCGCACTTTGGGGTAGTGAGTTCCACAGATTCACAACCCTTTTGGGAGAAGTAGTTTCTCCTCAACTCTGTTTTAAATTCGCTACCCCTTATCCTAAGACTATGACCTCTTGTCCTAGAATGCCCCATAAGAGGAAGGATCAGCTCCACATCTACTTTATCTATACATTTTATCCATCTTGAATACCTCAATTTGATCTCCCCTTATTCTTCTAAATTCCAGAGAGTATAGGGATAAACTGACATTGCTGGGTAAGAGGATTAGATGTGATTTTGCTATTTAAGATCTTTTTATACTTTTTATTTCTCTCTCTCATATATAAATATAATATTGCTCTGCTTTTTTCCCCCTCTTTTGGATAATAAATTTGGGTTCGCACGTGAAACAAATTTTGGTTGTTTTGTGCCAATATGTCTAGTGACTAACCATCATGGTAATCACTGCAAAACTAAACTCCACTAAGCCAGGCTTCACGCTGAGATCTGAGTTGTCCTGTAAGATCATCAGCTGGGATCATAACACACTTAATGTGGCACATCAATTGAGCTTTGGAAAGTAAAATACATAACTGCTGCTGGCTCCCCTTTATCTATCCTACTCATTTGTCAAACTTCTCTTAAAGGAAACCTCAGAGATAGTTTCCAAAAGTAAGCCCACACAAACAGCAATGTGATAATACCCAGATAATCTGACTTGAAGTGATATTGATTGAATGATGAACATTGGCCACAATTCCATGTTAATTTAGAAAAAAAGTGCTATAAGATCTTTTATACCACCCATTTGAAAAAAGGCACCTGCAACAATGCAGCACTCCCAATTGCACTGGAATTTCAGGCTAGATTTACGGGTTCAAGTTTCGAGGAGTGCAAATTGGACCCACAATTTTCTAACTCGGAGGCACGTGTTACTTATCTGGACCTTGGTTAGGCTAGTAGTAACTAATACTAAGACTAAAACTACAGCAAACATTTTCAGTAATTATTACTTACCTTAAAGGCCATAAATTTGTGGTATGGTTTTGGCGCCCATGCATAGACTTCCACAGAATTCTTCAAAGCAATTACTAAAAACTTGATCCTTTCATATTTTACTAGAAAAGGAAATTAATTGTTAGCATTTTGTTGATAATTAAAACATATGCAGCTTACTTTAGGTGAACAGGTTTAAAGTAGGGTTACTAAGTCAACCACTAGTTAGCACAATGTTATAGCAAGGTTTTTATAAAAAATGCAGAAAATAGAAACACAATTGAAAACTGTAAAATATCATGGGAAGAAAGTATAAAGATCTGTGCATATCTTGGAAAATCTTGCAGTCATGAATTGCTAATTAACTTTGGGAAAACACCACTCAAAAGGTTTCATTTTACCATGAAAAAGTTAGCCCAAATGGCCACAAATGTCTCATTATTTTTTCAATGCTCAAAATTTCAAAACATCAAATTATGCTCTTCATTTTAATTCTTTTACATCTAGTTTAATTCAAATATTGTTAGCACCATGTATGTAATTACATAACAACTTGTTAAAAGTCAAAAGAAAAAAAATTAAGGAAATCTTTTAATCGAATTTAGTATAGCATGTGCAACAAAAATTAAAGGGTTAGTAATTTCAATATAAATCAGTGCGCCTACTCGATATATTCAGTGCCTGCCAAAAGGAAGGCAAACAGGAATCTCTGCCAAAATGTATTAAAATATTTTTTATCATTATCTAGCAATTTTTATTGCATAACATATACAACAGAGCACAGAAAAAGTCCATTTGGCTCAAGAAATCTATGCCAAAGTTTATGTTCCATGCAAGTCTTTCACTTCACTTTATTCAACACCATCAGCATATCTTTTTAGCTCGTTCTCTATAGCATGCTAATCTTGCCCCTCCATAAAAGCAACTACATGCTAACTACTCAAAATTGGCTTGAAGGTATGAGACAGAGGGTCATGGTAAAGGGTTGCTTCTCAGAATGGAGGCCTGTGACTAGCAGTGTGTGATAAGGATCAGAGCTGGGTCCACTGCTTTCCATCATTTATATAAATAATTTGTATGTGAATATAGGAGGTATGTTTAGTAAGTTTGCAGATGACACCAAAATGGGTGGTGTAGTGGACAGTGAAGAAAATTATCTGAGTACAACAGGACCTTGATCAGATGGGCCAATGGGCCAGGAGAGACAGATGGAGTTTAATTTAAAAAAATGTGAGTTGTTGTATTTCATAAGGCAAATTAGGACAGGACTTGTACACTTAACAGAAGGACCCTGGGGAGTTTTATCAAACTAAGGGACCCACAGGTGCAGGTGCATAGTTCCTTAAGAGTGGGGTCGCAGGTAGACAGGGTGGTAAAGGTGGTGTATGGCAAGCTTGCCTTTATTTGTCAGTGCATAGAGTATAGGAGTTGGGACATCATGTAGCAGCTACACAGGACATTGGAATACAGGACTTTTAGAATACTAAGTACAAAAGCTGGTTGCCCTTCTATTGGAAAGATGTTGTTAAACTTGAGAGAGTGCAGAAAAGATTTACAAGCATGTTGCCAGGATGGAAGGTTTGAGTTATAAGGAGAGGCTGAATAGGCTGGGTTTTTTTTGTCCTTGGAGCAGAAGCTGAGGGGTGACATTATAGAGGTTTATAAAATCATGAAGGATATGGATAGGGTGAATAGCCAAGGTCTTTCTCCTAGGTTGGGGAAGTCCAAATCTAGACGGCATAAGTTTAAGGTGAGCAGGGAACGTTTTAAAATGAACCCGAGGAGTAACTTTTTCACACAGAGGCTGGTGTGTGCATGGAACGAGCTGCCAGAGAAAGTGGAGGAGACAGGTACAATTACAACATTTAAAAGACACCTGGATGGGTATATGAATAGGAAGGGTTTAGAGGGATTTGGGCAAAATACTGGTAAATGGGACTAGTCAGATTGGTGCCAACGAGTTGGACCAAAGGGTCTGTTTCTATGCTGTATGACTCTATACTCCTTTGAAAGCAAAGGCTGAAATTTTTGTTGTCAGGTTATGAGTGCAGAGTCAAAACAACTCCTGGCTCCAGAATTGTGGCCCAAGAGAATGTGGCCTAGGGGCAGGAACTTTCATCCCAGGGTGATGAGGATCCCCGGGAATCAGGCTCGATTACCCCAGTATGAATGTGGAGGCTGCTGGGTACAGACGTGGTCTGGATGGAAGGGCCGACTCAGTGCTCTGGCACAGTGCTGAGTTGAAAAAAAATTTCCTCCACTCTCACCCCCATAGACATCAATGCCATCCCAAGCCCTTCTGCCACCTCATAATCACTCATAGCTATGTCAACATATTTCATTTTGCCTGCTCCATAGCCCATTACAGTTTCAATGTGAACTTAGTGCCAAATCTTCCACATATATTTAAGTTTCTGAAAATCCACAGCTGGTGGGAGAGTAAGCTGATGAGAAGCAAAAAAGGCTGAAAAACAGTACAAATCAGGGAAGTGATGAGCCCAAGTATAAAATGGACAGGGGTCAAATAGGGTGACATTTTGCAAGGATCAGACTTCGGTCAGAAAAATTGAGAAGCAGAATATTTGTTTAAGAAATGGCAAGTCCCCAACCTAAGGAAGTCTTGTCGCAATTATAAGGGGCTATGGTGAGACTGCAACTGATGTAACAACATAGACTTTTGGTCTCCTTACCTAAGGACATCCACAAATGAGCCCACGGATGGCTTTGTTAAATTGCATCACAACTTATAGCAATTTCCATATCTGTAACTCTTACTCTTTTACCTCAATTATATTCTTAATATCCAAGTAGTATTTGGACATCTTTATCTTGTGTAACATTTATAAACTGTAAGTTCTAAAGCTCCTTCCCATTTAACGAAATTTAAGCACTGAATTTAAACAGCAGACAGAAAGAAAATCAAATGTCATGGTAAATTTTAAACTTTCCATACATTTATCATTTGGTTAGAACCTCTACCATAGACCCTTCTAAATCTCATACTCGTGGTAGTTCAACTCAGTTGTGAACTTTCACTGTAACAGGGAAGGATGAAACAAGAATCCTGCCATTTAACAGAAGGCTCTAATCTTATTTTATCCCCTCTTCTGCAGGAATGTAAATGTATTTCCAGCCTTTGCTTATGTTTTTGAAGATTTGCCACATGTAATTAGTGGAGATGGGGGAAGAGGAGAAGAGTCACATTACACTTTCAATAAGGAAGTTTATCAAAGTTTCTCAGTAATAGTTTTAAAAAAAAAGCACTTTTGCTTCTCCATTTCTTTTCTGTTCCCTAACTACACTGCCTCACGCATAACTGACAACATTTATCAATCTGAACATAACAAAATTTAAATTCGATGGGTTAATTAGCTATATAAAAAAATTGCCATTTATATAAAAACAACTAGATGCTCAGACTAGATGGCATTAGAAAGTGGAACTCATTATCAGGATAAACTGATTCTTGCAGCAGAGATGGGAGAATAAAGAAAATTTGATTCAAAACCTTTCTGACATTGAGAAGGAAGTTAATGGTGGAGCTTAGATTAAAGAAAGCGGGAAAAAAGAGAACAGCCTTTCAAAATTCAGACCATTAATTTAGGAATTAGAATATGGTGAAGTTCACAGCACGTATTATGATGTAGTAAATTTGACAACAATTTCCAGAGTCAGCACCTGCGCAGTTAATTATTAAAGCTTAGAAGCTGTTGTCCAAATCATTCTGCTCAACCCAAAGCCTTGCTGTATCAGTGCTTCACCAACAAACTTGGCATTAAAATACACGCAAATACAAATAAAACATGCAAGGAAATCTCAGCATTTCTGCATTCAGATTTTCAAGGTTAGGTTGCCAAAGACCTATCAGATCATAGGGCTGCTGTCTCATGAGAGAGAGATAAGTAGTGGTGATTTAACCCACAGGTGAGGGGACAGGTTGAGAAGGAGAGTCCTTTCATGATAACCTCAGTCAGTGCGGGAATTGAACCCACACAGTTGGCATGACTCTGCATCTCAAACTGAGCTAACCAACCAATGACTGTAAAACAGTGTGGTAAATCATTACCATTAACAAGCAACCATGACACTGAAAATTTATTCTTACAGATGTTAAGCTTTATTATTTCAGAATTTTGTGTTGGGGATTTATTTTAAATTAAAATGCAGATCATTTTATTTTATCTTTGCCGCTGAGCTTTTGCGACCTCTAGTCCCCTTCTTCACTTCCTTTTGATTTCTGTTGTTTGCTGACACACAATTTTGCGATAAATCCTGTGTATACTTCCTGATTTATATTACCGCACACAATATCTTAGCATAGTCAGGTGCAGGGTTAAGCATACAAATTCTGTTCCTTCACCAATGTTAAGAGAACAGTATCTCCAGCTGAGCGTTATTTGCACTTCCCAGTACTTAAATACCAGAGAGTGAGATTTCAAATATGGTCATCAAAAGTGCCTGAAAGCAATTTTATGACTTCATGGTGCTGAAGCAACTTTAGACCTGCCAAAATTCAGTTCACCTTTGACTTACAACTGGCAGGAATGAGAGATTTTTCTTCAGTCGACGCAAAGTCTCCACAGAAGCAGTGATAGTAACAGCCAATTTTCCAATCACAACTTTAGTATTATAGGATTCAGAACCATATTTTCAAGATCATTTTTTAATATTTTCTAAATCCAGTGCCATTACACAAATTAGATGCCACTTTTAGCTAAAAAATTAACGTACTAGAATAATTATATACTGAGTAAATATATCAAGATAGAGCAAACAGTAGCCACTGAGAGCTGCTGGCTTAGTGCAGTGAAATTTTAAATTATGTAACAAAATGCCAGCAAATGATTTAATAAAAGGATTTCACACACAGATGCATATTGCAGATCAACGGCAGATGAAAGTAATATAGATTTTTCATATAATTTATAATGCTGCAGACATGCCAACATGTTTATAGCTCTACTACTTTGGTTTAAAGTGCACATAATTTTCTTACCAACTTTGTAGTGTACGCATCCTTCTAAATCTCCAACTGTTGTCCAGCCTTGTTTTTTCTCTACTTCAGGATCATTGTGCAATATCTTGTTTCTTAACCAGGACAAATAATATACTCGCAATTTGTTTTTCTTCCCTTTAAGCAGATAATGCAAAATTATGGAAGGTTACAATTTAGAAGAATGAACTATATGAAATAATATAATAAAATGAAACACTGAAGTATCAGCACAAGGCTATCAGTATGTAAAGACATGCTCATGAATCTACAGTCAACAGAACTTTTGGAAGAACAACTTGGAGCTTAATAATTCCTATGTGGCCTCATCTGATGGAAGGTTTTTCAGTCTTTGTGCTGGAATTTGGGAGATTGTCTGATACCACATAAATAATATTCAAACTAGACAACCTCTGCTGAATTATTGCCTTAATGTATTGTTTGTTAACCTTATTTGACCGTAAAAACCTAAACCACAGTCTAATGTTATTCTGACCCACTTGAATTCAAGAAACATCATTTGAGAGAATAAAAAGTTGCTGAACTCTAACAATGGAAGAGATACAGTGGCTAACACCAAGAAACACTATATATTTGACTGAATAGTAAGTGTGAATATAATTTCTATGAGGTACAGTTCACTGATGGAATTAAACAATCAGTGCAGAGAACAAACCCACCAGTGCCCTATATCCACATATAAACGTGACGGCAGCAAGCACTCAGATCAGTAGTCAAACGTTAATGCAAATGTCGCTGTAAGATTATTTACAAATGACAAAGACTCAGGCAAGGTTGTTTGATGGAATTAGCCACCTAAATAAATAGTGAACAAAAATGAAGTGCAATTGAAGGAGAACCACATGGATGGAGAGAAGGAATAACGACAACCAGAAATGGGGACATTTGGGAGATAAAAGGAAACAGTATGAATTATTTTTCAGCATTTTTATAGTAAATCTGATAAAGAAGGTAATTTCAGTACTAAACATTGTAAAGACTAATTTCACCAAATCTCCATAAGGAGCTGAAATTGAGATGACATTACTTAACTGTAAGGCATCTAATTTCCTCATATGGATCTTGCAGAAATATTGAAAATGTATGATGCGTAACTGTAAATACTTATGAAATAATGCTTCAAGTACTCAGGTACTTCCTGTCCACAAGACGACAGGTCAGGTCCAACCACATCAATCAACACCTTATTCATCAGCAAGCTAACTGAAGGAGTTAGCAACAATACGATTAAGCAGCACTTTCTCAGTGATACCCTGACCATTCAACTTCTGACCTCATTATAGCCTTGATCCAAACATGGACAGAAAAAACCTAAACTCCAGAGGTGAGGCAAGAGTCAATGTCCTTAACATCAAAACAATATTTGACAGAGTATGGCATCAAGGAGCCCTTGCACAACTAGAGTCTATGGGCGTCAGGGGAATCATGTCAGTGGAATCATGTCTAGCAAAAGGAACACGATTGTGGTTGTTGGAGGTCAAACATTTCACTCCAAGGATATCACTGCACCTAGTTCCTCAGGGTTATATACTAAGAGAACCATTAAATATTTTTGCAATGCAACATTTCAGTCTCCACCAGTAAAGTCACTACTTGTATTTCATTTCCTGTTAGTTGACCCAACTTACTAAGGGATTAGCTCCTTGAACAGAAGACAATAACATGCTGCCAGCTATCAGCCACAGTTCTAGGGTCTATTGCTAGAAAGTCTACAAACATAATACTCCAGAACATTCTGTTGTAGATCAGAACCATATTTTACTCTTAGTTAATCAAATTGGGGGTCTCAATCTTGGGTATGCTGTCACTGGACTTCCATAGCAGAAAAGTGTTGGCTTTTCACTGGGGCGTAAAAATGTGAATCAACTTAAGCTGCTATCACTCAACAAAATGCTTAACGCTCCGTTAGAACGTAATAAAAAACCTCAATCTTCTCAAAGAAAAGGTCCCATGGTCCAGTAAAGTCTGAAAAATCTCAGAGGACACAAAGAGATAACTTAATCATCTTCAAATCAAATTTGTCGTTTGCAATTTGTCATTTACTATTTATTAGTAATAAAGAGAGCATAAAAATTGTATGCAGTGATTACAGATGTAGCCATAAGGGTACAGATGGGCAAGTTTCAGAATAACAAATGCACATTTTAAAAACAAAAGCTCATTATAATATGTAGAAATGTTATCAAAGAGGTCACACTGTCAACATCATTCAAAAGGCAAAATATTTTATTTATTCATCACTCGAATGATTTGGGCAAGAGCTTATGAGGTAAGTGCCAGGTAACAACCGTGGGTTCCATCCCTTCTGCTTCACATAGCAAACACATTTTGTCTCAGTTAAAACTTAGAAGACTGAAAAAGTAACAGAAATATTTTCATGTTTTAAAAAATCTGATGTAAAAATAGAACCCACTCCAATAAAACAATAATTTTGTTTACTTCACAGTTAAAATGCTTCACTGACAGTTACTCCAAAATATCTTTGTCCCAAAGCTTGACAACTTTCAATGAAACTACACAGTAAAATAACAAATCCACTGAACAAAACTTCAATCTAATTGCAAGAATGCAGCATAACCACTGTTGAGCTTTGTTGACCACTTTTATGTTGTGTCAAATTTAAATATATCTTCATTGTTCACCAAATGTGTGTTTGTTCTTTACGGTGGCCACCAAAACAGTAGAACTTACTTCTCAGAAAATGTCTCAAATTTTAAAATTCTGATGTTTAAGTGCTACCTTCACACTGACAATAAAGGATCAGATCTTCATTTCACTGGTCTGAACCTGTTCTTATCCAGGTCGCATAAATCAACCAATTACAGCTGAAAAAAGACTAATGTCCACTAGCTGGTGCTGAATAGCACAGATCGTATGCAACACGGTGCTGCATTCCAGTGGCTATCCTGGGAAATGCAGCCATAAAACTCTTACATTGAATGTAGTTTTAGTCTCTGGTTTATTCATTTTAATAAATTCCAATATTCCTCATTCTAAACTATACAGGGCTTGATGGGAAACTTGATTCAGTCAGAAGCCTTTAAAACATGCCCAGGTAAATTAGCAGAACCAGACTGCAGTGTCATTCAAATTAATACATTTACATCATGCTTCTTGATGTTACAGTTGATGCTTCCCCCTTCAACTGCATAATATCTGTAACATAACATGGGATTTACTGTGCAGTCATAGGTAGATGGAAATCTCTTTAAAACCAACGTTCAATCTCCCAAATATGAAGAAAGAACAAGATCCTTGATTAATGCATGTAAGGTTGTGAGAGATGGTGTGGATGGGAAGAACCTACTTCACTTATCAGTAACTAGGGGGCATAGATTTAAAGTGATTGGGAGAAAGATTTGAGAGGAGATGAGGAAAATGCTTTTCAATCAGAGGGTGAGTGGAGCTCTGGAATGCCCTGCCTAAAAGGGCAGTAGAGGAAAAAACTCTCAATTCACTTAAAAAGGTGTCCGAATATGCACCTGAAATGCCAGAACCTTCAGGGATATGAACTGAATGATGAAAATGGGATTAAGATACATGGCCTGTTTGTCTGGAGGTGCAGACATGATGTCACCTTTCTCTGAACCATAAATATTTCTATATTTTCTAAATATTCGAAGAGGAACAAAGTGCAGGGACGTAGGGAGAGCTTGGGAGAGTGACAGTTCCTGAATCACTTCCTAGAAGGACCAGCATGAACATAATGGATTGAACATCCTTTTTCTGTGCTCCAATAATTCTATAATTATACCACAGCGGACACTTGGAATCAATATTAAATGTAATGTGATGCTTAGGATTGCTCCACACAAAGAAAGGAGTATGCTGAGAGAAAATAAAGCAAAAATGAAAACTCTTCAAATCATACAACTATGACAATGGACATACTAAGACTCATTTAGTTTCAGACATGATGAGGGAATAACTAAGTGATCAATTGTTCCAAAGAATCATCAAGAAATAAATACAGGGTACTGATATGGAATCAAAAACTGTCTCTAACAGTCTGTTCTGTTGAATTGACCAATGAGTGTCTGGGTACATTTGACAAAACCAAGAATTACAGAGCCCCACATACCCAAATGTCCCATTGGAGTTATCCTGGTATATCCCAGGATCTGAGATAGCAGGAACTGCAGATGCTGGAGAATCTGAG
>NC_063337.1:49677885-49688246 GCF_021869965.1 Rhincodon typus
GGGATAGGTGGGAGGAAGGACAGGTTAGGGAGGCGGGGACGAGCTGGGCTGGTTTTGGGATGCGGCAGAGGGAGGGGAGATTTTGAAGCTCTCCCACTGCAACTTTCTCGTAATCTCCTCAGCCTTGAAACTGCTCGACCACGTCCTGAAGCAAACCAGGTACTACAGCCACATCACCTTTCTTAGTACCTGCCATCGGAACCAGATCATCCCCAGTGGTCTACAGTCCACATTCAGACCTTCCCAATTTGGCCCCAACCGTGACAATGTCTACATTCAGAACATTGAGATCCTTCAGAAGTGTTTCTCCTTGCGACTCCTGAAACACACACTCGCAGCAATGCGCTGGTATCTCCTAGCACTACAGCCTACCCCAGCTCAGAGCCTCCTTCTCCCAGACCTGCAAAGGACTAAAGAATTTTCTGAAGAAGGGTCTAGGCCCGAAACATCAGCCTTCCTGCTCCTCTCTTGCTGCTTGGCCTGCTGTATTCATCCAGCTCTACATCTTGTTATCTCATATCCCAGGATCTTGCTGATTTCATCACCAGGAATCCTTCCAGTGCCCCACTCTCAAGTTTCAGTTTCCTACTTAGCCATCCAGTAAGTCAATTACCATCAACTCACGGGCTGGAGTTACCCAAGGATGATGCCTACATGCTCTCTTGACATTCTCAACACCATTTACCAGACTCAGTCAACCCCAACTACAATGTGGGAAATACGTGCTTCCATTTCAGAAGGTTTAGTAAGGGATAACCTCACTTCGGAATTGATTCTCCTTTTACTGTAGCTTCAAACTTCATCATTTAAATGACTGTCAAAAGGTTTGCAGGCAAGTGAAGTAATTAAGAAGGCAAATAGAATGTTACACTGTAGTGCAAGGGACTGGACTTTAAAAGTAGGGAAATCTGGTTAATATAGTAAATGGAATTGGTGAGACCACAATTAGAGTACTGGCAACAGATTTTGTCCCCTTATTTCAGGAGGGACATAATTGCACTGGAGCCAATTTAGAGAAGGTTGACAGAGTTGATTTCTGAAGGGCTTGAGATGATACTATGGTTTTAAGAGGTGTTTTTTGTCCTGGATTTTTGAACAAAGAGACGTTGAGACAGTGGTCCGAGTGGTCTGTGCCGAGCCAATAAAGTAAACAGCTTGTGGGGCTTGGGTATTTTTTTTTTTTTTAAAATTTAAACACTAGAAGCAGCATGAATGGGTGGAGTCAGGCTCCTACAGAACCAGAATTTCAGTTTAGCTTTCAGAAACTGCTACCTCTCTCTCTGTTACAGCTAAAAGCTTGGGTTCTCTGTCTCACGTACAATTCTGGCAGCAGAAAATCTGTTTTACTAACTTTGCCTTTGCCAGCAGTATGTTTATGGAATGTTACGACATTGGAACAGATGCGTTTAGCAGTTAAATAATCTGTTAAGTTTTCCTATAGTGTTAATGTTACACCAATTATTCTTTCTTTTGTTTGTATTTTAACTGGCGGTAACAATAACGCTGAGTAGCGTAACCAATCGAATTAGTATTTATAACACAGCATCTTATACATGTCTTTAAATAAAATACAAGTTGGGTCTAGGCTATCTCATTGGTGTACTTGCAAGGGGTTTGGTCTGGTCCATAACAGACTGTTTTAAAGAGGAAGGATTGAGCAGATTGGACTGATACTCAGTGGATTTTGAAAGAATGAGGTTATCTTATTGCAACATCAAAGATTCTGAAAGAGTTTAACTGTGTTAGTGCAGAGCTAAGATACACTGATTGGGGAATTTAGAATTAAAGTGCATTATTTAAGATTAAGGGGTGTATTATTTAAGATGGGAGTTGAGGAGGAATGTTAGTCTTTTGAACTTTCTACCCTGGACAGCACTAGGAGCAGATCAGAGAAGCCGCATGGCATACTCCTCTTTTGTATGTTGAAAGCTTTTGACTCAAATAATGCATGTTAATTTGTCATTACAAATGAATTTTAATTGAATTGGACTACCCAATTTTAAATGGTCAACTGCCCATTCTAGTTGCATGCAATCACCTGCCAAAAGCATGAAGCTACTTTTCTGCATTCATTTAGAAACTCTGTCACAAAACATAACTTACCACGACAGGAGTTTAATATTTCTAGATGCAAAAGTGCACTAACCCGATATTGTCACCAGAACATTCAATCCCTCAAGTACATCCATTTGCTGAAAACGTCTGCGATTAATCAGGGGATACACCTTTCCTTGACCACTCCTGTCCAGCAGCATCAGGCCACTTTCAGTACCCACTAATAAATTCACACCTGAAAAAAACAAAAACAGCAAGATGTAAACATCCTGTTCATTTAGTAATGGAGTACTTACATTAACAAAAACAGAAGTTGCTGGCGAAGCTCAGCAGGTCTGGCAACATCTGAGGAAGGGTCAGCAGACCTGAAATGTTAACTCTGATTTTTCTTCACAGATGCTGCCAGACCTACTGATCTTTTCCAGCAACTTCTGTTTTTGTTCTAAATTACAGCATCCGCAGTTCTTTCAGTTTTTACTTACATTAACAGTCTAGCACCAGTAAAGAGCAGTTTTGCTTTGTGACAACTAGTTAGTGCAAATCTAAAGTCAGCATTGAATGAATGTAGTGCATTTCTTTCTGTTCCATTTGAGTGTAAGATCAGACTCAATGTCCACATTTGTTCTACAACTTCTTTGATTGGCCCAAAACTAAACTGCTCAGTAGTAACACAGCATTTGCAGTTGTACAGGAGGTCTAAACTCTTTCTCAACTAAAATAAAAAGCCTAGCTTGATGGAAAATGTGTACTTCAACCTCCACACTCAATCTTATAGTATATTCAAATTTCCACACTTCAATGTACAAGAACTCTTTGACAGATTAAAGAAAAGAACTTGCCCCACAATGCAGCGCAAAGGATTTCAGAGTTGAATCTCTTCTTGTACTTCCGGATTTCTGGTGTGTCACTCTGTGGCCTGATGTTGGTTGGATTTACATTGACAACAGATCCTTTTCTGCTTGGATCTTGCTTCACTGACTCTGGTCTAATCTGGTCATTAGAGAAAACAACTACAAAAGACAAATGTCAGAGTTACAAATCAGTTCAATATTGTTGTCTGTCCATACCTCTTCCATTAATAATTCTGAAAAATTTAAACTATATAACACAATCTTTCACATTTTAATAACATTTCCCAAGACTCGTTTATACCTCTGTTTCTCTCTCCATAGATGCTGCCAGACCTGAGCTTTAAGCATTTTCTGTTTTTTTAACACTATTTTTGATCTTAGTTTTTCGTATCTTTAATGCTGCCAGACCAATAGAAAGTGTTCAGCCGAGTGTTCAAATCACAAGAGGTTGTCTACCAAATTTATTTGTTAGGTTGTTGCGGAGATTCTCAGCTGGGTTGCCATTCTGCCTTCTATAAGTGGACCATTTCAGTTCAAAGAAAATGATACCAACAGTTGATTAAAAGGGCCATAGGAGTTTTCTCTTTCCTTAACCAATTTTAAGGTAGGGATAAAACATGGCAGTTCTGCAAGCAAATATTTAGTTATTGCATACTTGGTCTTTGAATTAGCTCGATAAACAACAGAATTAATTTTAAGATATTACATAATACACTGGACACGTGAATGTGCACTCTCCAGGCTGCCAATTCACTAGCATTGATACTGGATAAATTAGCTGCCTCCAACATAATGCTCCTTACACACATCAGAAGCCACTGTGATCAATTGAGGCTACAGGTAACATGCCCATTTGAAAATTCTTTTGGAGGACAGAAGGGTCATTTTATGACCTCAGGGTCTTTTGTAGACTTTTTTTATGCTGCTTGCGATGGGATTAATGTGATAGTTGGGAATGGCAAGGAACAGATGGAAGTTATGGGATAGTGATAGCCAGGGAAGGATGAATAAGACAATCTAATTAGTTAAGTATGACAAACAGTAGAGGCATTTTTTTTTTCATTAATAAAGTGCTAAAAATTAAGATCCATTAGATTTGAATGAAAAGTTTTAGAAAATTGTCAGGTATCTTAAGAGAATATATCCAGGTTGATCAAGAGGCAATAGGGAAGAGTCATCTTAAAATACTCACAAGCACTAGAGACAAAAACACTGAAATTGAATGGGACTAACTGCCGGTTAGCCAAATGGATCTGACATTCTGCATTCTAAGGTAATAAAGGAAGTGGTGATAGAGATAATAAATGCATTTGGTTGCAATCTTCCAAAATTCACTCAACTTTAGGAAGGTCCCAATAGATTGGAGAACTGCAAATGTAACTCCCCTATTTAAGACAGAGAAGAGAGGAATGCAAGAAATTACAGGCATGTTATCCCAATTCACAGAAAATCTTGGAATCCATTATTAAAAAATGGCAAGATATTTAGAAAATCATTATGCAATCAAGCAGAGTCGACATGGCTTGATGAAAAGGAAATGGTGTGCCACAGATGTATTAGAATTCTCTAACGATGTAATAAGCAAGGGGCTGAAATGCATACCAGCAGTTGTGGGATAGAATTGAATTTCCAAACAAAAATTTTGCTAAGGTGCCGTATCAAAAGATTACTGCACAAAATAAGGGCTCATCGCATTTGGGTGATATATTAGCATGGACAATAGACCAATTGACCAACAGGAAACAGAATAGGGATAAATAGATCAACCCAGGTTGGAAAACTATATTAAGTGGAGTGCCAGAGGATCAGTGCTAGGGCCTCAACCACTTATGACATATTTTACTT
The DNA here is from genome assembly GCF_021869965.1 of Rhincodon typus. NCBI lineage: Eukaryota > Metazoa > Chordata > Chondrichthyes > Orectolobiformes > Rhincodontidae > Rhincodon > Rhincodon typus. The sequence goes on from NC_063337.1 coordinate 49,682,637, forward strand.
ACTTCGATGAAAGGACTGAATGTATTGCAGTTAAAATTTCTAATGATACAAAGATAGGCAAGAAAGCAAGTTGTGATGATACAAAAAGTTTCCAAGGAAAACAAATAGGTTAAATGAGCAGGCAACAATTTGGCAGATGGAGTTCAAATGAGAAATATGAAGTTATCCATTTTGGCAAGTATAAATACAATATCATTTAAATGGAAGGACAGCAGAATTCTTTAGTACAGTAGGATCTGGGTATCCTCATATATGATTAACATGCAGCTACAGCATATACTTAGGAAGGCAAATCGAAATTTAGCTTTTATTGCAGAAGGGAGCGTGTGATAGAGGAGGGAAGTCTGGCTACAACTGTACCATTGGTGAGATCACACCTAGAGAACTCTCGAGTTTTAGGTTTTAACAAGGGATATACTTGTATTGGAAGCACTTTAATGAAGATTCACTAGAGTGATTCTTGGGATGAAGATGTTTGATACAGGAAGTTGAATAGGATGGGCTTATACTCAATTGATTTTAGAATCGTATTTCATTAAGATTACTTCACAAAGACTCTTGGGAGGTAAACTCGAACTAGGGGTCACAAGTTAAAACTAAAAACAATCTGCTGATTATGAAGGAGACAATGAGGAATTTCTTCTCCCAAGGGCTGCTAGTCTTTGGAATTCTCTGCCCCAGACAGTGCTAGAAGTTGTGTTGTTAGATATATTGAAGGCTGAGTTAGACAGGTTTTTTGATTTAACTGAGACTTAGAAGTTATGGAGGCAGACAGGAAAATAGAGTTAAGGCTAGAATCAGATTACCCATTATCTTACTGAATAGCAGCACAGGTCAATGACCTGAATGATTTTACTTGTTATGGTCTTATTCTACAGATGAAGATGAGAACAGTCTGCACCTTAAGTATCTACGCAGTCTAAATCCAATAGGCAAACCATTGCACAAACATAGACTTGAATAAGCAATAGTTATATAGCTGATATTTAAGTTATATAGCCGAATCCTAAAGGAGGATTTTGGCATGGAACAAAATGGCATTCAGAAAACTGTTTTCTATGATAATAGATGCTGAAATCATAACAGGTGGATTTGAAAGAATTGGAGCATTTATTCTTTGAATAAAATTGAGCCCCTCAAATTGTAAGCTTACCTTTACAACTCAAAAGAAAAAACAGTTTCAAATTAAATTTTCTTGTTCCATGACTATCTAATCCTAGCAACAGCAATCAAATCAGATAGATTAACAAAGAAGCCTGATGGCTAACATGCAAGTATCGAGAGAAAATCTCGTGAAGAAATCAAAGGTTTAAATTACAATTTTCTATAATCTTAGGGAACTGGAGATTAGTAAGTATCAGCCCCTTGTAACAAAGGCAGAAAGGCATGAAAATTATTCGATAGATAGGCATAATTCCATTGATAAACTACTGAATTTATAATACTGTATCATTCAAATTATTCAGCACTTGGGAGAAACAGGAGTTCAGAAAATCAGCATTGATTTCTCAAAGACCAACTCATGCTTGATCAGCATTGTATAACTTGTCGAATTAATAGAAAGAAAAAGCATTTTATATGGATCTTCAAAAAGCAGTTGATAGCTTCTGTACGAGAGACCTATACCAGACATGATGGCAATGAAATCAATGGGAATGTGGTCAAGTGACTAAAGACAGTTGAAGGCTGAATGTTGGAAACAATGAGATACTTTCTTGAGGTGCAAACACTTTGGGAACAGTACTTCAAAGTTTTCTATGCCAGGCCACTTTTAGTCTATTCAGAATTTTTTGTTTCTTTATTCGTTAACGGGAGGAGGACGTCGCTGGCTAGGCAGCATTTATTGCCCATCCCTAATTGCCCAGAGGGCAGTTCAGAGTCAATCACATTGCTGTGGTCTGGAGTCACATGTAGGCCAGACCAGATAAGGATGGCAGTTTCCTTCCCTCAAGGACATTAGTGAACCAGATGGGTTTTTCCGACAATCAACAATGGATTCGTGGCCATCATTACACTCTTAATTTCAGATATTAATTGAATTCAAATTCCACCATCTGCTGTGGCGGGATTTGAACCCGGGTCCCCAGAACATTACTGGGGTCTCTGGATTAACAGTCCAGCGATAATACCACTAGGTCATTTCCTCCCCCTAATTGAGGGAAGAATTTTGACCTGGGCGTATATATTCACTTTAAAGGTGATTCACGCTGATAGGACATTTAAGGAAATGCAGAGTATGTATGATTTGGTAGACAATGACATGGAAAAAAAGTGCTAAACTTCTACAAATTCTTTGCACAGCCTCAGCTCCAGTAGAAAGGATGTCACGTCTTGGAGACATACAGAAGAGCCTTACTAGGAAGATACCAAGGATGACAGATTTCAGTTATGTGGAGCGTTTGGACAAAATTTGCTAAAAAAATCCTAAGTGTGAATAGAATTGCACTTACAACCAATTTAGAATCATCAATCAGGCTCACAGTGTGGCACACTTGTGTGTATTTGGAAGTTACATACATTAACACACAGAGGCCTGTTTCTTTGCAGACAGAAAGAACATATACACTCAAGCAGCGTTCTCTCAAATCTTTTTTTCCTCTGAATCTCAGAGGTTCATACATGATAAGGTCTTCCAGAACTGGACGTCATTGCTGCAAATGGACAACAGGGCGTGGATTACAGATCCCTGTAGCAGCTGTGCACAAACACACCCTTCTCCAGAATGAATGGTCACTGGACCCAAAACGTTAACTCTGCTTTCTTTCCACAGATGCTGCCAGACTTGCTGAGATTTTCTTGCAATTTTTGTTTTTGTTTCTGATTTCCAGCATCTGCAGTTCTTTGGCTTTCTTATTGTTTGGGCATTGAAAGGTGATCGATTACAGATAGGAGATGTCCATTCAGACACTGTCCACCCTTTTCACCAGAGCAGTTTAAAGATAATGTCTTTGCCTTTTTCACTCCCTCTAATTCATATTATTAAATCCAAGACTTCTCTTACATGCCCAAACCCTCTTGAGAACAATGGGAGTACGTTTCTGAAGTTTTAAGATGAATACTGCAGCAGATCCTTCTAATTGCATTTCCTTTACAAAGTAAATTACAGTCACTATAATCTTCTATATCATGGCAAATGCACTGCATTTTATCACTTACCCATTGAAGATATAGTGGTCCCACTAGATGGGGATATTTGCAATAATCGGGGATCTATAAATGGTGTGAATGATGAAGATGATTTGTGTTTCTGGAGTGTATTTCCTGCTGACGGGGTCTATAATAGGAACATTCAATTGAAGTGAATTAAAATTAGAAAATGCAAAAGACAGAAGACAGAATGCACTCAAGAGAGATCCATAGTTATTTGAAATTGAATATTTCTGCACTTAAGTCTTTTTACGTATATTACAGCAAGCATTTATAGGATCAATTTACTTTTAAAGGAAGCTAATTTTGCACTAAATTATCACAATTCTGTAACTTTCTAATGTTATGAGTTAAATGTCATGAGTCTATCTGTACCACACAAACCAACACTAAATGGATTATTACATTCTTCAACTTAGCATATAAACGAAAAAACATAGTGAATTCTACACAGAAAAACATACTTTTACCTTAAAATGTACTAACTTCAAACTTAAGTTGTACATCTTAAATAAAATAAAATATTGCAGGTAAGGTGAAAACAAAACCCTGACCAGCGTACTTAGTAATCCAAAATAACACTCCAAGGGTTCTACAGTCAATAGCTTAATGTAATTTAGACTTAACAAATTTAATCAAACAATGACTAATATTTCCAAATGTAATGCTGTGTTACCCATTTATCAGTTTCAGTGTCAGTTTTGGGTTACTGAACATTTTAACAATGCACAACTTCAAATGATACGTCCAGCTATTTAGACGCTGAAAAAAGCAATGATAAAGCAGGTTTAGCAGCATATGTGGAGAAAGAAACAGTTAACATTTTAGGTTTGTAATTTTACATCAGAATTGGTCAGAGTCAGAAGTGTATTAGGTTATGAGCAAGCCAAAGCAGAAAGGTAATGCCAGCAAACGGATATGAAAAAGAGAGGATAGCAGAGATTAGATGATACAAGGGTGGATGATCCAAATAGAATTGTAGTAATGAAACAAACTAAGGAACAAAAGATGTGTCAAGAGTTGATATGAACAGCAAGATGATAAATAATTGGCATCTGAAAACAAAGCAGATGGAGATAAGAAAAAGAACAAACTAGTGAAGAAAGTAAAACAAAATGGGGGCATAGGTTACCATCTAAAATTGTTGAAATTAATGATGAGTCCAGAGGTTGTAAAGCGAGAAGCCAAAAGGTGGAGTGCCTTTCCTCAAGCTTTGATTAGAGCACTGCAAGAGGCCAGGCAAAAGGTGAGAGTGGGAGAGTTGAGGAGTATGAAAACTGGTAAAATTTGGTCTCCTCAATGTAAGTATTAGATGGTAGTAACGAATACAGTGTAGTAAATTGAAAAATGAACAGGTAATCACTCTTTCATCTGAAAAGAGCATTTTGTTTCTTAAACCAAGAAATGGAAGGAGGTAAAAGGGCAAGATTTGCATTTCCTGAATAAATACTTACTTTATAAATAGGAAAGAGGGGTTGGGACGGACTGCGGACCGAACCACGGCATTGCAGAGTGAATGCTGAAAGGGAATTGAGCTGGAACTGAATTTGGTAATGGGATCATTCTAGAGGCGGCATCAAGGCAGAGACTGATCTGTCAAATGCGGAGGCTACTGGGACCAAAGATGTACTCTATCATGGCTCTGGGAGGGAATGGGTAAGTGCACAAGTGTGTGGAATAGAACAGAAAAGCTTGATGTACCTTGTCAAACAAGGCAGGGAAGAACGTGAAGTTGAGGCAAGAGGACCAACCTGGAAAAATCTGACCTTAGTAAAACCCTCAGCTTCACTCGCTTACCCACCCACCTTGATAACCGAGCTCAGCACAATGCTAGGTTGCTCTTCATTCATATTCTTTGGACGGAAATGGGGATTAGAACCAATGACCTTGTTATTAGTAGCACCACACTCTAACCATCTGAACTAACCAGCCAGCAGCAAGTAATAACAGAGACTTCTCAAGAGTATGTAAGGAGTGGGCTAAAAATAGTCACCTCACCTGTGATGTTCACACGAAGGCCTGAAATGCATCTTTGGGGTGAAACAGTGGTTTCCTTCTGCTTTTTTTAAATTTAACGTATTGTAGTTACTGTCCATAATATCGTCTACTCTACACTCAACAGCTTAAACGCAGACTGGATGCCTACTTTGTTGCACAACTCTGCTCGAAGTCCTCTTTTTCAGTCTACAAGTACAACCCTGAGCCCATTGATGCTTGTTACTTTAAGTTGTCACTTCACACTCATGCTGATATTTCTATCTTACCCATGTGTTGTGTTGTAATGAAACTCAAGCATGAAGAAGAGCATCTAATCTTTCAATCAAACACTTCACAAGGTTCTAGACTCAACATGAAGTTCAACAATTATTGATTGTAATGCCTGACCCCAATTTGTTTGGTTCTTTCGCCCCCAGTTTTTTCCCTTCCTCATTTCTCTCCAGTTTCCTTTCCCTGTGCTCTTGA
>NC_063337.1:49688746-49693581 GCF_021869965.1 Rhincodon typus
ACTAATACATCAAACCTAAGGGCAATTATAACATGAAACATGAGCTAGTTGAAGTGAAGTGTCATGCTCGGCTAGAGAATAAAGCAACAAAAAGATGTTTATGGAAGACATTTACATTATATTTCAGAATATTCAGACTAAGTGCATTCTATTATGAAGAAAAATGCAAAAGGGATGATCCAGTATCCATGGTAACAGAAGTAGTAAAGGAAAACATCAAACTTGAGGAAACAGCATATAACTATGCACAGATGACTGACAGGTCAGATGCTGGTCAGAAAAGAAAGAAAAACAGAGAATAACTACAAACTTACTCAGGAGGAAGAAATTAGGGTATGAGAGGAAGCTAACTAGGAATATTAAAACAGTTATCAGAAGTTTCTACAAGTAATTAGAAATTAAAAAAGAGGCAGTAAAATGAGTATTGGTGACTTAGAGAGTAAGAACAGGGAGGTAATTTATAGGGAAGTGGTTGATGAAAAGAGCAAATATTTTGCTTTGGTCTTCACTATAGAGTAAATAACAAATATTCCAGTCATGACTATAAATCAGGTGGTGGAAGGGAGAGAGGAGCTTAGCAAAACTGCAGTCACAAGGGAAGCAACAATAAACAAAGTAATACAGTTGCAGGCAGACAAATCTGAGTCCAGATGGACTTCAATCTAGGGTCTTAAAGAGGTTACGAGTGAAGTGGTTGATGCACTGGTGCAAATTTTCCAAAATCTCCTCGATTCAGGAAAGGTTCCATTGGACTGGGAAGTAGCAAATATACCCCTCTATTCAAGAAGGGAGAGACATAATAAATAGAAACTAGTTATTGGCATGTTAGCTTAACGACTGTTCTGGAGAAGGTAACAGAATTGATCATTGAAGAGATTATATCTGCACATTTGGACAAACTCAGAACAATCAGGATGGGTAGCATGGTTTCATGATGGGGAAATCATGTTTAACCAACTTCTTGGAGTTCTTTGAAGGCATAACATGCTGTGGATAAAGAGGAGCTTGTACTGCACTTGGATTTCCAAAAACATTTGATAAGGTTCACATCAAAGAAAATAAAGCTCTTGGCGCAAAAGGTAGCATGAATAGAAGGTGGTTGGATGGCAGAAAACAGTATGCTTAAATGGGTCTTTGGCAGGATGTGATAAATGGAGTCCCACTGGAATGTATGCTGGGACCACAACTTTTGACAGTTTCCGTCAAAAGTTTAGATGAGGGAGTGAAGCAGGTGGTGGCTAAATTAGCAACTGACACCAAGATAGGTCAGAATTTATTTTGTGAAGATGCCATAAGGAAGGTGCAGAGAGACAGATACGTTGAGTGACCAGGCAAAACCTGGTAGACGGAATATAATGTGGGAAAATGAGAAGCTTTTCACTTTGGCAGGAAGAGTGAAAGCAGTGCATTACTGAAACAAATAATGATTGTAGAATTGAGGTGCAGAGGATTTAAATATTCTGGTGTACGAGTCAACAAAAAGTCAGTATACAGTTACAGCACATAATCAACGTGGCTAATGGCTTGACATCCTTTGTTACAAGAGGAATCAAACATAAAATTAATGCTTCAATTAGACAACACATCAGTGAAGCCACATCTTGAATACTGTGTACCGTGTCAGTCTCTTTACTTCTGGAATGCCTTGGAAACAGCTCAGAAGAGGTTTATGAGACTGAAACCTAGAGTGAGCAAGCTCTTTTGTGCAGATGTGTTGGACAGGCTGGGCTTCATTCCACTGCAGTGTAAGAGTGAGTGGTGACTTAACAGAAGTGTATGAGACCCTGAATAGTCTTGACAAGGTAGACATGAAACAAATGTTTCCTCATATAAAAGTGAGGTCATAACTACAAGGCACAGTTTGAAAATTAGGGGTCACCTTTTCGGACAAAGATGAAAGGAATTTTTGTTCTGAAGATTGCAACTTTGGAACTCTCCACCTCAGAACGCAGTAGAGGCAGATTAATTGAAGATTTTTTAGGCAGAGAATCAGTTATTAGGCGTAGAGGAAAATGTGGAATTCAAAACATAAATAGATAAAGATGATCTTAGTGAATGGTGGAGCAGACTTACGAGCTGAATGGTCTACTTCTGCTTCTATTTCATATGCTCATAAATTATGGAGGTAATTAATTGAAATGAGTGTAGTATTTCTAGCTTAAAGCCGCAGATGTTCAAGAATTACGTAGATGATATTGCAATGACATTGTGTCCACTATCAAATTTAAATTTGAGATTGAGAGATTGGAGATATGGCCATATAGTGTAAGTGTCTGATTAAGCTATTACAGCTTTGTGGATTTGCGATGCAAATACATTAGCTGTGACCTCACCAGTCTGCAAAGGTGTGTTTAAAGGTGATAGCTTTCTGTTCATGTAAGTATGCATACGTAATTACTTTGAAAAAAAGAATTTACCTGTTAACTTATGCCCGTTGTTTTGCACCAATTTAGATATGGTGGTATCAGAATGAATGCTTTCCTTGCATTGCAGCTTTAAGTTTTGTGGGGCTGTTAATTATTGAGGACAGCAATTAATTCTTCAAATTCTACTTCTGTGCTAATCCAATACCATTTATGTCAGTCAAGTACGGGTAGAAATCTTACTACACGAATATATCATCTCAAAGAAATTAATGACAATGAAAAAGTACTCTTGAAAACTAAAAAGTCACCCCAAAACTTCAACAAGTAGCCCACAAAAGGCATGTCCAAAAAGAACTGTGCGCCCTGGTGTAAATACCACTGCTTGCAGTTACAACCATTCCCGCTCAAGCGATGCTTGAAACATTTCACCACTTCATAAGCTAACTTCTTCCATTTTTACTTATAGCAGTGCTGCCATTTACAACTGTATTAAAATCGATTTGAAGTTGTGATCCTGGTCCACAGAAATACAGAACCACTTCAAAAAATGTTTCTCTAAACTGAACTCTAATTATTCCTCATATTGTACTCTATTTCAATGGAGACAGACTCAGTGGTACAAAGGGATATGGAATTCATGAACTTGGATACCCAAAGTTAGTACACAGATACATCAGCTGATAAGGAAGACAAATGAACTCTGTTGTTTATTGTAACAGGAATGGAATGTAGAATTAAGTAAGCTTTATTCTACAGGGTGGTGGTAAAATCATACCTGGATTTACTGCATACAATTTTGGTCCACCTATTTGAAAATGATTAAAACTAGTTCTAAGTGAACCTTCTTGTAATCGCTTAACTCATTCCTAGGATGAAGTTCCTATCTTACAACAAGTAGGTGAACAGGTTCGACCCTTATCCTTTGAGGTCTGGACGAATGAGAGGTGATCTTATTGAAAAATTCATAATTTCATAGGATTGGGAAGCATAGATTGCAGGAAGATGTTTCTGCATGTGCAGGTGAGTGACTATCACAGTTTAAGCATAAAAGTTCTGCTTTTATAACATGATGAGAAGAAATCTTTCTCTGCGGGTCCTTTGATTGTGGAATTGTCTTCCCCATAAAAACAGCTAAGATATATCTTTGATAGGGGAGTCAAGAGTTACAATCGGTTATCATGAAAATGGGACTGAGACCACAACTGGATCAGGCAAAATCTTTTTGAATGGGGGAGTGGGCTTGAAGATCAAATGGCCTACTCCTGTTCCTATGTTTTTCTTGCAAATCGTTAGCTATGGTGCTGGATACTTTTGTTTGAGTAAATAACTGTTCACATTGTCTAGTGCTGTAATTTCACAAATTCTGGTTCAAACACATGTTCCTGATACTTAAGAGGGATAGTTTGCTGCCAAAGTTAACTCTGCTTATAGTTTTTAAGAAAATGCATATTGAAAAGCTTGCATATACAATTATTTTCCAATTGCTGCCCTGCAGTGAAAGTATGTCAAAATCCAGAGCAGCATTAACCTGAGCATATTGCTGATTAATTTTAATTAATCTTGCAGTTATTACAGCATACATTACTGCAAGACACCAAGGACAATTTTAACCAGAAAATGGCTTAGTGATCTTCTACGAATCATTTTAATATGAAATTATCAAAATAATTCAGTAGCACGGGTCCGGTGTGCCATACATTAAAATCTAGACACTTAATCTTTGTTAATTAAGGTGTATAGTAGTTGCAATACTGCCCAAGTACAATGTCATTTTTATACCTCTTAGTGCTAACATTTAATCTGTTGAATACATTTAACATAATTCAAATTCATAATTGACACAGGTCTACATCACAAAAAATTCACACCTCAAATTTCGACCCTATCTTTTTTTCTGGTGTAATTTGACTTTTCTACATTTCCAATATTTTCTGCTTTGAACTCATGATCATCAGGGAGAAACGTCCCAAACAAGTAATTTTTAAAGCAGTATATTCTCTACAAAAGTGAAGCGAGTTTCTTTTTTGATGACCTTATTTTTTTGCTTCCCCCCTCCCCTACCCCAATTATTCATGGAATATAGGCTTCACTGGTTGGGATGGTATTTATTGCCCACTCCTAATTGTCAAGATGATGGCGTTGAACTGGCTCTTGAACTGCTGCAGTCCATTTGGAGCAGATACATCTACAATGCTGCTAGGGAGGGAATTCCAGTACATCAATCTAACTTGAAGGAACAACAACATACTCCCAAGTGAAGATGGTGAGTGTCTGCGAGACAAATTTGTACATGGCTGAGCTTCCATGTAAATGCTGCCCTTGTCCATTTAGATATGAGTGGCCATGGGTTTGAAAGGTGCTGTCTACAGAGCCTTGGTGAATTGCTGCATTGCACTCAAATGGCTGTTTCAACAAGACCCTGAATTAGCCAAGGAGAAAGCAGAGATAGTAGGAACTGCAGATGCTGGA
>NC_063337.1:49693981-49763746 GCF_021869965.1 Rhincodon typus
GCTTGGCCTGCTGTGTTCATCCAGCTCTACACCTTGTTATCAAGGAGAAAGCAGATTGCTTTGGTTCCAAACATAATTTTGTAAATCTGTAACAGTTCATCACGTGTTTTTAAAAAATGACTGATATCATTATAACCTTGCAAACTGTTCCTCATAATGTCACCCAGTGTTACTCTCAACCTTCGCAAATCCATTAGTATCCCAAACCACCGAGATATTATTAAAATCTAAAAGTAATAACTGAAGATAAACTCATGAAAGACCTTTCTACCACAGCAATCACAATATCAAGAAAGCCTTGAGGATAAGCTCAAACTGCATTCAGGTCACTTTCTTAGAACAATACATACTGGAACCAAAGAAGATATTTTCGACTGAGTAATATGTAATGAAACAGGTTTAATGACTTCATGAAGGATTTTCTGTGGAAGAGTGATTATGAGAAAGGTTAAGAAAACTGAGTCAGAAACCTAACTCCTTAAAGTTGAAGACTAATTACAAAAAGACAGAAGCAAAACCATACTGTAAAAATGGGTTAAAAATGTAAAATAAGCAGTGGTAGTCCTTTGAGACGACAAAAATCAGGCTAATTAGCTCAGTTGACTGAACAGCTGGCTTGCGATTCAGAGCAGTGCTGACTGCACAGGTTCAATTGCCAAACATCACCACATAGATTCCACTTCTCAACCTCATCCGTTGCCTAAGACATGGTGAACCTCCAGTGAAGCTCACTGCTAGTCGTCTCTCTCTAATGAGAGAGGCCTTATGGTCCTCTACCACAATGGTGACTTTATCTTTAAAATATACTCAACTCTCAAAAAGGACAGAAAGACTCATTTTATTCCTACTTGTATAAGTCACAGCGAGGCGGCAAATAGTTTATCGGTCTTCACAGTGGAAGGATTTGAGTACAGGAGCAGAGGTGGCTTGCTGCAATTGTACAGGGCCTAGGTGAGACATACATGAAGCATTGTGTGCAGTTTTGATCTCTTTTTGAGGATGAATGTTGTTTTCCCTCCATAGCCAGAACAAAGGTTTACCAAACTGATTCTTTGAATGACAGGACTAATATGAAATGATTGGATAGATTAGGACTATATTCACTAGATTTTAGAAGATTATGGGGGTACCGCATAGAAACCTATAAAATTCTAACTTCACAGACTAAAATGCAGGAAGAGAGTGTTCCTGATGACCAGGGAGTCCAGAACGAGGATCACAGTCAAAGGAAAGAGAGTAGGCTATTTAGGACTAAGTTGAGGAGAAATTTCTTAACTGAGAGATTAAAGAGTCTATGGAATTCTCTTCCACAAAAAGTGGCTGTGGCCAAAACACTAAAAAAAGTTAGATGTAGTTCTTAGGGCTAAAGAGATCAAAGGGAATGGATGAAGGCGAGAACAGGGTTCTGAGTTTGATGATCAGTGATGATCATACTGAATGGCAGAACAGGCTCGAAGAACAGAATGGCCTACTCCTACTCCTAGGTTTCCATTTCTACCTACAGGGTTTTTTTTTTCTCTCTGATGGGAAAGGTTTGATGAAGTAATTCATGGATCTCCACTCTTGCCAAAATCCCTCTACTATGCCATACTGACCAGCAGGTCCACAGTTCAACTGCTGATCAGAGCTGATTTCAGCCAGGGTAGCACCTTATGGAGTTTGGCAGACGGTGGGATGGGGGTTGGGGACAGGATGTTGAGGAATGTGAAGCGAGAGGAAGGGCAAAAACAGATTTTGTAATATCCACTAGGATTTCCTGCTTCTCTTGCATATTATATTTGAAAGTTTATTCAAAAGTACATATTCGAAAGTCTGCTCAGAGACTTTACAATATTCTACTCCAGAAAAATCTGAGTTTCAGCTAAAGAAACATTGTGAACACAAAGGCAAGGAAGAATAAACTTTCCAATAAAAATCCTGCCTGAACATTAAAAACGGCACAATCCTCCTGGAGCCTCAAGCGCAATATCTGTCAAACACAGGAACAATTTAGAACACATTTAGAATTCTGAACGTTCTTGAAGTGATTTCTGGTCCTAGACACACAGTAACTACCTCAAATTATAATCATGGAAAGTGATACATTTGCTGATTCCACACGAAACTTGTGTAAAATTAAATGATTCAAATTTTTTTCGCCGATGGCTACATTTTCCCTTTAGTGGAGAATTTTTTTCGACACATATAAAACCAAACATTTGCAATTTCTTTTCTTTGCACGTCTGAGTAGTTTTCACAGCAAACTTTGCTCTCTGGTTGAGCCAGAAAAGACACAACAGCTAGAGATGCAAACCAAAACCACTTTTTATAAATCACCATGCACTGTCTCAGCAATTTGTTTGATCTTAACTAAGAGAATATTTTAAAGCCAGTGTAACAACGCTACATTCCATTCCATTTTGCATTCAGAGAAAGACAAAATACAAACGGTCAGATGTTAACTATAACTTTGAACAGATTTGACAATGGAACATTCACATTGAAAAATTGTTCTGCAGAAATTTGATCAAGGAAAGAACAATCTAATTTCAGATGAATGGGGTGCTTCCTTGGTCTTATCAATCATCAGCACCCAAAGAATTTGAAATCAATTTTAAGTGCAAGTTTTGCCAATTGCCTTAGTAATGGATCACCAAATGTAGTTTAGTTTAGAGCATCAGAGGGCAGTACAAATGAAAAGCTTGGATACACCTTGGTTAAATATCTCCCTCCCATTCCACTGAAACCATGACAGCTTTATGATGTATTACAGATCATGTGGGGGCCAAGACAGGGTGCCAACGGGCATGCTAGGAGAACTCTCAAGGAAAATCACTTCTGAGACCTAACATGCACCGAATGGAAGATTTAAATGGAAGTCTTCCAAGTCAAGATTGTCAAACACACTCTGTTAAACAAAATTTCTATCCACACTGCACTGAATCAAAAACTAGATTTCATATCACGGTAATATTTAAAAACCAAAACCAAATTAATTTCAGGAACAAAAAAATGAATCTTAACTCTATCAGTAAGATAATGTTATAAAATTTGAATTAAATTAATCACTGGTACATAGTCAATGGTATATATCCTTGTTGGGTAAAAACATGAGAGAAAGTAAAATTCCATTTTACAAGCCAAAAAACTCCTGCTCAAGAGAAAATCACTGACAAATTGCACAATAACACAACTTTTAATTAAGTGGAGACTGCATGACCAAAATGCTAAGAAAAGTTATACAATCTTACTGAATATATTTAAAGTATAAACTTTCTATGTACCCAAGATTAAAGCTCGTACCTCAAAATTCAGATGTTATTTGCAGATTATTTAAGTGTCATTTTTCTTGAGAACACAAAACCTCATGAGAAGTCGTCTGATCAAGGCATCTTAATTTCCAGTAGTAGCTATTTGACAGTACAGAATTTGACTATTGCTATAAATAGGACACAATTTTATCAACGCATTGTGCCTTCCATGCATCAGGACATATCACAAGAATACCATTTCAAGGGGAAAACCTACAATTAGGCTGCATGGGAGGAGAGTGCTGATTGGTTGACAAGTGCACTCTGACAGAGGTGATGGTCAACGTAGACATAAATGTAGTTCAACAGTCAATAGCTAGAGACTTTGTTTAAATTTTAAAAATCAGGCTAGTTAAATCTGCTCAGGGTATTTTGTCATGTTTTCTGTTGAATTGAAATTGGTGCTGCACGTGTATAAATGTTCTTTATATTGATACACATGGGCCAGTGCAAACATATGTAGCTCCCAGTCCAAGCAAGTGTGCCATACTGTGAGCCCTAAACTTGTTTTCAGGGCAATTCCTTAAATATTCAGGATTATCCAGCAAATGCCAATTAGAGAATCATTCTGAATATTAGGCACAGTGTGATAAATTTTGCAAGTGCAAGCTGATTGGGTACAGTCAGTACTTCATTGTGAATAGGAACACCATAAGGCGCCTAATTCATCAACAGGCTTTATGTTGGTAAATTCAGTAATGCTACCAGACCAACATTGCAAATATTTTTGAGAAAACAGTAAAATTATGTCACCAATATTTTAGCAGGAAAATTATCTAAGTAAACTGGAAAGGGAAGTATTTGCAAATAAAAAGGATAGAAATTTATTCATTTCCAGTTATTGCAGAAAAATATGAATTGGAAATGAATCAGTAAATGAATACTCACAGGTACCAGTCTTCTCCAGCAGCGTTTTAAATCTTCGGGAGAATGCCAGAAGGAGGCAGCATGTGAAGGAGTGAAAACATAATGCAGAGTAGCTGCAAGTTACTTTTAAGTACCTTTTACCAACAAAGTGACCTTGACAAGGCCTAATCAGCTCCTCCTCCCATCTCTCTCTCTCTCAATTGCATGCATTTCTAAGCTTTTATTTTCAAGAAAAGGGAAGAAAAAGGCTACATCATGCACATGGTTACACCAGCCACAGGACACATTAAAGCATTTTCCCTATCCCCTCAAGAAATGATCAGCTAAAACTCAATTTTACTCTTAAACATCAGCTATTGGCAATTTGTAATAAAGAAAGACTTCATTAACAAGACAGACAATGAACATTGTTTTGATGCTGTCTTGACATCCATTTTTACATGCGTCAGCAGGATATGCTGGTTAATATCAGTGAACATAGTGCAACAGGCTTTCCTGAGGAAATGCCACAGGGATGGAGTCATGAACGATCACTTCAATGAAGAAAGCAGGAGACGAAAGAGAAGCCAGCTTTTTTTTAAAAACGGCAAGAAAGGGAGCACTGTGTTACTAGCCATTATAACTGTAACACTGCATATGTCATTATTCATTGGAAACTACCCAGAAATCTAGGATGGGGAAGAAAACAAAAGTCCAAAATCAGTGTGCAATATTAAAAAATAATTCAGTCATGCCTACAGTAGACAAAAACAAAAATTTTTTTAACAAGGATTAGATTGCAGTTTAATCCAATCTCCAACTTACCTCAAATCAACATAATCAATTTTAAACAAATCTGCCTCAAACAAACAGTTTCATTCAGAACGTTTCAGTCATATACTCATACATGCATGACAGATGAATGGATCAGCCAAAGCTCATTGGCAGCACTCTTGCTTGAGTCAGAAGGTCAAGTTCAAGTCCAACTCCAAAGACTTGAGTGCAAAAACCTTGGCTGACACACAAGCGCACTGTCCGAGATGCCACCTTTTGGTTGGGATATCAAACAGAGGCACTGCCTGCTCCCTTGTGGGGACATCAAAGACTGCATGGCGTTATTTCAAACAAAAGCGCAGCAGTTATCCTTGCTGTACCTGCCAACAGCCATCCTCTATTCAAAATTAAGTACAGATTATCTGATTACTACCGCATTGTTGTTTGTAGGAGTTAGCAGAACATAATATGGCTGCCTTGTTTCTTTCATTGTGACAGCACTCCAAAAGCTTAATTGTAAAGCACTTCTGGATGTCTCGATATTGTGAAATCACCCACATAAATCCAAGTTGGCTGCTTCCTACAACCTATAAAGGTGTTTTTAGTTGCTTTTCTCGGCCAGCTTCTGAAAGCTTCAGGATGAAACTTTTTTTAAACTGAGAAGCCAAGATTACAGGTTACAGAGAATAATGTACAGCAAACATGATGTAAAAATAAGCAAAGTTAGATGTCAGAAATTAGTGACACTAAGGTTATATCTTAAAAACCCGAAGTACATAACAGGAAGAAAAGAAAGAACATTAAAGAAATGTAGGGAATTTCAGATACAAGGCTCAGCAGTGTGATGTCAAGACTTGAGCACACATCAAACTTTTGAAGCACAATCATGGTTCTAATGTAGGAGAGGAGACAGTCAATTTGAGCACAACTTTTTCCAGAATTTTAAAACCGTGTTGCCTTGCATGTCCATAATTTAAAGCTCACATTATGGCTAGGAGCCTCAGTTCCATTCCCTCAACTCAAGAGATGCTCAAACAAAACTACTGCCTTCACAAACTCTCATGTCAGCTGTTGGTGTTGTTCACTCTCTACTGAAGTTGCCCTTTTGACCATATATTCTCTTTTCCTCTACCTAACAATTTTTTTCTTGTCCTGCTCAGTGACAGACCTTTTAAATGTGCAAAAGTCTCTTACCACCTTAAAACAGTTTGTATTTAAAAGTAATCAAACAGCTCAATTGGAGTGAACTTGACAAAGAAGTTGCCACTGAGCCACTGAAGAAGATATTAGGGCATACAGAGGAATGTTGAAAAGGAGCAGTGAGAAGAGAGGTGGACACGTTCAAGCAAGAAGTTCAAACGTTTAAGGCTCAGATAGTTGAAGGCACAGCAGCCAATGGTATAATGACTAAAATCAGGGACGGTGAAGCAGCAAACTTTAAGTGCTCAGATAATCCAATCACGTAGACACAGAGAAAGGGAAGGGCAAGGCCAGGGAAGGATTTTAAACTCAGAAGAATTTTTAAAACATGACAAGGCTGCAGGTTAAAACGTCATCTGAAGGTTAATATCTCTGACAATGCAGTACTGATCACGATTAACAAAGTGTTACCCAGTTCCGGAATAGGGCTTAAAACCAAAATGCACTCAGGAGACAAGGTGCTAACAACTGAGTCAAGGTGACATTTTTTGTTTTACTTTAGAAATAATTCCATGGCTGTATCAGGGACAACAATGATCTGTACTTGCACAGGAACTTTAGTGCAGTAAACCTTACCAAAGACTCCTTAGGAAACAACAGACTTTGTCTTCAAGACACGCAAGAAGAGATATTTGGACAGATTATCAAAAGCTTGGTCAAGATGTAGACTTTCAATAAGCAACTCAAAAGGAACAGAAAGGAAGGAGACGTTTAGGGATAGAATTTCCAAGCTTGAGACAATGTGGCTGAAAGGCACCTCCTGTCAAAGTAGATTGAATAAAATTGAAGATTCACAAGAAAGCAGAACTGGAGAGCCACCAAAATATTCAAGAGGGCTAGAAGATGTTACACAAGTGAATAAAAGTGTACAATATACTTGTACACACTCTAGAAAGGTCCCAGGTAGAAACCTGGGCCTGTGTATAGATAGCAAGTTTCAGATGAGAACAAAAATCACATCTGTAATAGTCAAAGAGGATTACAATGGCCCTCACTGTCACTTTCAAGGCATGTACTCATTTCATGTGACTACTTTGTCAGAAAACAGGAAGGAGAACATGTGCTCAAGGTCCATCCAGAAATTTAATTTATAACAGTATGAGTCAGTAGTTTCAACAAGCTGGAGTGAAGTTTGTCAAATAGAGATCTCTACCACTTCCACACACAGTTATTTTGATTACATTTTAAAAGAAAAGCCCTGCATGACGGTCAGGTCCCCCAAACAATCCAAAAACCAATTATTTTGAGATGCCATATTTAGATTTTCTCTATTTTAAAATGGCACATTGGAAAGTATAGGATCATTTGTAAACTTTTCTCAGCATGGTAGATGGAATCCACAATGCAAGCCAAAATGAGATCTTCATTTGTTAACAATGTTTTCTTCAAATGCTTGTGTGGCACAATCCTCAAATCCAATGGCAACACATTACAGAAAGAAACATGTACTAAGTCGGCAAGTACATGCATGCAGCATAAAGATAGCGGGTCCTACACTGCCTCAATTGGCTGGCACCAAGATTATACAAGCTAGGCATGAACAATACAAAAAGTGCTGCATGGAATAGTTATTACTAGGACTCGCAACTGAAAAGCATACCACTGAAGTACCAACATTTTCCACGACATACAGATTTGTAAATAATCATATGGGGAAAGTATTCTTGCCTCAAAGCAGTACAGAAGCACTACCAGTAGCGCCTTCACAAGAAAGGCAATCCAATAGACCTGTCCTTCCCAAAAGGACACACAGTGTCAAGGCACTATCCACCCAAACACAGGTCTGCTGGGCAGAATGTGTCTTTCAACTGTTTGATACCAGACTCGCAAAAAACTGCTGAGAACTCAGTTGTCAAAGGAAACTCCCAAGATGACAGCAGAAATGTTTTAGGAATGTCTTCAAAGCAAGAGGTTCCCCACTGACTCATGGCAGTGCTTGGTTTCTGGCTAGCTAAAATAAAGATGATTAGTTCAGGACAGCACTGAACATATTGAGACAAATCACTGTAAACAGGCAGCAGCATAGTAAAGGCATCAGAATAAGCATACAAATCTCTGAAGTACTAACCTACTGTATCCTTCAGGGACAATGTGCCCCACATGTGGCAGAGTCTGCAGATAGCGCACTGGACTTATCAGCCATTTCAGAACCCTGCGTATCAGACTGGAAACAAGTCATCTTTAATCCACATTCATGGCAGAGAAAAGGGAAAGGCGAATAGAACTCTTAGGGGGCTCTGTCTTGGTTCTTCACACTGTCTGTACCTTCCAATAGAAGTGAAAACCACGGATGGTAAATCACAATTCAGGCTTGTTTGAAATACTTACTTGAGTTTACAATAGAAGACACCACAACTACGAGCAGAAACCCACATCATGTATAAAAGCTACAATTTAAAATGCCACATGGGTAACCAAAGTAAAACAGGATACCCATCATAAATTGCTGATCAAGACAAGGGAAAAACACCATGTTCATACATTTCAGGCTCATTTAGAATTGTTTAGATTTGTTCAGTGTTAGAAAAATGCCTTTAGATACCAGAAAATTGTGGAAGTCTTTCTAAATCTTTGAGTAGTTAGCCTAATAACAAAGATAAGCTATCATTTGCACATGTGTAACAAATGCTGCTCTTCAACTCTCTGAAACCCTCCAATTTAACAAAAAACCTCAGGGCCAACAACTTCAATTTTTAAACATCTGGCAAAATAAAAGGTCACTTTTCTAGTAGTCAAACAATAGAACCCCTATGTGCCAGCAATTTAATTAAAATTTGATGGAGCATTGCATTGAGACAGCAAGTTACTACTTGTGTACAGAGAACACAGCCGCCAATTGTAGTACAGCTTGAGGAGAAAGTGACACAAAAGAGTGATGTAAAATACAAGTTAAATATGCAAACAATGAACAAAAATCAAAAAGCACCATAAAGATCCAGAACAGTAATAGAAGAGTATATTCCTTTTTACATGCCAATATTTATAGAAGGCACACAAGCATCAACTGAATTTAACAGAAACATTTCTTTCAGACAGGAAGAGAAACTTCAAAGTGTAATCTGGTATTTCATGGGCACTGATCATTTACTGATAGAGGAGTTTACTTGAAAAGCACTGCCTCACATGCTGTTTGCAGATATCTTCTGGGGCTGCTACCAAGTTAAATTTCCCTTTGCAGCAAAATGTTGAACTGTCAAACCAATAAGCTCCTATTTAACCTTAGCTTGCTGGCTGACAGACATTTGTTGAAGAATACAGCTGCATATTGCCTGAAAATCACACATTATATTCTCCAGTTCTTCCAAATAGCTTAAAGAGAAAAAATAAAAACAATTTTTAAAAATTTATTTATTCATTTGTGGAACATGGGCATCGCTGACTGGCCAGTATTTACTGCATATCCTTAGTTGCCCTTGAGAAGGTGGTAGTGATCTGCCTTCTTGAACCACTACAGTCCATGTGATGTAGGTTGATCCCCTAGGAAGGGATTCCAGAATTTTGACCCAGTGACTGTGAAGGAATAGCAATATATTTCCAAGTCAGAATGGTAAGTGACTTGGAGAGGAACTTGCAGGTGATGGTGTTCCCATGCATCTGCTGCCGTTGACCTTCTAGATGAAAATGGTTGTGGGCTTGGAAGATGCGGTCTGAAGACCTTTAGCAAATTTCTGCAGTACATGTTTTGTAGATTGTACACTGTTGATACGGAGCAAAAGTATGGAGAAAAAAACCTTGTGTTGGCACTATCACCAGTCCCAGCCAAAAAAAAAACTTTATATAGCTTTCTTTACAACTTTAAATATAGAGCAACTGCTTAGAAATTAATGTAGTGGTGGCATTTTTTTGCATTTTGTCAATATTTTGTAACATAAAAATCCCGCCAGCTTAGACTTTAAAATGTTAAGATTCTTCAACTTCTTAACGTAAAAGGACAATGTTTCTCATGTTTGAACCTGTTGTTAAAATGAGACAGGTGCATAACTGATGTTAGCTGTCTCAAACTGAGCAATTTTTTGGGAGCATGAAATATGAGAAAGAAACCTGATCAAACCTCCAGTAAGCACTCTAAAAATCAATGCACACCAATATTTGTTCCTGGCTCGCTCTCCTATTTAACTTTTATTTTACAATTTCAATTAGAAAGTAAAGCATAAAGGGAAACAGAATAAAAGATTATACCAATCGAGTTAGTTGAGGAAGAATAGGAGGAAGCACGTTAAAAGGTGCAATGTATAGACTTGTTTTCAAACTGTCCCTAACAACAGCAATATACATCAAAATACCGCATTAGAGCACAATCCTTTGTTCTTTGAGAATTTTATTCCAAAAGCGTTAACTAAATGGGTTATTTAAAAACTAACTGATCAGACAAAATTTTAAAACAGTCTGTCTGTAACTGTTTTCCTCCCAAACTATGTTTTGTCTCAGTTTTTGACTGTCTGCTCCTCTCAATGCTCCCATTATCTGTCCATCTCTGATTCATGTTTTTTATGACCAAGTTTATTTATGTGACCAGAGCAGCAACTTTTACTTTTCAAAAGGACAACTTGCTTTCAAATAACCTTGGTGACAAACAAAATGCATTATATGGCAAGAGAATTCTATTCCTAAAGTGTCTAGAAACTACTGAAATCCGTTTGAAAGCATTTTCAAACAGTGCTAGATATAATGAAATGGCACGTAATAAGTCCAACTTGTGAACTAAATACACATTGCAGTAAGAAATAAAGAAACACTTGTTAAATTTATCTTTGTTATGCTTTTTATTTGGTTAGAAGATTCTTCCAGGTTTCGCATGACACAAACAGTCTGTTTCCTCAGGGTCACACCACAAGGCTGATCCTTAGCATCAAAGATAAGGGAAGACTGGAGAAATTAAAGCTTTACAACCTTGAAACAGAGTAGCTGCAGTAATATCAAAATGAATGGATTATTTCACATGAAACAGCGGGCT
Organism: Rhincodon typus; assembly: GCF_021869965.1. Classification (NCBI taxonomy): domain Eukaryota; kingdom Metazoa; phylum Chordata; class Chondrichthyes; order Orectolobiformes; family Rhincodontidae; genus Rhincodon; species Rhincodon typus. The sequence continues at coordinate 49,705,046 of NC_063337.1, forward strand.
GAATTTGAGATTTATTTGGGCAGAATTTCCAGGTCTGAAAGAGGTAAATGTGAAGGTCAGTGTGATCAACGTGTCAATAGTATCCCCCAGTCAGGCCATTTTGATGGAGGCATGCTGGAGGGGAGTTACAGCATGGCAACCCATGTACAAATGGGTAATAGGCTATTCAGCTGGTTAAATGTCTGCTAAGAAATATTGCCAGATATTGACTAGTATTTTCCTGTTGGTCTCGAAGTTCCTGAAGATGCTGAGAACAGCTTCCTAGATGTGGCCTGCCAGGCAGTCGAGGTGGAGAGTGAAGGCATCTACACCTGATATACATTCCTCAAGTAGTATTGCTTTGAAAACCAGCGATTGCCTTGCTATCACTAAATCTTTTAGCAATTTTCCCAATCCACTGTAGCCAACACGCTGTCCCATCATAGAAATGAATCACAGAGGTGCTACAGTGCAAAAAGTGACCTTTCCATCCATCACTTCTGTGCTAGCACTCAAGATTATGACTTAGTATCATTCTCCGGCTTTTGCCCCCATATCCCTGCATGTTGCTTCTATTCAAATCAATACCTAATGCCCTCGAATGGCTCATTTAACCCTGCCTCCACTACACAGCCAAGTATTTCCTACTTGATCTACTTGTGTGAAAAAGCTTTTTCTCACATCACATTTTATTTTTTTGCAAATCACTTCAATTCTGTGCCTAGTCATTCCCCATCCTTTTACAAGCAGGAACAGCTTCTCACTATCTGTCTACACTATTCAGACTTCTCACGAAGTTGTAGACTACTATCAGATATTCTTTTAGCTTGTCTCCAGGGACAGCAATCCCAACCACTACAATCTGTCCTCCTAACTGAAGTTTGTCATCCCTGGAACCATTCTCATAAACCTTTGATGCTTTTCTAATGTATTCACCTCCTTCCAACAGTATGCTGCCCAGAATTCTACAGTTCAGCACAACGTCCTTACTCCTGTACTCTATGCCCCTATTAATAAAGCTCAGGATTATTTTTTGCTTTATGAACTGTTCTCTCAACCTGATCTACCACCTTCCATGATCTACATACATACAGGTCCCTGGGCTCCTGCACTGCTTTAAGAATTATACCCCTTTTATATTGCTATATCGTCTGTCAATGTGCATCAAAATGCATCACCTCATACTTCTCTACATTCAGCTTCATCTGCAATCTATCTGCCCACTCCAATTTGTTGGAGTCACTTTGTAGTTCCACTCTGCACTCCTCAGTTTACAATGCTTCCAAGCTTCATATCATCTAAAAACTTAAACTGTCCCCAAGATCTAGATCATTTATATGCTTGAGGAAAAGCAAAGGTCCTAATATGACCCCTGGCTCCACAACAAACCTTCTCCCAGCATAAAAATCATCTATTAATCACTAATCTGTTTCCTGTTTGTATTCACATTGGTATTGTCCCTTTTATTCCATGAGTTTTTCTCAGAAGCTTATTACATTACACTATGTCAAATGCCTTCTGAAAGTTGACATACACATCAACTTGATAACCAACGTCAACCCTTTCTGGTATGTCTTCAAAAAACTCCAAGTTAGTTAAACTCAATTACTCCCATTAGAAATCCATGCCAACCCTTCCTAATCAACCCACCTTTTACCATGTGCAAATTAATTCTATTCCAAGCAATTGTTTTGAGGAGCTTCCCTATCACTGAAGTTAAAACTCGCAGCTTCATAATTTCTTTTCTTAAGATTTAAAACTCTAGTTTCAAAATTAACAATGTTACATTCAAACTTAATGTGAATTTGTGTCATATTATGGCCACTATTTTATAAAAGCTGCCGTACAGCAGGTTATTTAATTAGCCCTTTCTCATTTCACACTATTAAATCCAAAATAGCCTGATTCCCAGCTGGCTACTCAACGTACTGCTCCCAAACCCCATTTCACTCCAGGAGTTCATCCATCACAGCATTAGCTTGGATTTGGTTAACCCTGTCTGCATAAATTGAAGTCACCCATTATTAATCTATCACCAAAATCTCCCATTAATTTTCTGCTTTGTATCATGTTGAACACTACCACTATTGTTTGGTGGTCTATAAACAATTCCCACTTCTAGGAATTACTGGCTCTTACTGTTTCTTGGCTCCACCCACACTGAATTGACATCTTGATGCTTTGATCCGAGATTCTCGCTTACTAATGAAACTATCCGGACCCTTGTTAAGTGCCATGAATCTGACTGCATTCCTCTGAGCAACCAATATTCACAACCAAAAACTAAATTAGTGAGCAGGGCACACAAAACTCCTGCGCTACTTGGACAGTGGTTAACCTCTTCCTTTCTGCCTCCAGCCACACTTCAGCTCCAAAACTCAAGGGGTCAAGTTTCTGCAGCTGGTGACACTTCCCCACATTCATCTAGGTCATGAGTTATGGCCAACTTCCCATACATGCACTCCATGCAACTAATCTACTCTGCCATGCCTCTACTTGGACTGATAAATTTGACATACTTAACATACAAGTTGAAATAAATCGTAAAACCTTTCTTTCCTCTTGCAGCAAATTCCCACATGACTCTAATGTGCTATTCAGTCTACATCCCACTTAGGTGTAGTCTCCTGACTGTGCACTCCTTTTGCAGGAAGCAACGTAAAGTAATTTACATGGCGCACGTTAAATTTGATCATGACCTTTAATTTTTTTCATTACGCTGACATCTCTGTTTCACTGCAAGCAAACAGTGAAAACGCAACATCTCAGTGGAAACTATTGGACTTCAGATTTGCAGAGTAGGGAGAAAAACACAGTTGAGTTATACTATAAAAGAAACAGTCACAGTCTTAATTGGGGGAGGGTTAACAAAGCCGTTTGCTTTCACTTTCTTTGTTTAAAAGGCCAGGGAAAACTGGATCAGCAAAAAAACAATGAGCCTTCAAGACACACAAAGAATCCTTCAAACATTCCAGAAGGAAACTGAACTGCAATACTGTATTTTATAATACTGTAACATCGTTACAAGTTCATAAAGAGATGAGAGAAAAGATAAGGTCATAATTGGAGCTTTAATCTGTTTGTATGTAAAAGGACAATAAGCAGGTTGTGCATATTTATAATAAATTAGACAACGTAAAAAGGTATTCTTAACCTGAAAATTTGTAACGTAAACTTTTCAGGAAAAATGTATTTATAAATCTCCCAATAGAAAGATGTCCAAAAGTACTTATTTCATAAACTCAAGTCACTGAGCCAATAGGATAGTCTGCAAGGATTTTAAAGATCTTAAACGAAGGCAAGAGACACAGAAAGTTAGAAAGGTTTAGTCTGGAACACTAGAAAGCTTAATGAGATAGCTGATTCCATGACTGACAATGACACAGTGAAAAAAAGATGCTGGAGTCAGAAAAACAAAGTTTCGCTTTGGGAACGGTGTCATGGAGCCAGTGAAATACTTGGTGGGGTTTCAAGTCAAAGCCAAGAGCTAATCTTGGTCAGTAAAGATCAGGGTAAAAAGGTAAGACAGATGGAACGCATGTTGCAGAATTTTGGACAGATCAGAGTTTAGGAAGGCTGAAGGATGCGGGTGGCAAAGAGTACTTGAGTAATTGGATCCATTAGCAAAGAAAGGCACATATTAAGATTTCAGCAACAGAGTGACATGGGCAGGCAAAGTTCCACTTCTTTATGGTTTGCCATCCTCCGAACCCCAACTCACCTGCCACTAAAATTCTCTTCTTTAATCACAACCATCTGAAGACTCAATTATATTAAAATTCTCAGGCTGATCTCCATAGTAAATGGCACTTCATAAAAATCAAAATCTATTATCACTTGATCTACTGAAACTCAGAACCACGAACATTTACTAACCTATTCATATTAGAGAAGTATCCCGCTATATAATGTGCTTGTTCATTACACACCTCAAAAATTATTAAAATGGTCATTGAAAGCAGAACTGCAAATAATGCAACAAGAGACATTATACATATAAAGAGAGGAATCAACAATTCAAATGCTGTAACAAAAGTGAAACAAATTAAGTATTAAATCAAATTTTTGTGACGTTCATATCTTATTTAAATGTTTCTTTAAAAAAAAAGACATTCCAAAGTTCTTAACAGATGCTATCAAAGATCGACACACAGTCCAAGAGGGAGTAACGAAGAAGACTGAGCTGGTTAAACTTTGTGCAAGTAAAGACAAAATAGTGGGATACAAAGAGCAGTGCAAGAGATGGGGTGGGGCTTTTGGGAAGAAATTCCAACACATGGTATTTTGGAATCTGAAGGCACTGCCTGCAACAGTAGCAGAAAGGACTGTTGGGGAACATAAGGTAGCCGTTAGAAGAACAGAGTTTAACGCATAGAAAACAGGGAGCAAAACTTTCAGTGCACATATAGGAAATTAAAAAGCTTTTGAGATCAGGAGTCAGAGATGGGTGAGCAAAATATTTGCTGTACAGGACAATATGGTCAGCAGTTTGAGGGGAGCTAACGATCATCACAGATGAAAGTGGAGAGAAGCTACTTCTAACAGTCAAGAGAACACAGAACATAGAACAGTACAGCACAGTACAGGCCCTTTGGCCCACGATGTTGTGCCAACCTATTATCCTAACATCAAGCTACCCTGCAAACCCACATTTCACTATCCTCCATGTGCCTATCCAAGAGTCGCTTAAACATCCCTAATGTATCTGACTCCACTACCACTGCTGGCAGTGCATTCCACACGCCCACCACTCTCTGGGTGAAGAACCTACCTCTGACATCTCCCCATGCCTTCCTCCAATCACCTTAAAATTATGTCCCCTTGTAATAGTCATTTCCGCCCTGGGAAAAAGTCTCTGACTATCCACTCTATCTATGCCTCTCCTCATCTTGTTGAGGAGAGACCAGGGCATGTACAAAAAATTCAAAAACCAATATGCTGGAGTAGTAAAACAAACCAGACAATATTATTGAGAATAATGTAGGTAAGACCTTGAGAATATAGCCGAGAAGCTTAATATAGTGCCAAAGCATATTGTCAACTGTGCCAAAGGATTGAGATAGGATGAAAAGGGATATTTTACTTTTGCCACAGTCAAACACAACGTCATTGGTGACTTCAATAAGTCATTTTGGTATTGTGGCAGGGGCAGAAATATAAATGGAAGAAGTTAGACAGAGTTCTGGGAATGATGAGCACGGATTTCAGACGCAGCAATATATTCAAGGACAATTAAATTTTTAGGGTCAGAGCCAATTAACTTTTTAAAATATAGTCACTATTGTAACACAGGAAAGTTGGCTGCCAAATTCTGTACAAGGTCAAACAGAAATAGCTTGTCTAGATTATCTGCTTTCAGTGTTCTTGATTTCGGATAAATATTTATCAGAATGCTGAGGCACACTCCATTGCACTAACTTTGGCATGGTGCTATGGGATTCTTTTTTTAAACATTCATTGGCAAGGTAAAGTTGTGCCTCAGTTTATGTATTAACTGAAACATGAAAAAGTACTTTTGATAAGTATGCAACTTTGTAAATTGTTAGTGTACCGCAAACGTCCTTTATCTCCATATTTATTAAAAGAGGAAACCAGATGGCTCTCTCATTTCTGTAGTCTATCCAATTGCTCTTTTGAATGGTTCCAAATGTAGGCGGCATATGAGAACACCACTGAGCACAATTACAATGTCTTCATATTCCCTGTCAGGCTTTGGTGAACTGACATTTTGGTGAAAAACCATCACTATTGCAAATGCCATCCCACAACTGTAATTCACAAGGGGAGCAAGTGGGACAAAATCCCTTTTTTTTTTTAAAACATGCTCTAAACTTTATGTTCTACAAATAATACATATCCTTTGATGCTTACTCCAAGGAGCTAGCTGCAATTTCACAGGAATAGAAACTTTTGAAAGAAATCACCGGACATTGCATTATTTGGACTTCTTAAGCACTTCTTTATTCAGAACAAGGCCAATGGGATTTCAGATAGATAGTCAATGACAATTGTTAGTGTTAGACTTACCCTGCACTGAAAGTACAGATCACACTCACTACCATAGGCTAATCACTGTCTCATTTAGTTTTTCTATTCCCTTTAGTCTCCATAACTGCACCCCAATTTCAAATATCCTTGTTGAAAATATTATGATTCTCAGACACAATCAAGCAAATCTTGTTTAGTATCAACTAGAATCAGTTCTACTGCAGTAGACCTCAGGTTGAGGTGCATAATATTCGGTATCAGATATTGAAACATCTGGAAAATTTCATGAAAGCAATTGGCTCAGAGAGGGGAGAGTGGAAGAGAGACAGAAAAGGGAGAGAAAAATTTAAACTGGTTCTACCTATATTTGTTAGACTGCACTGGACAAGGAAGTTGAAAATATGGATGTCTGATGAGCACTTAACCTTGTATGAATCTCCTGCTCACCCATATTTTACCTCAATGTCCAGAAATTTCCTTCTATTCTTATCCCTGGTAATCCTAGAATGGTGCAGTGGATACAGTTACACAGTCTTGGGACCGAAGATCAAGCAATACAATAGAACTGACAGAGTATCTCAGTTCCCTCTTAAATAGAAAAGACTACATTCTGCACCATGGAACTGAAATTTACAAAAGTTAGTTCTCAAATATCGCTGTCCAAATTTTTCAATGCAGCATCAAATAGAAGGTTCTGAACAAAGCCTATTTTAAGTATTTCAGAAATTGACATTGACGCAGACATATGAGAAATTATTTCCGGGCTAACTATTGGCTTTGTGACAAATAAATTGAACTCAGCAGCCATGCCACAACTTAAATTTATTTAAACAGTTAAATATAGCAAAAATACCTTAAAGTACTTCACACTTCAAGACACAAGATAAACAAAAAAGGATATCAAGGCATAAAGGAATCAGATCAAGGAGATGTTTCAGTTTCAAATTCAATTAAAGGAGGACAGCATATAATATGGGAGAGGACTTTATACAAGGAACTTAACAGCATTCCAACCTAGATAGTTGAAGGGACCATAACTAATGTTACAGTTGAAAGGCTCCAAATTAGCGGAAGAGAGACAGCGTGTTGTGGGGCATAGTTGGAGCCACTTACAAAGACAGGGATAGGCATGGCAATGAAAGGATTTAGAATATGAGAATGGCAATTTAAGTTTGGAGCTGTAATTCATCAATAAGTGATCACTGAGTGACTCCAAGACTGAAATGGAAAATGTTGTCTTGAATCACCCACGGCTCAGAGATGCCATTATTGATTCAGAATTAGACCATTTTGCTTATAATCTAATAAACAGTGCAGTAGAAAAGAAGGACTATGCTTCAAAAGGCACCATCTTTCAGTTAAGATATTAAAACAGAGGTCCTGGTTGTCCTCTTTATTTGCACATAAGTTACCAGATAATTTGAAGAACAGCAAGGCAACAATGTTAAATCACTCAATCAACATGACTGAAACTGACCATGAGGCATTATCTCATTGCTGTTCATAACCATGCAGTTGCCAGTTTTTTTTCTTCTTTTTAACCTATTTTTCTAATCCACCTGTTTCAAGATGTTATTACACACTTCTGGAACATCTGGAATTTGAACCCAAGCCTCCTGGTGCAGGGTTAGGGGCACTATAACTGCACCAAAAGAGAGGATCCCATTGTCTCTATTTCCAACATTATAATAATGAATGCACTTCAAAAGTACTTCTTTGTCTATAAAGCCTCGAAGTGCATTCCCAAGTTAGAAAGACATTTCAGAAACGTAAGCTCTTTCTTTCCAGTGGAAGGATGGCCTGGACGTGTCTAAGGGTTACAAAGGCAAGAATAAAGCTTCAGTAGTGCCAGGAGCAGAAGTAGCAATTATATAGAGATGGGTATCAATGTTCTTTCTATTGGGAGAAAAAAAACTGACCACAAGGTCAAATAAAACATTGCGGCTGTGATTATTGTGACTTAATCTGGTGCAGTGGTTCAACAGAAGATGAACAGAATCAGCAGCAACGGTACTTGGGTTGTAGTGAGCGCTTCCAAAAATGATAGTTCATGTCAGCCCAATGTTAACTGATTGAAATTGAGGTTTTCTGACAGAAGAGAGATACTGAAGGTTTAGTAAAGATGAGAGCTAGAATTGTGCATCAAAATAGTTGTACATGTAGAAGTTGACCAAATACCTTAAGACGAAAAGCAATACATTGCTGATCCTGAAGAGCTGAAGTATAAATAAAAAACAAATGGAAATACACAGCCAGTCAGACAACATAAGCTGACACAGAATTGCAGGGTTATTGTTTCACCAATTTTTAAATCAGAATTTAAAGGTCATCACTCTAAAACACAAACATCTTTCCTGCTGTATAGATGCTGCCAGCTGGCTTAGTGTTTTCAGCATTTGATTTTCATTTCAGATCCTCAGATGACGGAGTGAGCTAGGAAAACTATTTGGGGATTACAGAGACAACACTTTACAGCAGGAGAAGGCTCTTTTGAGACAGCTGGAAAAGAGATTGTGGATGCAAACAAGAAAAGTCCCTTTAAGCTGGACAATAAGAATAGCAGGAGAGAATGACAATGTTGCAGTCCCCCATCAAGACGGTGGTCAGTATACAGAATTAATTTACTAAGCTAATGTTCACAATGCACTAAGGTGTATTGGTCATTTTCCATGGTGAATTTTGGGGTGAGGTGGAGGGACTGTCAAAAGCTGAATAAGTCAAACAGATTACTCTGGTCATACATAATGACAATAGCTTCCAAAAACGTACTGCAGCTAGATCAGATTTCATTCTCTCGCCTCAATAAAAAAAAAGTGAAATTTTAAAAGTAATTATCTTCATGCCCTTGTAAATAATAAATATTCTGATAATGTATGACTGAATTGAAATTCTGTGGCACCAACCCAATTTAACAGTTTATTTGGTTATTGCGAACTGGTGGAAACATTTAGTATGAATCTCAGGTTTTAAGTAAATGCATTAGCTCATGTCCCCATTAAGAAATCTAAATGACGAGCCAAAGCCAACAGTGCAGATCACTGAACAGAGATAAAGAAATGATAACAAATTAGAAAGCAAATGATTAGATAGTACAAAAAATTGGACTGTGCAAAACCAGTGTTGGGAGGAAGCAAAGACCGAGGGATTAAGAAACTCTTTCACAGAACCTCAAAATTGTGCGGAAGGAGATTGTATGATTAAAATTAATTTGAATGTGCCAAATTGAGGAAAAGCATATTGGACAATTAAAAGAAACGAAAGGAGCACTCACAGCAGGACTAGGGAGATGTTTAGAAAAGGACTTCCAACAGTATGATCCATAGAATAATCCAAGAAAGGGGGCAAAATAAATCCGTTTGGCATATTTTCATGGTCTTGACATCTTTCGTAAATTCTGTTGTCAGAATTGAACAGAATGTTCTAATTTCAAACTAATTGTATCTCAGCGTAGATCATTTTAGAATGGGTGCAGCAACAAAAATCATTTTAGCAGAAAATCAATGGTACAAGTCAGAAAAAGATTTAAAAAGAAGCAACCAGATATTACCAAACCAGGAGCTAAATCCATATTTACTGAATGAGGCCTCTAAGTAGTGTTGCTTACTGCTTCTTGCTAATTGTTATAAGTTGCTGGCAAGTTTATCACATAGGGAATCAATTGCTAAGTAGTTCTGTGACACAGAACAATCATAGAACCTTATTTCAATATTAAAATTACTTCTGAAAATACTTCCAAAGTGCACTACAGACACTTACATTGAACCAGACAATGGCGCACTCTCTGCCTAAATATGCTGCCCCCATAGGAAAGGCCGATTTTATGACTGTAAGACATTGCCCAAAGTAATTTCTCAACTGCGCTCACTTTCTAGAAAGGCTCACCAATATTTAGTGTGAATCGCAGCATACTTTTAACATCCATACTCATTACTGGTGGTTAAACTCCTTTTAATTATCAACTTGCTCTTTCCTTTTGTAATACAGAACTTGCATATTATTGGAAAGAGACAATTTTGTCAAAGGTTTTCATCTTGCACACATCAGGACAATCGACAAGACATACGAAAGTAGAAAGACAACAGCATGTTTATACTGTATGTGAACAGACTACTGATTAGTTGGCAACTGGACTCGATTAGTGGGCAACTGGACTCGATTAGTGGAGGTGTTGCCGTGGAGAATGCACGACTTAGATGAAGACACTCAGTTAACTGACAAGCTTCACTTAAATTCAGACCTGACAGGTTGACTCCAATTGGTTAGTTCCTCAGGACAATGTCTTGACCAGAGAATGGCAGCTGCCAGGGGAAACTGGCATCCAGCAATCAGCTCACAGTGCAAACTTGTTGCTAAAACTGTGTGCAAACCCATCCGGAGAGATTATGGATACTCTGATCAGATCATTTCTCATTATCATGAAAATTCATGAATGGCCTTACTGTATCACCTTTAGTCCTGAAGAGTGCCCAAGCAAAACATCCTGCAAAAGCACTTTTGATGAATGAGACACTGCCCAGATGGTCAAAAAGCTTTCCCCTCACCAGGGCCTGTTTTCTCAACTCTCAAACAAGCAGCATTCCAAGGGAAGAGAAAGAAAATGCTTCAAAGAAGTTGAAAATTGAACAGCATTGATATTAAATGACTGGGAGAAGTTTGGTACCAATCATTCAAAACGGCAACAACTTGTTTATCAAGCTGCACCATACTTTGTTTCCAAATGCCATAATGATGAGATACTGCAGCAAAGAAGGAAACGAAGGGAAAAAAAATTCTTCTTGTTGGTTGCCTCACCACCTACCATAGGTCCAGTCTGGCAGATGTCCTTCAATTCATCCTCCATCAACAGTGGTGCCACCAAACCACTCTTCCTTCCAGTGTCTACTTTGTGCCTTTGTTCTGAGTAAATGTGTTCATCAATAATCAGCAAGAAGTTTCCTTGCCCACGTTTAACCTGATGCCATGGGATTTCATGAGATTTATGAGCACCCAGATCAACTCCGTCCTAACACTACGCCACCGTACCACCATCACTGGTGGATGTTTCCAGCCTGTGGGACAGGGCATACCCACAAATGTTAACAGAGGTGTCTGGAACATTAGTTGTAAGGCATGACTATTACTTAATTCATCTGTGGGATAGCTCTCCAATCTTGGCACAGGCCCCCAGATGGTTAGCACAGTGGACCTTGCCTTGCTGTTTCCAATGTCTAGGTTGATGCCAATAGTCCATCTAGCTGTATTCCCTTTCTGTAGTGGTTGACTGAACTGTGTGGCTTGCTGGGAACTTCAAAGGGCAATTAAGAGGCAACCCCATTATTATGGGTGTGGAGTCACATGTACACCTGACCAAGAAATAACAGATTTCCTTTCCTAGAGATCTTTAGTGAACCTAGTTGTTTTTATAACAAACTATGACTAGCTTTATATTCCAGATTTATTATTTACTTGTATTTCAGTGCCATAGTGTGATTTGAGCTAGAGTCCTCAAAGCATTAGTCCAGGCCAATTCATCAAGAGATCCAGCATTTAAAATCTGAGGGAAAAACTTGTGGTACTTACCCACTAGATACCAGCTGAACAGAGCCAAAAAAATCCTGTGTCTTATCCATTCAAGTGTAATTAAATTTGTAACTGTAGTATTATTTGAATTACAGTCAAACAATCTCTCTAGCACTGAAAATGTCTCGCATCTCATTCCTTCAAATTTCAACTGCTGTTAGAGCTTTTGTAAAAAGTCTCTCTCAAATACATCGGGCCTTCCCTCTCTTTCACCTGTGTATTATTTTACATTAAGTTTAATTCAATGGTTTAGGCTCTCAGTAAGTATTCTTCCATTTGATTGAAGATTCACAGTATTGTTTTCCCTATTCATACAAGTCCCAAATCTGATATACCACTAGTCAAGGGCAGAATCATATCATGACCAAACAATCCCAAATATCTGTGTACAAGTGTGCAAATCAGAATTTCAGTGCACTATGGAGTGCATAATTTGCTTAGAAAATGACAGGTTTATCAATTTTATAAATCTCTCCCTCCTCCGATTGTGCCTACTGTGTAACAGCATTAATAAAAACAGTTTTAAGTTCAGAAACATTCTAATTATAAGAATGCATTTTCTCAAATGTGATAAATCAATTCCAGAAACCGAAAGTAGCACTCTCCTTCATTCTTGCCATGGAGCAACAATGATTAAAAGAATACGCAAATAAATCCCCAAGGAAAGCTCAATGAATAGGATGTTAGAAATCAGAAATGCTACAGTATAGATGGAGATCAAATAGATGTGTATTTACTTAAACAAAATTCTGTGATTGCTGGAAATCGGAGGACAACTGAAAATCCTAGAAAATAAAAAGAACTGAAAATACATTAAGCAGATCTTTAACGTTCTGCCAAAAGGTCATAAGTTAAACATAAATCTCCTGTTTCTTTTCACGGATACTGCTTGCACCACTGAGTATTTCCAACATTGGTTTTTATTTCACAGTTTGCACAAGTATTGAATTATGACTTATTGCAGCTGGCAAATGAACAGGAGGACCTTGCCACACCCCGTTTATTTTTATGACCTTTTACACTGGTAAGTGAGAGATGCCCTGTACAGGGATACTGGGATCTATAAACAGGATGACCAACTTAGAGTCTCCATAACCGATAATGAAGCACTGTTAATGAACAGCGCAGTATGATCCAGGAAGTGTAAGCTAGAATAGTGAACTTGATGTAAATTCAGTCCCATTATGTATCCATCTGGGACAGGCCAAAAGCTAATTTCTTGCCAAGTACTCAGTACGCCTACTGGACAATATGTTTCAGGCAAACCTTACATGAAGTGAAGTGAAGAGCATTTCATAAATTAGATGACAATGGCAAATCTAAAATTAGCTTTCGCTTGTCTTAGATCATATTACAGTTAAACTAGGATATAATTTTGCACGTGCTCAACAAGACATAAAAGAAAACTGACCGGTTGCTAGGGGTCTGTGATATTAAACTGTAGAAAAGTGACTGAATTAAGTTGAATTAATTAAACATCAATTAAGCAATGAAAATAGCAAAAATTTGAAAATTTGAATTTGAATTAATTCACTTTATCTGAAAAATACATTTTGAATATAACACTATGATATTAATTTGCACTTTCAAAACGTTAGAAAATATCACAGAGCCAGAGCCAAAAAAGGGAGACAAACTACAATTTTTATTCTCAGGAATTGCAATGTATGCCGAATCTCTCCATATCACCATGATGTACTGTGACAGCAACTAACAACAGCCACGAGCCTCAACAATAATGGAAACAATTATTATTATAAACAAACATTCACCTTGACCTATTAGCCAGTTACAAAATTTGGAAAATCTCTCGTTTCATCATTTCTCAAATGTACGATGCTTAGATGTTACTTCTTCCTTCCTGCTCCAGAACAATCTGACAATATCTGGTGAAATTGGAGGGCAAAACAGAAAAGGGCATATCTATGAGATGTACCAAAAGATACAAGAAACAATTTTGGACAGTTCATGGCTGTGGCCTGAATCTGAGTGTTCCTTTTCTTTCTCCTGTTCCTTGCTCTTCAATAGATTTTCATCACATGGCAAATTGATACGTTGTGCTTCCTATAATTGTTCAATCAGCTGCTCTAAAATGCAAATGGAAAGGGCAACAGCATCAGCGAACCTCACATGCCTGTTGCTGGGGCTTGCCCGAAATGTCTCAACTTTCAAACACCACTTACCTGGTTCAGAAATGGCATCTTTCCAGGTGCTATCAGTACATTGGTCACTGCTCCTTATGGCACTGATGAGACTGAGACACCAGCCCTCCAACTGACCAGCAGCTCCTAGGAATGGGCAACCACCCTTTAAAGGCTCAACAGCCCCAACGTCAGTTAAATTTTCACAAGGTGCACTTGTAAATCCCAGTATTATGTCCAGACTTCAGGCGCACTGCCAGGAATTCTACAATATTGCAGTCGTTACGGGAGTCTATCCACTTAAATCTGTGGATGTGTATCTTAAACATACAATGACTTTAAAACATACATTAATACATTCTGCATTACACAATGGCTAACTTTACAAGTTAGATATGTAGAACAGTTAGACTATACTATAAAAACGCTACGTTGTTAAAATAAAGCAAAAAGAATTGGAATAGTGAAAACAAAGTGCCAAGACAAAAAGTAGCAAATTTGGTAAAATGAGAATAAAGGAAAATCCAGAAAAACTGCACAGAAAAATGTCACTTCCACTTTTCAATGAAGTGTACATTTATGGTGAACACGTGCACTGGTTTGGGATTGAAATTTAAAATCAACCAAAATAATAATCACAGATTCTTTCTATAATATCAAAACATATTAGAAAGTTACTTATATCAACCACCTGTTTTTCAATCCATGTGTGAAACTATCAGTGTTTAAGAGAAACAGCATTTAATTCTTAACATTTTAAAAACAGTGTCTTTCTCCACAGTGACCCCAAATCTTCTGAGAATATCCAGCATTTTCTGTTTTGCTTTATAAATACATTGGCTGACATTACTTGAAAATTCTTGTCACACACCTTGCGAATTAACAGTGTTTTTAAAATAATTATGAATCAGGATTGCAGTAAAATTGAGTTTACTTGGGAGATTTACACTAAATCCCCCTATTTAGCATTTTACTACAACATACAGCTGTTATGAGCACAGCTGGGCTCCAACACCCATCTACATTGTGAAATTCTAAAAGCAGTTTACAGTAATTTGCCCATTCATGAAGGTCTCCTTGTCACCATTAAGTGAACCAGAGGAAGAGCTCACACTGTCCTTGCTTATAATGGTTATGCACAGGGAACTGTGAATGTGAACAATCAATGAGTGTACTGATTCCAAGCCCCACTCTGAAAATGGTAAATCAAATCATAAAATAGTCTCCCCCATTCTAGCCCCATTCTTGTATAATTTAGTTAAGCATTCTTTATGAATAATGATTGCATTGTGCAGTCTGGTCACAGTCATTCTGGCACAAAAAGGATGCCATTCAGCCCATCTAATCCAGTTTCTCACTGTCATCAGCTAATTATTCTTAATGTATGTTGGTCTGGCGGCATCAGAAATAATTTTTTTTTCCATGCATCCCGGACTTACCAGATATGAATTATTAAATTTCGTGTCTCCCATGGCATCAATAGCTTTATTATGCTGCATGCATGCATGCCACGCAAAATAAAACATTGTTAGTTCAGAAAATAATCTGTAGGAGATCATAAAAAGAAGAAAAAAGCAACACTGATTATGGTGTTGCCTTTCTAAATTAATCGCAACTCAATATTAAAGGTAATATCACCGTACAAGAACAATAGTAAGGCTTACCTGGACCAAAAGTCCAGTTAAGCTTCCACCACTGTGCATGCCTCTAAAGCCCCCAAACATTACACCAGAGATCCAGTGTAATACTGTAAAAATAGGGCATCTAAATTCTAAACTAGAATTAAACATTACAAGTGAATATCTTACATCTCTCTTGTGTACTTTATTTTCATTGTGTATTTTCAATAAATCTGAAGCACTCTTCATTATAGAGTTGTGAAACCTTTGGGTTCCACACCCAGATGCCTGAAGGCTTTAACGCTGTGACTCAGAGGAAATGTGGTATATAACCTGTTATCAACCTGTAGTATTTCAAAAATAGTATTGCGTAACTCAAATCTAGCTCAACCCAACCCAAGTCTAAATCTAAATTTGAAACAACACACGCATAACAGTAACACAAAGACATACTACTGCAGATGCAAGAAATCAATTAGATGCAGAAAATGTCAGAAATTCTCACCAGGCCAGGTAACATTTGTACGCAGAGAAACAAAGGTAACCTTTCACATTGGTGACCGTTCATATGTTAAAACCTGTGAAAGTGCCAATTTTTCCCAGTTCCAAACAGTGGCAGGGACAGCAAGGTTGGGAGGAAAAGACATAATTGAAGGTCGGTACTAAGTAGGGAGTGACTTAAATAGGAGAAACTTTAAAAATGGAAAGAAATGGACCTAGAGAAGAACAGTGAAATCATTCACCAGCACCTTCAGTCTGAGAAAAGAGGCAGTGATGATCTGAAACTGTTGAACTCCAAATTGAGAATCCTACTCAGATTATCAAGGAAAACCTCTACACTGGAGATGTTCAAGGCCTCTCACCCAAGACTCCCAATTGTATGATACAGTCCTAATCAACCCCACCTAATTAGTGCAAATTCTCAAATGCAAATGAATTGGACCAGACTGTCACATTGATAGGAAAACTTTGTTAAAAGTTCCAAACTGTATAAATACTTGATTAAACACCTAATAATTGGCCCAAACACCAATATGCAAAGGTGATTTTTGGTGTCCAGGTTAACCTTCCCATGATATCTTTCAAATACTTGTGGCATTGATAAACTTCAAAGAACAATAATTTAGTTTTTGTTTACTGGAGTGTTTGCCAAGGCATTAAAATACATTTTATGAAAACAAAGGAAAGAGCAGAATAAGAGTAGGGTGGGATACAGGAATGAAGATCACCATCTTAACACCTATCCACTACTGAGGAAAATTGAGATGAATAACCACACCAATATTTTTCTGGATCCAACTCAAAAGTTAAAAACATTAAATTGGATTGCTGACTTCCCCAAACTACAAGCCTTATCAGGAGAGAACTGTATACATGCTGCACTCTCCAAATGGTTATTTTCTAAATGAACCTGTTCACAGATATTGAGACACACCTCTGAAGCAGGTGAGACTTGAACCCAGTGCTGGTGGCTCAGAGGTAGGAATGCTACCGCTGAACTAGCCATCATTTTCCAAATTGATGTTAAGATGTTTAAAAAATTGCATGTTAACAAAGCTTGCTTGAAATAAACAAGCAATTACAATAATTTTAAAACAGACAAAAAAACTTGCATTTTTCCCCCAACCCGTGCCCTTGCAGTCACCAGAGCTATTCAGACCCTGCCTTATCTCTGACTAGTTAATGAAAACATTGGTGGGTAGAACCTCACGATAATTTTCTCTAATTTCTTTCTTCTCTGACAAGACCACTTTTCAACCACTTCAATTTCATTCCAAAATATGACAAAATAGTATCACAAAAATAAACTGTCACAAGGAAAGGAAAAACCGGAATTTAAAAAGCACCTTCAAGTACTCCTACCTTCTCAAATATTTTAAAACTCAAATAAGTAGGTTACACCATAATTTGTATTAAAAATATAATTCAAATACAACAGTCCATTTTATTACATAATATCAAACTTTCAAATGTATTCTGGTCTAATTATGTAACATTCTAGATACTCATTATCAGTCGTAAAGAATTTGGGTTTTTTTATTAGAATAAAATCAAAATGTAATGTAGTCGATGACAAAAACATTAAGATCACAAAGCTATTACAGACAAAGAAACATCAAACCAGTTCGATAGCTGATAATCTTCTTTGCATTTAGAATAAACATATATTTTAAAAACACCAGAACTTGCTAGAAGCTCACCAATTAATCACCCAATTAGTATGAAAAGCATGCTCGAAGAATGTTTTGAGAATTGTAAACAATGACATGAAAAAATAATATTGTATCACATTACATCTCCTAGTTAACACAATGAAAATCCTTCTCAAAGTTATAAAAGACATTCCAGCTAAACAAAGCCAATCTTTGGTAAATCATAAACTGCAGAAAAGCTTGCAATCATTTGTGCCTCACAAAATAAATATTTGTATTAATTCTATTATGCACATGCCCTGTTTTTAAGTGGTCTTGCATACCCTTGTCATTACAGATGTTACAAATTACGACTCATGCATTTGTTGCAGGAAAAACTGTTGGGAAGTGGATGGAAAGATTTTTTTGTAACCATTTGTGTGAACAAAGGAAAGGACTATTTCTGTCTTTCTCCGCTAGGCCTCCAGCCTTCTGCTGATGGCTGAGAATGTTGTATAAGGATATTGGCAAACTCCTCTGTATGAACTGCAATCATGGTGGTAGCTGCCGCATCCCCATCAAGTGGAGGAAATTATAAGGCCTGCTTGGTCGAGTGTAGTAGAGGAAAATCACTTCCTTGTCTAACTATAAGAATTTCTTCTAGTTAACAAGTTGGTTTATTTCATGTTAACAACTGGTAATTGATTACCATTATCAAAGTAACCTATGCTACAGAGAGCTTAAAAGAGAGAACCCGATGTATGTCTCTCTCTAGATCCTAAATCGTTACATCAAAAAGTCCACAAAACCACCATCAGCAAAGGGGTGGCACTCATGATACTCCCCAGTATTAATTCTTTCAGATCCACCTACATTATCTGTCCCTGCGCACCCTCCAAGTTTTCTTCTCATTATTAATAGTATACATTTACTTTTTAATTACATTTACCACCACCCCTTCTTCACAGAAGTGTCTGTGTGAATCTGTCGATCCGCTATTCTTCCAGTCTTCCAATAATATTGTGTCTCATTACATCTCCTAGTTAACATAATGATTGGAAGACTGGCTGTTAACTGGGTGGAAGACTGGTTATTTTGATTTGTTTCCTGAATGTCTGATATTCCTGTTCAAAGGAGGTCCTTTTGAATAAGATTGAGACTGGGACACGCTTGCTTACTCAAGAGTCAGAATTCTTGATGGTAAAAACAGATTAGATATTCTACTATTTGGCATCCACTATATTGAAATGTTGCTTGCGCCGTTACTTGAATCTCCATGTTCTGCCTCCTGGAACATGTAGCTGCATCATGTAAGGTCAGTTGTAGACAGCATTCTCTTAACCATGGCCCACTATGGGAAATAAAGTGATACTTGCCCAGATGTTAACTTTGAAATCTGAGAGATGACTACTGGGGAGTTCAAAACCAGAGGGCATATTTTTAAGGTGAGAGGAGGGAGATTTTTGACAGACAGCTTTTTATCACCCAGGCTGGTTCGTATGTGCAATGAACTGCCAAGGAGATGCAGGTACAGTTATAACATTTAAAAGACATTTGGACAGGTACATGAATAGAAAAGGTTTGAGTGATATGGGCCAAACACAGGCAAATAGTTTAGTTTGGGAAACGTGGTCGCCATAGATGAGTTGGACTGAAGGGTCTGTTTCCGTGCTGTATGACTCTGACTTTATGACCTGGTCTGTTGGTGGGAGACAAATTGTAAAATTTTAATTGTGCCACAAAAAAATGGAAGTTCCTTCATTCAAGTGCTGATAAAGATGTGAAACATCTATTTAAACTGCAAGGTCTGGTAATCAGAAGAAGTGAGACCCATTCACTAAGACCAAATACAGTAGGATTCAGTGCAGCCGCAATGAAGCCAGGCGCCCTCTGTTTAGCAGAGAGGGGAGTGAGAAAGGTCCCATTTTAGCTTTAAAATACTATGGGAAAGGGGCAAAACTGCTTAAAAGACTTCTATTTCACAGTAATAGCAAGCAGAATACATAAAACACAGTAGGAAGACATGGCATCAGATATATTATTGCCAGGAAGACTATTCAGCCGATCTCTGAAATTAACATAAAATTGGACATCTTGGACAAATGATTTCTGAGATAATCTACACATGAATTAATTATGATCTTTACAGGTTAGTGAAGAAATGCAACAATACTTATAGTCTGCAACAATGGTCTTCAAGTCGGAATTTATAAAGAGAGAGAGTTGCTGATAAGTCTTTGTCAGACACCTGAAACTAGAGTATACCATTCAGATGGAGAGTGAAGCAGAAGCCTGGAAACATCCAAGATGTTAAAATCAACCCTTTTATCACAGGAAATCAGCAGAGTCCATTCAATTCTTGAGGTCCAAAATCACAAATGATAAGTAGGAAATCAGTATCGCATTTAGAACGGGCACCTGACACTAAAAATATTTGAGTAACGAACCCACATACAGGCCCAGACCATAGGTCATAAAATTGAATATTTTCTCTCACTGACAATAAGTCACTTTCAGATAATGTGTAGAAAGGGACACAGTTTCAGAAAAGCAAATAGCTTCCCGCACAAGTAAATGTGGTAGAACTTCATCAACAGAAGGAAAACGTAACATATTCTTAGGAGAAATATGTGATCCAAAACCTTCCAGACCTTTAGTCAAACTGATATTTATGTCAGTAGTCATCTCTCAGATTTCAAAGTTAACATCTGGGCAAGTATCACTTTATTTCCCATAGTGGGCCATGGTTAAGAGAATGCTGTCTACAACTGACCTTACATGATGCAGCTACATGTTCCAGGAGGCAGAACATGGAGATTCAAGTAACGGCGCAAGCAACATTTCAATATAGTGGATGCCAAATAGTAGAATATCTAATCTGTTTTTACCATCAAGAATTCTGACTCTTGAGTAAGCAAGCGTGTCCCAGTCTCAATCTTATTCAAAAGGACCTCCTTTGAACAGGAATATCAGACATTCAGGAAACAAATCAAAATAACCAGTCTTCCACCCAGTTAACAGCCAGTCTTCCAATCATTATGTTAACTAGGAGATGTAATGAGACACAATATTATTGGAAGACTGGAAGAATAGCGGATCGACAGATTCACACAGACACTTCTGTGAAGAAGGGGTGGTGGTAAATGTAATTAAAAAGTAAATGTATACTATTAATAATGAGAAGAAAACTTGGAGGGTGCGCAGGGACAGATAATGTAGGTGGATCTGAAAGAATTAATACTGGGGAGTATCATGAGTGCCACCCCTTTGCTGATGGTGGTTTTGTGGACTTTTTGATGTAACGATTTAGGATCTAGAGAGAGACATACACCTTCAGCTCTTCCCTGCTGATTATGCTCTGTTTTTTTTTATTAATTTTGTGGGATGTGGGTATAACTGGCCAGTATTTATTGCCTGGCCCCAGTTACCCTTCAGAAGGAGGTGGTGAGCTGTTTTCTTGAACCGCTGTACTTCACCTGCTATGGGTTGATGCACAGTGCCTTTAGAGAGGGTATTCCAGGATTCTGACCCAGTGACAGTGAAGGAACAGTGATATATTTCCAGGACGGTGAGTGGCTTGGAGGTTTATGAGCTGATGACTTAATGAAGAATCTATGGACCCCACACTACTGCTCACCCTTTACATGAGCAGTCAAAGAGGGGAGATTACAGCATTCGATCATGTTACTGGACTAGGCTGAAGAGCTGGTTACACAAATTCAAATCCTACCATAGCAGCTGTTGAATTCAATGAATTTGAAATTGAAAGCTAATTTCACTGTTTTTTGTATCTGAATTACTCCATAAGGCTGCACCATTTTGTCTCACTATTTTAACTTATTTTAAAAATGGAATAAGGCATAATGTAACTTTTGTTCACATTGAAGCAGCTCAGGCAAGTCAAAACCTCTAAGAATCAGATACTAATTTGTAAAGTTGTTCATGTACCCAATACTCTCCTTCTTCCCCCTGTCCACGTATTTCATGTTCTGTAGCAAGATTCACCTTCTAACTTCTATGGAACAAATATCAAGTTACAAGAATGCACTTCTCTGGTTGAAATTACCGTGAAAATAATATGCATGCACCATCAGAAAAATAGACATATTATGACCCTTGCTTTTTAAACAGAATGGGTTTATGACTGAGCGCTGGCATCTGTTCCTGACTCCCAAGTTGTGGTTCTGATCCCATATCTGCTTCATCACCATAACCGCCCCCACTGACCTCAGGAACACTGGCTGCCTCTACTACAGGGGAACAAAGTGGGCCATTGAATGAATAACAAGTTCATAGACAGGGAGGTTGGTAGACACAATGGGAGCAGAAGGGTGGAGATTGAATATCTTCTTGCATTACAGCCAATCCAAGTACCAGTTCATTAAACATACTCAGCAAGGAAGTGTTGGGGGAAAACATCTTACTAGACCAAGAGAAGAGTCAAAATTCATCAAGGAAGGGGTAGGGAATTTCAAAGGCCAGCAAATTCACTCAGCCAGCTTCCAAAAAAAGGAATGCTGTACCTTCAGCTAATATTAATAACACATTAAGACTACATTCCATAGAGCCACCTAACTAGATCTGCGGAGTTACCTTGAGCACAAACATGAAGTTCACAAACAGCACTTGGAGACGGGAATTTCCAACTTATTCTACTCCACAAATAATCTGAATATGAACAATATTTATTGTAGCAGTATCCTATAGACACCTTTCCAGATCCAGTAGCACCAATCACTCCAGAGCATCTTGCTTTCATGTGACAACACAATACACAATAACTATTTTTCTATAAACCCAGAGACTTAATGTAACATCCCCTTGCAACCCAAATCATTTCTGTTTCTTCCACAAGTGTATTTCTTCAACTGCCCTGAATGTCTGAAAGGGTTCATTAAAAAGGATTTACTTTCAAAATGATGAACATTCTAAAACATGCCATTATTTAGTAATGAAATGCAAATCTGAAAAAAAGATCGATTGACTGGACCAATCATAGGGGTGCAAGACACTTGACTCCAATTCTGTGATCCAGACTTCCACCACAATTTACAGAATGACGATCAGAACTAACAATGCTGCCAAAATTTACCTTCCCAATCCCAAGAGTTTGGAGGTCAAGTGTACAGCAGCTACCACCAATCCAGTGAAGAACTACTAACCCAGCACAGACATTGGAATGAACCTGGAATCTCGTTTGTCTATATGGCTCATGGCCTTAACTCAGTTCGTAAATGCACAGTTTACATGCTTTTGAAATTCATGGCCAGAAATTAGGTTCAACAGAAAGATGTGATAATCATCTCTAGATGGATCTCATAATGAATTTCATTAAAGTAAATGTTAAAACATTACAGAAATCACCAAGTAATTTTTAGAGACAATTAAACCAACTTATTTTTATTCTTGCATGCGATGGGGGCACTGCTAGCAAGGCTTGTTGGCTATCCCCAATTCACCTTGACCATTTCAGAGGGCAGTTAAGAGTCAACTATGTTGCTGTAGGTCTCAAGTCATGCATAGGCCAGCCCAGATAAGCAGGGAAGATTTCCTTCACTAAACTAGATTTTTTTTATGGCACACAATAATGGTTTCTTGGTCACTATTAGACTAGTTCTTGATTTCTTAATTAATTTCAAATTGAATCATCTTTCTTGGTGGGATTAAACCACTTACAGCATAAGCCTGGATCTCTGAGTTACTAATCCAGCGGTGAAACCATTAGGCGATCACCTCCCCCAAAAGCAAGATAATTTATTTGTACCAGTAGGATTTATTATTAAATTTTTAACAGATTGCTGACCTACTCTGCAAGTGAAGCCAAACTGAATATGAAATCAAAAGACATTTACATTCCTATCTGAATCTGGATGAAAACACTTCAAGTGTATACAATTTTGTAACAGCGTACAGTTTGGGATGCTGTAGAATTCAATTGTTTACATTGGTTAGGGAAGGTCCCTTGAGGTTGACAATGCCAAACGAACCAGAAAGATGACCACACATATTGTCAGCTGCATGACTGTTCACAGGAGCAGCTGATCACCAATTAAGGAGGTAGCAATACTCAGTAGCAGGAAAAGTGATTGAATATTTACATCAAGTAGCAATGGCTGCAGTAGGTGTGTTCAGAAGTTGTGACTTCTCAGCTGCAGTTTCAAAGTTTAATAGATTTATAAATTCAAAATTAAAAGGCAATGGCATATCTTGAGGGAATACTTTCCCATTTGATTCCACAATATTTCTTCCACTAATCAACAATGGGGTGCATATTTCAGGAAGATATGGCACTGGTGCACCACTTTCCTCAATTCTATATCTTGAGAATGAGATGTGATTTTTTTAATGTTTCAGAAATGCTTTGTTTTAGTACCACACGATAAATTATCTTTAACCAGCAGCATATATATATGGATTTGTACTCTTCATGCGCGTTTAGTTCCATATGGTAACGGTAGAACAATTTTATGCATTCACTTGGATAGCATAGTCATAATGTCACCGGACTAACAATTCAGAGGCCTGGGCTAATGTTCTGAGGACATACGTTCAACCCAGTGTAGCAGATGGTGAAATCTGTGTTCAATGGAATCTGGAATTAAAAGTTGGTATAACGGCAACCTTGTAAACATCGTTAATTCTTGTGAAAACCTATCTTGTTCACGAACATTCTTTAGGAAGGAAAATCTGCCATTCGCACCAGTTATGGAATCCATGTGACTCCAAATACACAGCAATGTGGTTGACTCTCAACTGCACTCTGAAATGGGTCAGAAAGACACCAGCAATGACAATAACAAAGCCCCATGGATATGCAAATTACTGCTAACATCTAGGGTGTGCCAAAATTAGGAGAGTTGTTCCACAGGCTAGTCAAGCAACAATTTAAAGTTGCCTGTAATGCATGATTCCATTAGAATGTTGATGCACCAGACACCATTATCACCACCCCTACAGTACAGAGGTATACAGGTGGGAGGGATATGCCCTCAGAATCCTCCACATTGATTGCAAAACCCATGAAGTCTCATGGCATCAGTCAAACATGGGCCAGGAATCCCTGCCAAAGTTGAAAGCAGATCTGCAGTCCTGCCACAGTCATGAATGACAGTAGACAATTAAACAACTCACTGGAGGAAGACATTCCACAAAGAACCACATGCTCAACATCAGCGCAAAAGACAAAGCTGAAATATTTGAATCCATCTTCAGCCAGAATTGCTGAATGGATGATCCATCTTGGCTTACTCCTGTATCACAGATGCCAGTCTTCAGCCAATTTGATTCACTCCGTACGATAGCAAGATATGGCTGAAAGACACTGCATACTGCCAAAGTTATGGGCCCCAATAACATTGCAGCAATGGTACTGAAGACTTGCTCTTCAGGACTCACCACTCCCTTGGCCACACTGTTCTAGTACAGCTTTAATTCTGACATCTAACTTGTGGATAATGTTCAGAAACATACTGCCTACAAAAAGCAGAGGAATATTTAAACTAGCTAATTACCATGTCATCAGTATATTCTCATCAGCAAAGTGATGGAAGGAGTTATCAACAGGACTATGAAGTGATTCCTGCTTCACAACAATATGCTCAGTTTGGGTTCTGTCAGGCCTAGTTAACTCCTGAGCTAATTACAGCCTTGGCCCAAACATGGGCAAAAAGACTGAACGCAAAAGAGGAAGTGTGGGCGACTGCCCTTGACATCAGGGCTGCATTTCACCAAGTTAGGCTTCAAGGAATTCAAGTGAAACTGGAGTCAATGGGAATCAGGGGAAAGCTCTTCACTGGTTGAAGTCAAACTTAGTACAAAGGAAGATGGATGTTGAAGGTCAATCACTGTAGCCACAGGATATCACTGTAGGGAGTTGCTCAGGGTAGTATCCTGGGCCCAAATGGTTACAGCTTCCACCTGTGACTTCTGCCACTCCAAAGAGAAGGCAGCTGCTACATGGGAACACCACCACCTGAATGCAAGTCAGGTTTGGCGAGGTAAGAGAGATAGTGGAGACAGGATTAGGGGGCAATCATCAGTCAGAGGTCACTGTCGACTTTGGTACCAACATAAGCTGAAAGGGTGGGGGGAGATATGGTCCTCGAGTCAGAATTTAAAGGACTAGGTAGAAAGTTAGCAAAAAAACGACCTCATAAGTAGTAATTTCAAGATTACTCCCAGTGCCACATTCAACTAACTACAGAAATACAATAAGGTAATTTAATGAGTGGTTTGAAATATGGTGCAGGAGGAAAGACTTCAGATTCCTGGGAAATTACACTGAGATGATTAATGGATTTTTTTTTAGGCTGGAGGAAGGTTTGTAGTGGAATTCCCCAGGAGTTTATATTGGTGCCTTTGTTTTTCCTGATATATATTAATGATCCAGTCCTTGGCACATAGGGGATAATTTCCAAGCTTGTGAACAATACAATATTTGAGTTATGGTAAACAGAGGAGGACAGAATTTCAAAAAGATGTTGACAAGTTGGTGGAGTGGGCAGATAGGCGGCAGATAGGCAGCAGATGACATTCCATGCAGAGAAAAGAGTGAGGTGATGCATTTTGGTAGAAAGAACATGTTGAGACAATACAAATTAAATGGTATTACTCTAAAGGGAGTGCAACCACAGAGACACCTTGTAGTGCTTGTGAATAAATCATTAAAAGGTGGCAGGACAGGTAAAGAGGGAGCTGTTAGTAAAGCATGCAATATCCTAAGCTTTATTAAAAGGTGCACAAAATACAAGACCAAGGAGGTTATGCTAAATTTATATAGGACATCTGCTGGACCTCAGCTAAAGAACTGTGTACAGTTCGGGGATCCATACTTCAGGAAGGATGCAAGACCATAAGATACAGGAGCAGAATTAGGCTATTCAGCCCATCGAGTCTGCTTCACCATTTGATCATGGCTGATATGTTTCTCAACTCAATTCCTCAGCCTTCTCCTATAAACCTTCATCCCCTTACTAATCAAGAACCTACATGTCTGTCTTAAATACCCTCAATGACTTGACCTCCACAGCTTTCTGCGGCAATGAGTTCCACAGATTAACCATGCTCTCGCTGACAAAATTGCTCATCTCAGCACTAAAGGGCCGTCCTCTCCCTCGGAGGCTGCGCCCTTGTGTCCTAGTCTCCCTTAGTAGTGGGAACGTTTTCTCCATGTCCATTCACAAATCCAATGCAGAAAGCAAAGCAGAATTTTCACGGTGAAAAACCTCAACTTTCTTCATAACTCTGTTTGATTACTGAAGGTTCCTTTTCTTCTGTTATTATCACAACCCACAGTTACATACTTGATCAGTCATACAATCCTAGTCATACAGTAAGACTCATACAGCATAGAAACAGGCCCTTCGGCCCACCATATCTGTGCCAACCAACAAACACCTAACTACACTAATCCCATTTACCAATACTTGGTCCTTAGCATTTTAAGTGTCATCCAGATGCTTCTTAAATACTGCGAGTGTACCTGCCAACACTACCCCCTCAGGCAGCACAGTCCATGTTTCTACCGTGCTCTGCGCAGAATTTCTCTCAGATTTTCTCTAAAACTACTTACCTCTCACCTTAAACAATCTGTGTATACCTCTCAATTTTGTCCACCTTTATCAGATACCCCGTCAGCCTCCTGTGCTCCAAGGAAACCAAACGCAGCATATCCAGTCTTTCCTCGTAACCGAATCTTTTCATCTCAAGCAGCATCCTGGTGAATTTCTTCTGCAGCCTCTCCAGCATAATCATGTCCTTCCAATAGTGTGGCAACCAGTACTGCACACAGTATTCCACCTGTGGCATAACCAATGTTTTATAAAGTTGTAACAAAACTTCCTTGCTTCTATATTCTACGCGCTGGCTAATCAAGGCACGCATCCTGATTGCCTTCACCACCCTGTCTGTCTGTACTGACACCTTCACGGATCTATGGACTTGTACACCAAAAGACTTTTTGTTCCCCAGTACTCTCTAGGGATCTATCATTCATTGTGTATATTTTTCACTTATTAGACCTCCCAAAGTGCACTGCCTTGCACATATCATGATTAAATTCTATCTGCCCTTGCTCTGCCCAATTTACTGATATCAGACTGCATCCTGAGACCATCCTCCTCACTATCAATAATACCAATTTTCATGTCATCTGCAAACATATTAATTATACTTTCTACATTCGTATCCAACTTTAGTGTACAAAACAAACAGCAAAGGTCTCAGCACTGATCTCTGTGGTACACCACTGGTCACAGGCGTCCAATTACAAAAAACAACTTTCCAACATCACTCATTGCCTATCTGTAAGACAATTTTGGATCCAGTTTGCCAGCTTGCCTTGGGTCCCATAGGCTCTTCCCTTTTGGACCAGCTTTTCATGTGGGACCTTGTCAAAGACCTTACTGAATTCACGTAAACCACACCAACTGCACTACCCTCAATATATTTAGTCACCTTTTCAATAAAACTCAAATATATTAGTCAGACTAGATCTCCCTCTAACAAATCCATGCTGACTACCCCTGAACTATCTCTGCCTTTCCAAGTGTTGATTAATCCAGTCCTTTAGAATTTTACTAATAATTTCCCTACCACTGACGTCAAATTAACCAGTCTGTTGTTACCAGGCCTATCCCTGTTGCTTTTGTAAACATAGGAACCACAGTAGCTGTCCTTCAGTCACCTAGCACTTCATCTGTCACCAGCAAAGTATTAAATATCTTCACCAGAGCCCCAGCAATCTCCTCCCTTGCCTTCCAGAGCAGCCTGGGATACATTTCATAAGGTCCTGGGATTTATGCACCTGGATGCCTGCTAAAACATCTAATGCCTCCTCCATATTAATCTTAACGTGTTACAGAACATCACCATCGCAACTGAATCCCCGGCTACAATATCCTTCTCCTTCGTGAATACAGATGTGAAGTATTCATTTAAGACCTCATCCACATCTAGTGACTCTACACACAGGTTGCCCTTTAGTATCTAATAGGTCCCTTTCCTTCTGTAATAATTCCCTTACTCTTAATATAGTTACAAAAGCCCTTGAGGTTTCCTTCATACCAGCTGCCAAAGATATTTTGTGGCCCCGCTCTGCTCTCCTAATTTCCTTTTTAAGCAGCCACTACCCTCTATAATTTTGAACAGCATCCCTTGTTTTAAATATGCTGCATCTGACATATGCTTCCTTCATTTTCATGATCAAAATCTTGATATCCCCTAAATTCAGGTTTGCATTGACTTGCTACCCTTGCCCTTCACTCTCAGAGGAACATGCTGGCTCTGAACTCTCACTATACTACTTGTAAAAGATCCTCACTTTCTAAACGCAGACTTACCTGCAAGTAGCTGCTCCCAGACTACGTTTGCCAGATTCTGTCTAATGATATTGAAATCGGCCTTCCCCCAATTTAAACGCTTAGCTTCTGCATTATCCTTATTCCCCTCCATAATGATTTGAAACTTAGAGTTGTCAGGATTGCTAGTTAAGTTGATCAGTTTTAAATTAAAAAAGTCTTAAATACTGCAATGTTCAAAGTAATTGTCACTAAATACTAAGTGAAATCTATATTCTATACCATCATCATGAGCAGGCTACTTCCATGCACTGCTGTAAATATTGCACATTACATTACATCCAGTGAATCAATTTAACCAATAACCTAGCTTCAATATTATTGTGTTAAAGAGACAGATTAGCACTCAGAATTAAACATCATTCCTTCTGTAGATATATACCAAAATAATTTTAAGGAAAATATTTTTTCCTAACAGAAATTAAGGTTGCTTCATCAAAATCTTTAAGGATAATCTAAAACAGGAATTAAGAATAAGGATAGCAATAGTTACTTCTGGAAGTAACTATGTAACTAATTTCAAGGCCAAACAGAATGTGAACTGATTTTAGATCTCTAAAGAGGGTCACAAGAGCACTATTAAACTAAACACAATTACTCAAACATTTGTACTAACCCAAGCTCTGCAAATAATAAACATAGCATGCTGATTAGAAATTTCTCAAAATATTTAGTGATCTACACACTACTAACTTAAGCAGATTTCTGAACTTTCAGGAGATAATTTGCTGAATCTACAGTCATGGGCAATGGCACACAGCAAATCCTACAAGTACACACAAGACTATTCCATTGCATGTCGTAAACTTAAAATAGTTTCAATAAAATGCTCCAAGAACTGATTCTTCATAAATTAAGAAACTGGTGCATTGAACCTGAAGAGAATTTATCATTCTCCAATAATTCTGTCCTGCAACGTTAAATGCAAGAAACACTAGGGTTTTCAGAGTGACACTTTATCACAAATGTGTTGCAATGTCAACATAACTGAAAACTGTTGTATGAAAACTACCATTGCCAATAAGAAAGAAAGTGAACAAACCTTAATATCTGATATAAATATAAATAAAACACCATCATACACAAATTCGAACACATACAATTACTTACAGGACTGTTAAACTAATCGCTACATGGAATAGCAAATAGCACTCATCTTTGCAATTAAACCATTATCAGGATTTTCAATATGATAAATATTTAACTAATAATTAAATTAAAGTGTGAGATTTGCAGTACTTTCAGTTATCAAATCACT
This sequence comes from Rhincodon typus, assembly GCF_021869965.1. NCBI lineage: Eukaryota > Metazoa > Chordata > Chondrichthyes > Orectolobiformes > Rhincodontidae > Rhincodon > Rhincodon typus. Next base: position 49,735,079 of record NC_063337.1, read on the forward strand.
TACTAGCTTGACAGTGTAAATAAAATGCAACTTTTGGCATACACAATTTTCAATTGCTGCAAAGCACACAAAGTAATCGGTTTCTTCCATGTCGAGAGAGCCAGGTTTGACATCTACTTCAGGAGAACTTAGATGACTGCTTCCCAAACATTTTCCCGGTATGACTCCTCATGCCTTGATGAGAGGGAAGGGTGTTTTTTTTTTTTAAGCTCTTAACCAGGAGCACTGGGATGGGGAGAACAGGAGTGGAGCATGTGAGGAGTTGAAGAAAAGGCAAGCTTTCTACAAAACAGAAACCAAAAAATTATTTACAAGCTTTTTTTTGCCACAACCATTGTATCTCAAAACAGACAATTAGACCATGTCCACCAACAACAAAAGATATAATGATTCAAAAAGGGCTTTGCACTTCTCAGCAGTAAGTTTGAGCTCCATGGTCAACATTGCTACCTCTGAGCTCATAACCCCAAAATCTACATGCAAAGCCTGGTTTAATAATAGTAACATAACATTTCAAGTGTTAACACACATAATATTTCCAACACTTATGATTTACTCTTAGGCCTCCTAACAACTCTAAGAATAAACCAGTGTCTCCAGAAAATACTTTGACTTACTTAGGAGTTTCATAATTGTCCTTCAAATCCAGTATTAAGGAGTGGAACATAAACACATTAAGTTCTTAACTTCTGCCTGGTAACCCCTGGAAATTCAGGCATTAATATCACATGGAGTTGACTTGGCCATGATGCATCACAGCCTCAATTCCACAAACATTAATACGCAAATAATAATCCCTTGGATGAAGAGCAAAAATCCACCAATGGAACTCTGGGAAGTCAACGTCTTCAAAAGAGATATTTTCTGAAAAAGCCCCACTTTTCTATTTAAAGAACTATTGTTACTCCCATCTTAATTACACAGCAACCTAAAACTTTCATTTCCAGGCAAAATTGGTGACTTTCCCAATGTTTCAAAAAATAGACTTGAATAACCTCAGCACACCAACTTGAAACTAAAACAAGCTGTTGCACAAAGCATATACTCTGGAAATGATAAACTGTTGGGATTTCTATTATGTATTCTAGGGTTTAATACATAAAACAACTTTGCCGATTGTGAGAAGAGATCATAAGAGTCTGCATAATTTAATAACAATGGTTAAGTACAAAAAGAAAAGCAAACTGTAAGCTAAAGAAATCTGCACTTCTGACAAGTTGATTACTGCCATGGATCAAACTATACTTTTAAAGGTGCTTCAACATATAATTTGTGCATCACACACTGCCCACCTAAATTTGAAAAATAAATGCATTTTATAACGTACTTTTCATGTCATCAGGCTATCGCAAAACACTCCACAACCAAAGAAATGCTTCTGAAGTGTAGTCACTGTTATAACATAGGAATCTCAGCAGTCAATTTGCATACAAGCTCCTCGTAAAAATAAACATTACCCAAGACAGTGAGAAAAATGCGTGTGCTCTTCTGCAAAATAGTCCCATGCAAGAGCAGATGAGGCATTGGTTTAATATTTCAATCAAAAGACAACAATTTCTAGCACCGCACTGGAGTGTCAGTCTAAATTTTGCACTCAAAGACCAAATTTGTTGAATCATTTTGCCTCTCTTCCTCAATCTTTCTTCAAAAAATGTTTAATATATTGAATGAAATCTTACAATTACTGCAAATCACATAGGTAGGTGCCTGCCCCGTGACTAAATTACAGCCTCACTACAATTATTAAAGCATCTCCAGTACACAATTACAAGCAACATTTCAATTCTTCATTCACAAACCATCAGTTTATCTGCCATTTCTTCACTAACCCGATTTCAATCTGGATTTTGCATGTTTTTGTCAGAAACAGCATCTGTTAAAAAAAACAGCATGCTCTCCTGTGGAAACAGGTCACCAAACAGTGGCATGCTTGAAGGTTCTCAATATACAAAAGCTCTGTTATATCTCTTGCTAACAATAATGAAGCATTTGTGCAAATTCTGTGTGATACCATGTTGAGTAACTTCAACAATACAATTGTGAACATACGAACCAATTTTCAGTAAAGTAGTCATTGTCTGTTTTGGTTCAAGATAACAGTGTCGCATGCAAGTATTTGATGATTTGAAAAATAAACTAAATCTGATGACTGGCGGGTGACCTTCACTTTTGTCTTTACTGGCTTCAATATGAACATTAAAAAGTAAATAGGTTGCAACACTAAATTTACCATTATATGGAAGATAGAAGAAAATTTCAGCTGTAAAAAGATTTTCATAGATTGAAAACAAAAATCTATGTTTTTAGTTTTCACTTTTAAACAAGAAAATTTACTATTTAAGCTACAAGTCACAGCCACTTAGGCACAGAAGGAGACCATATGGGTGAGTTTGTAACAGAATTTGAAACTCAGTTGGTATAAGACTATCAAGTGTCTTAGAGAAGCACAAAAATTAATACTTCAGCACAAATTAAACAATGCAAGAGCAATAATCAAGTGGCTAAACTGATTTGAAACATTACACAAAGCTTAATATTCTAACTAAATCTATACCAAAATGTAGATCCTTGATCCCTATCATTTTATTCTAGTTGTAAAATCTCTTCAAATTACATTCCCACATCAGATCAGAAGCCTAGGTGAAAATATGGATTTTATAATTCTTACAATACTCCTATTTTCAAACATGATGAGCAAACCTAGAGGCTAGATGTTGTTCTAGAATCAGGAGGGAAATCTATTGCACAGAGGTATTCTGTTTTCCCTTTGCAAATAAGTTCCTGACCTGTCCTATTGACTGAAAAATTATCTGCAAGACAGAATGCACTTGAACGGACAAACTACTTGTAAACTTCAATTTTCTTTCCTCAAGCTTAGTAACCTTGACACATGGATACATGGGAGACTATTTGAAAGGTGATAATTTAATTAGAGCCTAGTTACAAGGCAAAACATGGCTTTTAATCTAACCTTCAAATTTGTTCTTTGTTGAAAGCCTGAATAGAGGCTTACAACAAATATATCTAATAGACATTGCACAAGCAACCCCACTGTATTTGAAGATTTACAGATAGGAAAAGGCTTACTTATATACTATAGTACTGCAGAGTTCAACTGTGAGCAAAGAATAAGGACAATGTGAAAAGCGGTCAATAATATGGTTCACATTTCAACCAGGAGATACATCCAAGCAACTCCTCTTGTACTTGACAATGTGAAGATCAATTTTCACATAAACCCATTAAACAGACAAATTAGCATAGCCTGAAAGCTACAGTGTTTAGCAGCAGACCAAAACGAGACAAATATTGCCTCGAGCCACAATAAACTCACGACCGGGACCAAAACTTTCACGGCATAGATTCTTATAACAACAACTGCGTAAAAAGGAGCATGTGGATTAGCCATGACAAATCAACAGCTTTTACTTTACAAATCAGCATTATATTTGAACTTCATCTCATTCTGATAACTGCCTGCCTCAATGTAAAACAAACAGATAAACAACCACATCTGAAATGCACTAGAAATAAATGAATGATGAAATTACACACTCTTAGCCCTTACATTTCCATCCACTATTATTAAAAAAAAAGTAAATTACCAGAAGAAGGGGAAATCAGAACTTGTGCTGTGAATGCCTGAAAATTTAAACTTGAAAAAGTAATGCAGTACAGACATTGTCTCAGAGAAAAATCAAGCACTTGGGTTTTAAAGGAGAGAAGTTGCTTTTGTATTCACTATCTTTCCTTCCTGTATAGACTCTCTTTATTCATTCAGAGGAAGCAGAAAACTGCAGGTGTGGAGATCTGAAATAAAAACAAAGTGTTAGAGAAACTCAGCTAGTCTGACTGCATCTGTGGAGTCAGAAACAGAGTATACTTTTTGAGTCAGTATGACTCATCTTCAGAAGTGCTATTCCAAAAACGAGTCATAATGGATTCAAAATGTTAATTCAACTTCTCACAGATATTGCCAGACCAGAGTTTCTCCAGCACTTTGTTTCTCTTTATTCCTCTTGCCTTTCCGCCAACCGAACATCTGAATTCAGCATGGGAGTCAGCCAACTGCATTTGGGCATCTTTCATTCATCACTAGGATAACTTCAAATTGAGCTAGCCACACTCCAATAATCAAAAAACTGTTAGAAAATAGGCACTTTCTCAGCAAACCAGAAACTGGCAATATTAAATAGCATTTTGAAAATATAAAATGAAGTGTTCTGAATAAAATTAACAGCTTTCTTTCCAAAAGGGAAGTAATTCAATTGATCTTAGCTACAATTACAATATTTGAAACAAAAAAGCAAGTTGTACTTAAAGACACAAAAAACACAAAACAAATAACAAACTAGTTTCTTTATTTCAAATCAACTTCTCTGCAACAAGTCTTATTAGTAAAGAGTGCCAGTTGATAAAGCTGTCCTGAACATACATACTGTATCTATAATTCCTTTCACATACAAATTAAAATACAGCTTTTTTCTGTACCATTCATATCATGTCTCAGTGTTGATGATGCCTATCGACTGGCTCAAACTGGAAGTTTAAGTTCTGTATCTAAAATACATTTATGTGATCATATTCCCTTTTGATAAATACCCATCTTCATATAAACAGTGAGACAAGGCCAACTTCTCACACCCTATGGAACCTCTTCATAATGAACCTCTAATACAATTGTGGATCATAGTTTAACAACGAATATTTCAAAACCGAGGAAGCAGGATGAGCAAGTTGACAGGTCTCAAATTGTTCCAACAAATATACTAGCCTTTAAGAAAACAACAGGGTGGAATTTTCCCAGCAACATGGGCAATGAATGACACATCAATTGCGAAAACGTGGTGAGATCAGAAAAAAATGAGACTCTCAACAGAGAAAAGTTTCCATGCAAGGATTGAACAGCAAGGCAAGAATCTGGATAGTGAGCAGCAAGAGGCAATTTGCAGGCATTGACATTTTATTGTTATCTATTCTCACCTGATTGATATGCAGCTTGCTACTCATCCATATGACAGACAGAATCAAGGACTGTGCCGATTCCCAACATGATCGTCAGAGCAGGTGCTTAGCTGCTCCAGGTTGCCACTTGTTCTTCCAGGCTTCCATCTCAGTCAGCAGTACCCAACAGCTCAAGTAATGCTGCACAGGTAGTGACTGCCTGCACCTCCACCTCATCCAGAGAAATTAGCATTCGACGTGCACCACCCAATCATCGTGACATTTGTCAGCTCAGGAGACTTCAATGATGCACTTTGGAAAGTTGCTGACGTCTTTCATTGTGGTGCTACTGCCAGGCCAGTTTGCAAAAGGAAGGGCCATTCAACTCGTATTAGAGCAGGGTGCACCTCAAGGCTCCTCGTTTACATATTTGGCACTTAGTCACTTTGTGCCTGCTTAGATGGTCACTGCATCTCTGTCTTGCCTTGCCTTGCCTTGTCTTTTGCACTTTGCCAACTCTTTCAGAATTTACAGGTCCACAATACTTCTGTCTTGTCTTGCCTTTGTTTAGCACTGATGCAAAGCCAGCAGCATGTAATGGTTGTCAGCAGCAGTCAAGGGAGTGGACACGTTGCTATATGGCACCATGTTACATCAATATCACATGTGCAACATGCACCAGCAGCTTGTGTGGCGAACACACTGCATGTGCTTGAGCCAAATGGCCATGACACGAATGCTCAGAATAATCAGGCTTAGTCAAGTCCGGGGGAACTGTCAATCAGGGGGACCCACCAGAGTGAAAGGCAGTACTTAGCTCATGTACACAGTGAGCTGGTCACACGGGGCAGTTAGGGGTTTCAGATCATTATGGTCTCTAAAGTGGACCATGATCAGTCAGGTTCTGTGCAACTAAGTCAGGGAACTGACTATAAGTCAATTGGGGACTTGCACTGATATCAGCCTGGGTCAGTATCACTCAGAGAACCAGTCACTCGTCAGTCAAGCTTCTCCTTCCAAGTCGGTCAGAGAAGTGGGCAGTCTATTCGTTGAAAGTTACCACTGTGCTAGGGAAACTGGAGAAGTCAATTGTGGGGATTGGAGGCAGCAGGCTGAGCTACAGAGGAGACAATAGTTGTGACAGGGGCAACTAAACATGAGGGTGGCGACAACAGTGCATTGCAGGACATGGCTTACTGCAGGAGGAGGGCATCGACTGTCACAAGTCCCTGGAGGCCTCTATCAAAATCCTCCAGCTCCCACTGTATTGTTGACTGCACTAAATTGTCATAACCATGTGATACAAATACTAAATGCTCAGATTACTGAAAGGCCTGTTTTGTTTCTCATATACTCCACACTGGTTATTTGGAACTTCAACCAATGGGTCCTGCCATAGCAGGAGTCATCACTACGGCTGTGACACAACAAAGGCACTGAAAACTTGAGACAGCAAACGTGCCAGCAGCCCAGGACCAAAAGCAACCTCCAGTGGCTGCTGAACAGCCTCTACGTGAAGGTGCAACTCAGGGTACCCTCAGCATGCAAGGGTTGTACTGGAGACCTAGAGACCATCTTCAATGATATTGCCTCCAAATTAGCAAAGTGAATGTCTGCTGCAGACTATGGAAATCCTAGGATACAACTCAGAAATGTCAACTAATGAAGGAGGATCTGTAACATGAAGCAGTGGGTGGCCATCCTGCCCTGGTCTGTCAAAGTGACAGATGAGCTAATTTTTTTAAGCCACAGGATGCCTCCAACAATCCATTGAGAATCCCGTATGGGATCTCTCAATCCTCAACCAATAAACGTGTCTAGGCTGTTTCTAAAACAATTTGTGACAGATCTCACCACTTCATCTCATTTCCTAATGACAAGGTCAGTTCTACAGTCTGGGCAGTAAACCTTGCCAAAATAGATGGTTTCCCCTAGGTGCACGTACTAAAGAGATCAGTACTATGTTAAAACTGTAGAAATGGACAGTGTTTCATTCCTAATTAGCTATGGCACAAGGATAAAGCACCAATAGTTACAACCCTGATAGTTCCCTGGAGGGTCAGATCATTAGTCAACAGTAATTTGGGGACCATTCCATTTTATCGTTTGCTAATTACAAGATCACAACTATTCCCTTATGTATAATTTCCAACAGTTTTTAATATCATGTGGAAAAGTTTCAGTTATGAAGATGGATTTGATTGGATAGGGCTATTTTTCTTGATGCAGAGGAGATTGAGAGGGGGCATAATTGAGATGTATAAAATTTATTAGGGGTACAGACAGGGTAGACATGTTGTATCTGTTTTCACAAAAGACGACGAAGTGGACATTATAGTTTAGGAGGAGAAATGCAAAATATTAGATAGGATAAAAATGATCAGGGGAAATATTTTAGTGATTAGTATTCTTGGAAGTGTTTAAATCAACAGGACAAAACGAACAGTGTTCCAGAGAATGGATTTGGCAAGAGAATGTTATGTATGACTGATTTGACTGAACATCTAACAAGGGTTGATGGCTGCATGTTCGATGTAGCCTACGTGAAGTTAGCAAGGCCGTTGACATGACAGGCCATCAGATTGTTAAAAATTAAACAAGGTCCAAGAAAAATGGCAATTAAGATCTAAACTTGGCTTTATAGCAGGAAGCGAGGAATTATGGTCAATGAGTGTTTTTGAGATTCGAAGTTTGTTTCAGTACTGGATCCTTTGCTTATCATGGTAAAATTACCATAATTTAAGCTTAAATATAGGGGGTTTGATTAAGAGGAACAAAACTGGAGACTGCAGGAAGATATCAGTAGCCTGGTCAAAATACAGGAAAGCAACAACAAAGTTAATCTGGAGGTGTGAAAAGGCATTTGGAAGGACAAACAAATTAGAGAAAGCAAAATATATGAGAGGTTTCTAAGTGTAGAGAAAAAGAGGCACCTTGGAGTGTACATGTACAGATCATTGAGGGTAGCAGGACACATAGATAAGGTGGTCTCAATAAGCACACAATGCACTTTCCTCAAAGGTCAAAATCTACAATATTAAAGTGGGGAGTTTGCGCTGAAACTACAAGAACACTAAACTGCAGCTGAAGTACTGCATACAGTGCTTGTCACTAAATTACAAGAACAGCGTGATCGCACGAAAGGAGGTATCAAAGTTATTCAGATCAATATTGCCAGGAATGGAAAATTTACCTATGAGAAGTAATCGGATAAGGTCAATTGTTTTCTTTGAAACAGAGGAATATAAGGAAAGACTTAAATGAAATGGATGCAATTATGAGCAGCCTAGATAGAGAGAACAGAACCTGCCGTGAACAGAGAGATCACTAACCAGGGGACATCATTTTAAATCAATTGCTAGAAGAGTATAAGGGAATTGAAGAGCTATATTTTCACCCAGAATTTGGTTGGGGTCTGGAACACCATCAGAAAAGACATTAGAAGCAGCAAACATGTGGATACATACTAGAGGTGCCATAACCTAGACAGCCAAGTAGATGGAAGGTAGGAAAGAAACTGGATAGCTCTTTCAACCAGCACAGACACAATGGGCTGAATTCCCACTTCTGTGCTGTAAATTTTTCTACGTTTGTATAAACCAACCATGCTTTTTAGGCTGTTAATCATTAAACTTATATCAAACTAAGAAACAATGTCCCACGGCAGACTGAAGTAGAGTCCATCTGGATCCAGACTGAATACTAATATAGCCTGAGGGTCAACCTTGTACAATAACGACTGCATTTGGGTTGAAGTGAAACCAGATGCCCATATACTGAGAGGGAAAAAAATCACAGCAAGAGAGCTCAAGACTTGTTCAACAGCTTCAGAGTTTTAAAGCTTTTCAAGAAATATTAAGTTGAAATATTAAGCTAAAATATAAATTTCCAAGCACAAGTAACACTGCCAAATGATGTTCCCAGCTCCTTTAACTCCAACAGACACTGACGAAGCAATACTGCTTTTTCATCATTAGCGTGCCAAAAAGATTGGCATGGCACGAGTGCTAAAAGATGTACCAGAATGACAGCAAAGTACCAGCTTCTTCCAAACAAGAAGAAAAAAAAAGATTAAAAATTGGAACATATTATAGTTACAATGTAAATATATTAAATATTTCATAAAATATGCCAAGTTACACACAAGGTTATAGAGTCATACAGCACTGGTACAGACCCTTCGGTCCAACAGTCCACGCCGAACATAATTCCAAACTAAACTAGTCCCACTTGCCTGCTCCTGGCCCATATCCCTCCAAACCTTTCCTAAGCATATATTTATCCAAGTGTCTTTTAAATATTGTAACTGTGACCACATCGAACACTTCCTCAGGAAGCTTATTCCACATGCAAACCAGCCTTTGTGTAAAAGATTTGCCTCTCATCTTTTTTAAATTTCTCTGCCCTCTTGCCTTGAAATTCCCCCATCCTAGGGAAAAGACAGCTACCATTAACCCTATCTGTACCCCTCATGATTTTATAAACCTTTACAAGGTCACCTATCAACCTCCTATGCTCCAGCGTTTTTTATATATTTGGAGTAATCCCAATTATATAACCCTTTTAAAATTACAGTAATGGACTAGAAACCCAAAATGTCTTACCTTCAAACTCCATGATGGCACATACAAGAAAAATACTACAAAAATCCATATCATTCACAAATATCCCTCAGGATGGAAAACTTGTCATGTAAAGGGAGTCCAAGTCTAACCTGACATTGAAAGACTGCTGGGTGAAGAATGTAGTGTAAGACCAAAATCAAAAAGCCCAATAAAAAAAAAAGTGAAATTCTGCAGTGAGCAACTTACCAAAGCATGTCCACCATCGCCAAACACAAGTTGGACTTTTTTTTTTTTATTCATTCATGGAGCGAGGGTGTCATTGACTAGACAGCATTTATTGCCCATTCTGAATTGCCCAGAGGGCAATTAATAGTCAACCACATTGCTGTGGGTCTGTAGTCACATGTAGGCGAGACCAGGTAAGGCTGGCAGTTTCCTTCCCTAAAGGACATTAGTGAACCAGATGGGTTTTTCCAACAATCAACAATGGATTCACGGTCATCATTAGGTCTCTAATTCCAGATATTTATTGAATTCAAATTCTATCAACTATCATGGCGGGATTTGAACCCAGGTCTCCAGAACATTATCTGGGTCTCTGGATTGACAGTCCAGCAATAATACCACTAGGCCATTGCCGCTCCCATGTCTGAATATTGCTGACTTCCCGAATTATTGCAGCTCCAGGACTACTCAAAAAAGGTCAACATGATCCAAGATGAGGCATCCACTAAGTTAAACATGTATGTGCTCTCAATGCACTGTACCCACAACTGCTTAAATGATGCACTGCAACAACTTGCCAAGGCTACTTTGACAGCACCTTCCAAACAGAAGAACTACAGCAGATGCATCAGAAAACACCATCTGCAAGTTCCTTCCAAGTCACATACCATTCTGACTGAGAATTATATAACCATGCCTTCATCATCACCCTCCTTAACAGCACTGTGGCCATACCTACATCACATGGACCGCTACAGTTCAAGGAGACAGCTCAGTAACACTTTCAAGGACAGTCAATAAATGCTGGTTTTAGCCAGACAAACCAATATCCAAGACTCAACCTGGAAATACTTCAGCCTCAAATCAAAAAAAAAGACTTGGGCAATCATAGCTCATTAAACCCTATTCAGCATCACATTTCCTGCAAAAAAAAAGATTTAACTATACTCTTGGAATCACATTGGTCAACCAACAAGCAAGACTTCATCACCATCACTGGAATTGGCCTGTTTCAAAAATAGCAAGATCAGAGTGCTTCATTTATTTTACGTCAACTTATGGATTTCTGGCACAAGTATAGGAAACACTGAAAACAAATGCCAGCATGCTACGGAAAATGTTTATTTGTGCTACTCACTTAGCTAGATAGCCTGATCTTAAAACTGTACAGCTAACAAACCAGCAGAAAATGGCAGCTAAGGTTTAACCATTATTGTTCAATAATTTCCTTTAGCAGCGCCTTCAGAATTTCAAAATAATGGCTTTATTATTTTATCTAATTAATTACTTTCCTTGCCAACTGACTTTCTTACTCTGCCTCAAGCTATAAATTCTGCAAATAGGTGATTTGCCCAGTTTTTTGCATGAAATTAGATGGTATGCCAACACACATTATCTGGTCTCACAACTATACCCAATCATGCCTTTGCCAAATATCTGCACCTATGTAGTCCCAGCTGACAGCCTTCATATTAGGAGCAGGAACATTAGGTTACCAGTAGCAGAGTGAACTGCAGCATTTTTGCTATTGCTCAATCTGAACAATATTTTCACCACAAGCCAGAAATGAAACTAGGAAACCTCTTGCTTTGTATTATTCAGACACAGGCATTATCTCTAAGCCATTGGGTGCATACTCAGCTACTTAACCATTATTCAAGTATATCTACTTCCCTTATATTCTCCCAAATAATGGAGTACTATACCAATAGATTTGATTCCACTTAAATTGCAAATGGGCTACCATTTCACTCAAATTGGAAAACAATCAACATTCTAATGATTTGCAGTACATGATTTCCAAGTATTCAATAATACAGACCTTCTATATTCGTATGCATTTTCACAAGGAGTTGGGGTAGATAAACATAAATAGGTGAATAATTTGAGTTATATGGATAAACATTAGCTTTGTCATGATGACAATGAATTGTCTAGGGGGAACAGATCGTAAACACCAACATCAGCTCTACTGCTGGGTTCCTGCCATCGCTGGTTTCAGCATTCAAGCCCAATGATCTAGTGTCAACAGTATTATTAATCCCCCAACAAATGCCCTCCAACATATTTTTTTAAATGGAAAAATGATACCATTGCCTGTGATCAGAAACAACTGCCAGTAAATCACTCTACCCACTCAGTAACTATTAAATAGCATTTTGTGGGTAAACACATTAAGGTAAAAACATGAAATGTCTCAAAGGTGCAAATTTACGAAAAACTCAATACAACATATTGATAACCAGAAAAAAAATTTTATTCACTGGCATTTAAAAATTTATTGTAAATTGTTAGTATTCTCATATGCTTAAGACTCTCAAGATTAACAGTACCCTAAGTAAATATACATTAAATTCATATTGGACAATTGTTATTTAATGGAGTGATGAAAGGAATGGTGCAATGTCTTAAAAGTTGTTTTTTTTTTAAGAAAACAGAGAACTCCTACTGTATGGTGCAGTAAATTCAATTTAATATTAAAATCAAATTGGATGATCTTTTCCATCCCACAGATCACCTACAAAGGCCAAATGAACCCCTAAATTGGGATGATAAAAGACAACAAATGAGGACGTAGAGGTCTCAATTCTGCACCGTCATTCAATAAACTCATCTGACTGGGCCTTAACTCCACCTTCCTGCCCACCCCTGAAAACCCTCAACTGTATTTTAGATTAAAAATCTGATTCAACCAAGAATACATTCAATAATGCAAACTTCACCATTTTCTGAGGGGAGAAGAATTCCAAAGAATAATGACCCTTAAAAACAAAACAATTTCTCCACATTTCTGCCTTAAATGGAAGACTTTTTTTTTTAATCAGTGGCTCCTGGTTCTCAAAATACATTCCCAGCATCGACCCTGGCAAGCTCCCTCAGAACCTTGTGTTTCAATAAAATCACCTCAATCTTCTAAATTCAAATGCATACAGGATCAATTTGCTCAGCCTCTCGTCACAAGCCAGACTTTCATTCCAGAAATTAGCGGATAGTGTGTCTGTGAATTATTTCCAAAGCAAATATCTCTCAGGGCAGAAGGCCAAAACTATACTCTTGGCATTGTCTCACCAATGCCCGTGTAGTTGTAGCAAGACGTCCCTATGATAAAAGGTCAAGATTCCATTTACCTTTCATGAGTTACTGCACCTGAATGCAAACTCTTTAATGATGCATGTACAAAGTCACCAAGATCCCATACTACAACATTCTGCAGTCTCCTGAATTCAAGTAATATCCTGCTTCTCTATTCTTACTGCCAATGTGGGTAACCATACATTATTTTCACATTCTACTCCTCTGCCAGCTTTTTGCCCATTCACTGAACCAATCTATATTCCTTTCCAGGCTCTTTTCATCCTCCTCAGAACATACTGTCTTATCTATTTTTCCTTATTATCAAAACAAAATGGCTACATACACTTAGTCACTTCAACTAATTAGTGTATATAATAAATAACAGTGAACCCAGTACTGAAATCTGCAGCATTCCACCAATGAGTCTGCCAACCTGAAAATGGTTAGTTTATCCTGTTTCCGGCTTTTTGGTTATTGTCTAGTCATGATAATATATTATACAATATGAGAACTCATGGTCTTGGGTGTAAGGCACCTTCTTCAATGCCTTTTGCAAATCCAATACCTTATAACTACTGGTATTCCTTTATCCACCCCATATGTTGCGTTCTCAAAAGAACTAAGAAATTTGTTACACACCACTTCTCTTTCACATCCCCTTCTATAGGAATCCCAAAATACTTCATGTGCCCAAATGTGCCAATGTGCCAAGTAACTTGGCATGGAACAAGATAAAAAAATTCAAACCTATGGCATTCTGCACTAAATGGTTTCATATCTTAGAACAGGCAATAATAATACTATTTTAAGTAGGACTACACTTTGACAGTTGTTAACAGTCTGTGGTTTCTCATTCCTTTATAACTTCTACAAATATATAAAAAAAAAAAAAAAAAAAAAAAAAAAAAAAACTTTTCTTTGCTACAAAATCGGTCAAGTTAAAAAAAAAAGTCCACAAGTTACAATAGTACTCCAGGCAAAGAATGAAAAATCCAATTTGCAGTCATTTCTAAAAAAACGTAATTGCCACAATGACTTTGCCAACATAGGGTAACCATTAATTTGGACTAACCATCTTTCAGTTCTCAATATAGTCTAAAAATTAATGTCTGAAATTGCAGTCTGGGTTGGAGGGATACAAGAATAAGATGCAGAAATATGGTGAGAACTGTTGCTCATGAATGGTAAATACTGACAGGTTACTTGGGCTGCACGGCCTGATCCCTCATTATAAATATATATTTCTGTTGTCATGACCCCAGCAGTGACAATTGGACAGATTTCAATTGAAATCTCATTTGATATCATATTTGTTTTTAAATGGCATGGTGATCTTTCACTGAAACATTTAGCATATAATGTTGTGGATTTGTCTTTAACAATAAAACAGATGTTTATCAGACAAAAGAAATTAAGATAAAATTAAATAAACTAAGTACTTAATATGACAGTTTGAAAGATTTCAAAACACACAGCACAATACAATTCCAGCTATTCCCAATGCTATCCTTTCACAGTACTCAAATGAGAGAGAGAGAGAAAGCGCATTCCCTTTCTCTCACATCTATAGGTTTGACAACTCTTTGTCCTCCACTTTCCAGGTTTGAGTTTAATCCTCTTCCTTAATTATTTCCACCGTCAAGCTTAAAATTTTCTTAGCTTGAAATAGTCCCTTCACAGTTCTAACCAAACATTTCTGGTTGGAAATTTTAAAATTAAAATCTTTACACTGTTTACGCAGAGTTCTGAACTAACCCCTTTCCCCAGGGGACACGGTTTTTACATTTGATCTCATCTAAGTCTTATGCAAACTGCCCCCAAATGTTGTCTAATTTACACATTTTTCTTAAGTACAAATCGATTCTCCCAAAGCAAAACTTTTCAATGTTTGATCTTGCCAACCAAAACTTTTCAAAACATAAACAAATTCCCATCATCACTCCAGCAAGGTTTCAGTCACCTGCTCTCTGACACATACTGGTTTAAGATTGTGGCTCCCAAAAGACTGCCAAGTTAATAATTAAACCCCTTCATAAATACAGATACTAGTTCAAATTTCAAACTCAGTAAAATAATACTTACCGATTTATATATGTATCATATTAATTTTTTTTATTTATAGTATCCCCATGTGGGAACAGGCCATTCAGCCCACCAAGTCTACGCCAACACTCCGAACAGCATCCCACGCAGACCCATCCCCCTACCCTATCCTGTAACCTTGCATTTCCCACGGCTAATCCACCTAGCCTACACACCCCTCAACACTACGGGAAATTTAGCATGGCCAATCTACCTAACTTAGATGCCTTTGGACTGTGGGAGGAAACGGGAGCACCCAATGGAAACCCATGTAGACATGGAGAGAATGTGCAAACTCCACACAGACAATCACCCGAGGATGGAATCGATCCTGAGCCACCGCAATTTTGTATGGCCTATTTTTGAAAGTGTCCTCACCTTAAAAGCTCTCCAACTGAGCTGGATTTATACGTTGCATTCTCACTCTTGCACTGTACTGTATTATGAAAACCCATTAAAACAATAGATTTTCACACTGCTCAGTCACACTTTTACTTTTGTTGAGCAGGAACCCCATTGTTCCGTTCACAATACATGACATGTAGCCTATGTAGATCAACATAAACTACAGGAGTTTTAAAATGGCCTAAGAATTTAGAACATTACGTTTCAGATTTTTCCAGTGTTACAACTAATATTTGTATATATAGTTTTTGTGTGTGTAATGCTAGCTTTGAGTTTAATATGATTTAAAGTGATATTAAAATGCTTATAGACACTGGAATGAACAGAAATGATTTGTGGCAACATTTCACACTCACATCTTTAAAAAGTATTACATTTGACCATATTGGTCTCCTGTTTATAGTTTCGGTGCCATGTCTCCCATAGAGGAACAATACAATATCAACACTAGTGGTATCGGCTGCATTTCTACAAACAAAAAGCAGAAACAAAGATTTCCAATGTAATATTGTGGTTAGTACAGATAAAAATACACTCCTACAAGACATAGCGAGACTAACTCTAAGCTCAAGGACACGGTGAAAATTGCTACCATTCCTCATTTACACCCAGATAATTGTTTGCCCTTCAGGTTTCGAGCAAACAAAAGCAGCCATTTAGGATTTGGCATAAAATGGGAAGTCAGTTCTCCATTTTTGAACTTGACCATCATTTCTACTCAAATTGAGGGAATAAAAAAATTTACCTTATTGTAAATACTGTTGCCATATTGTATCAGCTTGCACTCTTTGTTCATGTTTTACAATAAAAATACCTCAGGCTGCTTGAATCATTTTGTACTTCAAAAATCCAATATCATATGCAGCTCAAAATGCATGAAAAACTGCCAAGTAGCATATTAGAGACATAATGAGGTTGGAGTGAACTATTAAAGTTATACAATGCTACAATATCTTGAAAATAAATTACATACATCATCACTATTTCAGCACCTTAATTACTTAGACACTTCCAAAAATCCTATAAAATGTTTCTATTATTCCCCCACTCAAAATGTTTCTGCAGTTTTGTTTACAACTGCCACATAAGAATGCACAGCTCCAAAACTGTTAGTCTCCCAAGTGAACTAAAAATTATATTAAGTAATAAAAATGGCTCTTTGCTTCTGTAAACTGACACACACTAACTAGATAGATCACACATACCACATCTTAAACTGGGGCCCTGAATTTATTCCCAGGCCTATGACTTTTTTTTTAAAAAAAGTCAGTTTGAGATCAAATGACCAGATTCAGGTCACTTTAAACTATAAAGTTAGCACCCAACACATTCTGGGCCATAGTCTTGCAAATTGTTTTGCACACGAGGAACATGATTTCAATGACTTGCATTTATATAGCATTACAACATAGTGAAACATTCCAGGAGGCTTCAGAGGCATTATAAAACAATACTGGACATCAAATTTCATAAGCAGTTAATAGTAGAGATGACCAAAAGCTTGGTATAAGTGGCTGGTTTTAAGGGATGTCTTAATGAACAAGAGGTGTACAGGAAAAGAAGCTTAAGGAAAGATCTTATGATGTGAACTACTGAAGGCAAGGTAGCCAAAAGCAAGACTAAAGAAACAGAATTGGAGGATCAGTGTTCTCGGGACATTGTTAGAAATGCTAGAGATTACAGAATTGGGAGAAGACCAAGGAAGAATCTGTACACAATCTCTATTTTAAAAAAAAAAATCACAACACTACTGAACAATGAAGGGCATCTTGTACAAAGGTTGATGATTTCACAAGACTTGGTGAGAGTCAGGAAACAGGCAACAGACTTGGGAAAAGTTCAGCTTTACACAAGGTAGACAAATGGCCATAAGCGCTGATTAGTCAGAACTGGCAAGTAACAAAAGCCTGGGTGAAAGTTTCAGCAGATATGCAGAGATGGGGCAGAGACAGATCATGCTAGAGGCAGAAGTAAAACTGGTGGGAGCGAGCATACAGGGTTGCACTTCATGTGCAACTCTTAGCTGCATCCAAAGATTAGGTTTCCCCATATACAGTGATCACAAGTTGAAAGATTTTCTCCTGTCTCCCAGCTGCCATAGCAGCTACACTCCAATACAGACCCCTTAGTTCTACCATACACGAGGTCTCAAACAACACTGCCCCCAAGTACACCTAATCTCCATTTCTCTCCCAGTACGTACAACTATATAAAATAAAGAAAAACAGAACCTGCTGGAGAGACACAGCAGGTCTGGCAGCATCTATGGAGAGAAACCAGAGTTAATGTTTTTGAGTTCAGCAACCCTTCTTTAGAAGACAGTCCGGGAGGAGTGGTGGCGGTGGTAGTACTTTGAGGCCTGGAGTGGGGGGGGTTTGTGGAGACAGACAAAGAGAGCGAGAGCATGAACAACAGTTAGGTAGACAAAAGAATGAACCATAAAATGCCAGAGAAAAAGATAAGATAATAATGGGGACGATAAGCACGTGAAAATGTGTTGGCTATGATGAAAACAGCCCATGTCATGATAGGGCCTGTGGTGTGAGGTTGGACAATATACGTAGAAGATGAACCTCAAGTTCTAAAATTATTGAACTCAACATTGAATCCTGAAGGCTGCAGCATCCCCAAGTGAAAAAAAAATGCTGTTCTTCTTTCCTCCAGAGCCTCGCTGGAGCACTACAGCAGGTCCAAGGCAGAAATGTTGGCCAGAGAACACTGTTGTGTATTGAAGTGGCAAGCAACTGGAAGCTCGTGGTCAGCTTTTCAGACGGAATGTATATGTTCTGTAAAATGGTTGCCCAGTCTGTGTTTTGTCTTCCCGATGTAGAGGGGACCACATTGTGAGCAGCAAAAATAGATGAGATTGATGGAGTATAGGCAAATCACTGCTTCACGTGAACGGTGTGCCTGGAGCCTTGGATAGTGAGAACGAAGGCAGCAAACAGGCAGTTTTTGCCCATCTAGAAGAACTATTTTGTAATCAACCTGTTCAGAGATGTTATTACAAACCTCTGGAGCAGATGGGACTTGAACCCAGGGCTCCTGGCTCAGAGCAAGGGATACTACCACTGCACCACTTGAGCCCACCTTTTTTTGGTACAATGATAGATATAGTTGTGAAACTGAATCCTAAAAAACGCACCATTAAAATCTTGTACTAGCATCCAATAGTAAAAATGGAAATTAACTTATTTGATCATTGTAAATCTGTAGCACTAATGTACGGCATCTGTATAGTATAAAATCATACCTGCAGCAAATCTGCTGACTTGTTTCCACTCAAAAGATAATAGAAAATCTAGAATTGGATCCCCTAAAATACTATGTATGCTGGGTCAATTAAAATTTTTATGACTGCAATTGTTATGTTTTTGCTCGGCACATGTATCAAGGCAAAATGGGTAAAGGAAATTGAAGTACATCAATGTATCAAATAGCAAAATGGCCTTTCTGTTTGTGTCTCATGTTGTATTGCTCATCATATCTATGTTTTAATTACCCATTTTTAATTACCCATATTATACGTCTGTTCATTTCCTATTGTTATGTATTCATCACACTTTTCCATCAACGTGCACAATGTCCACATTTACAATGGATATTACCTTCATAAACTTGCAATTAAACCATTCTGTCTGAAGCATCTCAATGTCACATTTGCTAGTTCATTTTGCCTATTCTGTAAAAATACCCCTATGTTGCAGTTATAGAATCATAGCGATATACAGCACGGAAACAGACCGTTCAATCCAACTCGTCCATGCCAACCTGATATCCTATGTATATCTAGTCCCATTTGCCAGCATTTGGCTCATATCCCTCAAAACCCTTTTCTATTCATATGCCCATCCAGATGCCTTTTAAACGTTGTAATCATACCTGCCTCCAACACTTCTTCTGGTAGCCAATTCCATATATGCACCACGCTCTGCGTGAAAAAGTTGCCCCTTAGATCCCTTTTGTATCTTTCACCTCTCACCTTAAACCTATGCTGTCTAGTTTTGGACTCCCCCACCCTGGGGAAAAGACCTCGCCTATTTAGCCTAACCATGCCCCTCATGATTTTATAAACCTCTATAAAGGTAACCCCTCAGCCTCTGACACTCCAGGAAAAACAACCCCAGCCTATTCAGCCTCTCCCTATAGCTCAACCTTATTTTTCTCTTTAAGGTGACATAACTTTTGCTAAAAGAAATGTAAAAATAAAGAAACTGCATAAATTTAAAACAGTGACTGAATAGTGTCTGTGTCCTAGTCTAATAATCCCATGCTCTGTAAACCAACTTTGTTTTAAAACTACACTTAGTTTTGACTATCCATTGGATGCCCCAACACATCAATGGTTATTTATATATTTATGAAGTCTGTGTATAATGAAAGGACCAAGCAATAGTAAGAACATTTCTGACATCACATTCCATCTATAACTTGACTTTTTTCTTTAGTCCAAGTATTATTTATTTAACTTGCTTAAACACCTAACTTTTAACAATAAACATTTATTACATTGGAAACTGAATTGCTTCATGCCATGCTCATAGCAGTTAGTACATAGAAACAAGTTAAACTGGTAGCATTAAGTCTGACGACTGAAGTAACCCTCTATTCTTTGAAGCTGACTTTATTTGTACTACGCTTGTTTGAAACTTGAAAATAGATACATTGAATACAAATATAATTGCATGTCTTACAAATTAAAATTGGAGCATTTTCTAAATATTATAACATTATGTAATGACTGAGAATATTGGTTAAAAAAATTTGAATGAGTATCTGTCACACCCTTTCACGGGTAGCAGAATACTGTTCTCAATTATCATTTATGCCCCTTTTCAATACTCCACAACATAAGCTGCAACCATATACAATGCTGATTTACTAACTGAAAATTATAGGTAGCTGAAGTAAAACAAGATACATTACATTGTGTTTTTCATTGTCTACCAAATATACAACTGTCAATTA
The DNA here is from genome assembly GCF_021869965.1 of Rhincodon typus. Taxonomy (NCBI): domain Eukaryota; kingdom Metazoa; phylum Chordata; class Chondrichthyes; order Orectolobiformes; family Rhincodontidae; genus Rhincodon; species Rhincodon typus. The sequence goes on from NC_063337.1 coordinate 49,755,343, forward strand.
AAATTAAATGTTATAAGGAGCATCAAGTTTAAACAAAAATAAGGCTCAAAATTCTTCTCACCGGTCCCATAATAAAAGACATTTTAATTGAAAAAACCAGAAAAATTATCTTTAATTTGGACAGGCACTGGTAAAAAAACACTATGCTCAAAATGCTATTGTGCTAATGATAAACAATACACTGATGAGCTGCAGAAAGTTTAAAAATGGGAGCAATTTTTAAAAAGGTTTTAAATTGGATGCTTGGAATCTATGGTACAAAACTCTCATGCACTTTTGTACTGAACATATCTTCCTGCATCCAACACAACAGCAGCCAAGGGAATATTTTTTCCAGTCGAAGTTGGTCATTCCTAGGCATTGTCAGCATAAATTTAATACGTGAAGCAATTGTCCAAGTTGGACAAATAAAAAGAGACTGTCCGGTGTGGCACAGTGATGAATATGGTTTCAAATTCCAATTTCCAGCCTCAAATAGGCCTTGATTCTATAGTTGAATCCACCAACTCTGCGCAAAGAAGTTAGAAAACCAACCAGTGCTGTTGATACTGCTCCTCTTCAGTGATGCCCTCTTCAAAGTACACATGGTAAAAGGTGAGGACTGAGGTCAGATTCTGCTGAGATAGCCTTCATAATAACAATGACTATTGACAGGTTTAAATTTGAAGTATTATGGGGCAGTCAGTCATCGCCCGTGAAACCAGATACTGGAAGTCAATTACTTCAGAAGTAAAAGAAAATTAGGGACATATTTAAAAGACAAAGCTTAGAAGTTCAATCACTGTACTCAATCAAAGTCTCAATAAACATTTACATGGATTGGGAGAAAACAAAATGAGTTGAAGTGAAATCAGCTTGTCATGAGAAAAACATAGGGTGAACCATAACTATTATTTATTAGGCATCTGTTAATCATCGCAGCACTTCTAAAATTTGGCTTGCACATTAACTTAGCATAATACACAGGGCGTGTCATGTATCATTTTAGCTTTTGATGAGCACTACAAATTCCATTGATCACCTGTAACTTGTAGCATATTTAAACATCAAGATACTGCAAAACGTACTTGCAGACATTTGCTTTGTGTCTGTCACAATCAAGCCAAAAATTTGAAGTTATATAAAATGTGTTGCAAAAGACATGAAGAAATTAAAACATAATAGTTGCGATGCAACACGCCACTTTAGGTATGCAAAGTAATGTTTTCCTTGAGGAATCGTCCCAATCGTTTTTTCTGAACAATCAGCATAAAGCCAATAAATGAAAAATCTTCTTGGAATTGGTAAAAAAAAAACTGCTTAAAATTCATCGAGGATGTCTGCCATGTACACTTCTGAATAGAAATGAATACCAAAAGTTGCCTTGACATCCAATACAACTAAAATAAAACCTTTTAAGTTACAAACAAAAAAAACTGTTGGGCACAAAAAAACAAAACAAAGCCGCCTTTTCACTTAAACAGGTCAATGCAATAATCTTTTCACATCAGATTTGGCATTAAGTTTGGGCACCGTGAATCTGATTAACATTAAATAACAAGCTTTAATAACCCCCTCATTCCTTTACTTCCCTTCCTTATTCTCATTTTCTGTGAATTTTACATTATGTGATATTGATTGAATGGTTTAAAAAGTCTAAATTATGTTATTTCCATAAAATATGCAAGTATACAGGCAAACATTAAAAATATTCAGTGCACCCCACTCTCCTTATGGCTTGAGCTGTCGTGGCAGTGGCCCAATAGAGTGAAGTAATTGGCGCAAGCATGGATGATCAACAAAGGCTTTCTCGTTTCAAGTGATCCAGCTGGCTGGTACGCCCCGATCAACATAAGCATGCAGAGGATGTAGTGTGAACCGTTGTTGTTTGGAGGAATTAACGGGATAAAAGATGACTGAACTTAACCACATCAGGTACCACACTGGGAAAGCAAAAAGAAATGAAGCTAATTTCCTCTTGTCTGGGACCTCTCCACTTGAGTGATGCCTGAATTCAGAATTCCTTATGAATATGTTGATCGGACACTGGTCTGAGAGTTCTCTTCAAATTAACGTGCAACCAACATCTCAACCCAGTTGTGACAGGATTTAAGAATTTCACACTTCAAATTCGGCTCAAAATCATTTTGAGCTTCTCCTGTTTTGTGCGTGTGTTCGCCTGTAGCTTTATCACCCTGAAGTCGGAGTCATTGCCAGCTAAAACCTAATCAATCCTTAACACTGCAACATTGAAGAAACAGGATCTAGAGTACACCATTTATAAAATTTGATTCTGTTGGAATAAATGTGGTTACACACATAGGGGATAAGCTTTGTTATGGGACATAGAAATTCAAGAAATTACACAAACCTTGTACACTTGCCCATATGTACCGTTTCCGACCACTTCAACCAATTCAAATATGCCCGCTGGGTCCTGAAAAGAAATTTTTTTAAAAAATGTAATTATATTGTAAATCCCAAATCTGATCTAGCCGGATCATGGTGAAATGCAGCTGTTGCGCCCTATTTCCAGGCACATGCCAATACATGCACAAACAAAGAAAGCTCTCAACTACCCCTGTTCTTCCCATCAAAACCTAACTACAAAAAAACCTGACAACTAACTGATTTGAACAAAATGAATTCACTTTTCTGTGCGAATGCTATTGAACAATCGTATCCGTTTGCGTCTAGAGAGTTCACATTGTCTTTCTATAAACTGTTTTTCTTCTCTCCTTCAAAACCAAGCGTACACTCACCCGCAAAGAGGAGAGATCTATCTCCACCAGACTTTTAGCAGGAGAGTCGTTCGCCATTTTCGTTAAATTTGTCTGATATTTTCTTCTTTACTGTCCTTGTCGGGTGAGATTCGTGCATTTAGGATTGCATACGAGCTTTGGGAAGTTGCTTCCTCCTCTTCTTTATGCCATGATCAAGTGGCAGTAACTCGAGCTCCCAGCTCTCCCTCCTTCCCTGAGCCACACAAACACAGGAAACCGCCCGGGCTCTCTCTCTCTCACTATCTCGCTCACTGACTCACACTCGCATCGAGAGCGAGACTCCGCCCCGCCCCGGGAGCACGCGGCCGACCGGCCCGGAGTAGGGGGCGCGCGTGCTCAGGCTTGGGCTCGAGCTTGCACGTCGCCGCCTACCCGCTGGGCGCGCTCCCTCTAGCAGCGCTCTCTCTCTCCCTCCCCTGCCTTCCCACACAACTGCAGGTTCGGCACAGGCACCTTGGGAGCTACCGCTTCATCCAACGGGTTCTGCGCTTATTCATTCAGTGCCAGGTTTTCAGCCTCTGCTTGTTGCTGACTTTGAGCGTGTTGGTGATTCCAAGCGAAACAAAGACAGGCTCTGTCTCTGTTATGTTCTCGGGGCGCGTGCACGAGCCCTATCTGTGCGGTGTGCGCGCACCCGCGCACGCTGTGAAACCCTTGCAACGCGTCAAACACCAGCGGAAAACACGCAAAGCTTTTGGCTTCTGGGTAACATCCCGGTCTGTCCCCCCGCCCAACAACAGAAGAGCAGAAGAGGCTGTCCGCAAAGCCAGACAAAAAGGTCATTCATATTCATAAAGGGGTGTGGTGAGGAAATGAAAAAAACAGTTCACCAAAGTTTCCGGCACAATTAATGAGAACACAGGGTAGGATTTGCAACGGGCATCTAAGAAGCTATATTGGGCAAGTTAAATAGGAGTTCGTCAGGTTAATTACTCCATAGAATGTAAACATTGAAGAAAAACACATACACAATAACATGAGAATCTTGTAACCTGGGTCGCACATCGGTGTCAGGCAATTACAAAGCTTAACACGTTAGAAGTGTTTTCATGGAACCTTCCGATAAAAAAAAGTGGAAACTGACAGTTGTGGTTTAACACATTATGCATGAAATATCGTGGGACAAGAACATCTACAACGTCGACAATATAAACATTGAGTGCAATTTCATCTCACGATGGGCCGAAGGGCCTCGTTACTGCTGTAAAACCTCTATATCTCTAATTTCCTTGACAACTCCATGTGCAGAATATTAGTAAACGTCTGTTAACTGAAATCGGACATTGAAACGCGAAGATTGCAAGTCATTGTTTGAACTGTAAAACGGCGTGTTTTTGTACTGCTCATACAGAAGAGAACGTAAGGGATAATTTTGAATTGTAAAATGAGAGTAACAACTTTTTTTTAAGTGTTAGCAGCCAATACACACAGCGAACATATATATGCGCCAACAAGTTCAAGGCTCAGATGTATTTGCATTTTTAACGTGTTATATTTGACAGAGGCGAAGTTTTCATTAAAACGACTATTGGTCGGCTTCTTATTTTGGCTGTCTGTCGATCACAAGTTACCGTTGTAGTGAAGCTGACACATAGAAATGAAAAATCGATGAAACCAGCATTTCTACAATCGTCAGGATGAAAACATCTGCAAGGAACATGTTCTCCAGTGATTCATCACATATAGCGGCTGGAATTATTTAATGCAGCAGATAACTATGACGTGTTTGCTTTGTACAATGAGGAGCTGTGATCAATCCTTGAAAGCCGACGGGAACTTGCATTCTGTGATCGTCCACCGAAAATGCATTTAAAAGCACTTTGTTTCGCTGTAACAAGTTATACAAGAATATTTCATCAAATATCAGACATTAAATGTTGCAACTGGCTGTAATATGTGTTCGACAAGCTGCAGCTAACCAGTTGATAAGTGTAACGAACCGCACTTAAACATGGTGAGAAAGCCGATCAAGTATTGTAAAAAGTGTATGAAAATACTGCAGCTAAACCAGATGCGCAGCGCTACAACCAAAAAGGTGCTGGCGCCCCAGAAGAAATTGAGAATGAGCAAATTTCACCTGGAGCACACTTTCAAGTGAACGATCTTAAGTACATGGTTGGGTGAGGTGTCGTCTACTTCGATGCACAAAAAATGCTTTATTAAAAAAACACACTGACTTTCTGAAAAATGAAAGACTTGCATTTGTAAAGGGTTTTTCACCATCATCGAAAATGTCCACACATTTTACAGCTATTGAGGTATTTGTGATCTTTAATCACATTTGGGAAAGGAACCAGTTAATTTGTAACCAACAATCTGATTATACACACACTGTTTTTGTGAAGTTGGTTCAGGAATAAATATTGATCAACACATTTGGCATAATTCCCCTGATTGCCAAAACTGCGTTACGGGATGTTTTGCATCAATCTAAGCAGGTAGCTGAGGGATCAGTTTAACACATCAACGGAAAGACTGTACCCTGACAGTGCAACTTTGCCTCAATCGGAGGGAAAGTTCCACGATATCGGAGCGTCAGCCTGGAACTGTGTGCTGAAGTCCTAGTGTGAGACTCGAATCCTTAACTTTATGACTCAAAGGGAAGAGCATTATAAAAAATATTTTGTGCCCACAAGGATTAACACGTTGGTGACTAAATTGAACAGCCTCCAAAAGTGGGTACAGGGAACTGCAAGTATGTGCAATTCAAAATAAGGATTTAAATGATCTAAAATCGAATACTTTTTCATATTCAGTTTCAGGTGTTTTCAACCCAGTTAGAGTACAATTGAATACAGATGAAGCTGCATTCTCCCCAAAATGGGATTTAACCCATTCTTAGGAAGGCATCTCTTGCCATACTCGTGTGATTGATTTACAATTTTCAATACAATCATTTATCCGTTTAGTGTCCCTGAGAGTGTTTGTTTATAAATTTAATATCCGGCAGTACATTGGGAGTTGTTTTAGTGGTTCACTTTCACTAGTAATTGGATTGGCATTTTGGAATTAATTTGCTTTCGGATCCCAACTTCCACTTCAACTGGAATTGCCTAGTTCAAGCAGAACAGGAATTGAAACCAAGACCTTCAGGTCTGGTGGTTCAACTATGAACCATAACAGTTAACCATGATGAGGTGTCTTATTCTGTATTGGATGATATTATTGCCGAAAAATATGAAATAAATTCAAAATACAATTTCTGCAGTGATTATGAATGTATGTGATTGTTATATTTGTTACTGGTTAAAAATAATGAGCAATAGGCCCAAAATATTCATGGTAGACAGGGTAAAGCTCCCAGTGGTAATCTGTATTCTATTAAATTGCAGCAACAACCTTTACCCCAGCGTTTTAGTAGTACATCTTAAATGATGAAGTGAAACCAAGTGGAAAAACAACTTTTGTAGGAGTACCATTACAAAAGCCAGAGATAGCAAGAACTGCAGATGCTGGAGTCAGAGTCAACAAAGTATGGAGCTGGAGGAACACAGCAGGTCAGGCAGCATCAGAGGAGCAGGAAAGTCAATGTTTCGGGTCCGGACCCTTCATCAGACCCTACACTGTGCTGACCATTACAAAGACCATTTGAACAAGATGCAAAATGCAACTATGATTATTCCATTACAAAAGCAATATATTGTCAATGCTGGAAATCTAAAATGAAATGGAAAACGTTGGAAGTTTTCAGTAAGATAGTATCAATGGTGAGAGAAACAGAGTTAACATTTAAGATTAATTACCTCTTGTTGGAACCGGGAAACATTAGAACTGGAATAGGTTTAAAGTGAAAGGAAGGGAGATGGGAAAAGAACAAGAGTGAAAGGTTTGAAACGAGATAGAAGACTGAAGAGATTAAGCAACAAATGAATTGAGGGTGCAGAACCAAAGGGAGTGCTAATGAGATAGACAAAGAAACAAAAGATATCAGTTGAAGAAGCCTCTCTGCTCCTATGATGCTGCTTGGCCTGCTGTGTTCATCCAGCCCTGCACCTTGTTGTCTCTTATATCAGTTGAAGAGCTGTGAATGGACTATGAAAGCCTACTGCCCAAAAGCAATAACAAAGGAACAGAAGTCTAAAACTGAACCCTGGAAAGGAAAGGAAAAGAAAATAAAACAGGGACTCAGTCGAGGTATGAAATTGTTGAAGTAATTGAGTCTAGAAGGTTGTATAGTGCATGATGGAAAGATGAGGGACTCTTTCTCGAGTCTACATTGAGCTTCAGTGGAACACCACAGAAAGCCTTAGATAAAGAGGTCAGCATGAGAGCAAAGTGAAGAAATAAAGGTACAAAACATTTCTGAGGAAGGGTCACCGGACCTGAAACATTAACTCTGCTTTCTGTCCACAGGTGCTGCCAGACATGCTGAGCTTTTCCAGCAATTTCTGTTTTTGTTTCTGATTTCCAACATTTGCAGTTTTTTTTTTGTTTAGTGGAGAATTAAAAATGTGTCTAGAAGCTCAGGGTCTTGCTTGCAGACAGAATGCATTTATTCTGCAAAGAGATTCCTCAATTTCAATTTGGTGTCCATACTGTAAAACAGACCTGCACAAACTCAGTTCTGCCTTTAATTGTTAATACACAAACACCTTTTAAAAAGAATCACTGGCGTTGTTGGTTGGTTTGCCGAGCTAACTGGTTTTCATGCAAATGTTTCATCTCCCTTCTAGGTGACATCATCAGTGCTGTGTAGCCTCCGTTGAAGCGCTGTTGTTCTGTCCCGCTCTGAATTTATATGGTCCGGTCTATCATGGTTGGCAGTCTTGTTTCCGGTTTTGTACTGTAATTGTATGTAGATGGGGTCTATTTTAATTTGTTAATTGCATCGACGGTTGAAAACTAGACCTACTGGAATTCTTGTGCTTGTCTTTGTCTCGTTTGTCCTAGTACTCGTAACTTTGTCTCAGTCAAATTGATGTCTTTCTATGTTGGAGTGTATTGAAACGAGGGAAAATTGGTCGTGCTGTTTTGCTGCAAGTCGGTGTTCAGGTATCCTGGTGGCAGGTTTCCTGCCCATCTGTCCTATGTGGTGTTTCTCGCAGTTGCTGCATGGTATTTTGTATATCACATTTGTCCTGCTTATTGTGGGTATGGGGTCTTTCATCTTTGAGAGCTTGGCAAACCAACCAACAACTCCAACTGCAACCCGAGTACAGATCTTCATTAAAACATTAAAAAAATCACTGGATAACCACTAGGAGTAAGCTATCTAGCTTATTTTACCTTTCATAACCTGAAGATTGCAAGGTTATCTAATGGTATCTCACCTAGTTTTTGTCTAAGATCGGCAGTCTCTGGACAGATCAGGCTAAAGTTAGCCCCTTCTCAGACCATATGGACTGATAACATAATTTGACATGACTGTGATTTTTTAGAACCTTTGCATTTTTTGGTATTTGTCTTTTTCAAAGAGTCCATCAAACTAAATCTCTTTCAATTGGAGTATAATAAGAGGATATTTCAAATAATAATAGTACATGGGAAAATGAAACACTCTGATGTGAGGGTTAGGGCACAAGTCATGATTATGTTTAAATTACATGTTACATTTTTTGCTAATGAGACACTGTCCTAACAATCCTTTGAGAATGAGGAAGTACTGGCCTCTGCTCTTAGCTGGATTGTTGATACTGTCTGAT
>NC_063337.1:49764246-49774626 GCF_021869965.1 Rhincodon typus
CTTGACCCAACCTTCTCCCGTTGGATGCAAGATTCAACCATATTGTGGTTGCATTTAACACAAGGGGAGATAGTAACAGTATGTTTGAGTTTCACCATTGTCAGATATTGAAATTTGAATTTAACCAATATTTGGAATCAAGATTTGTAATAAAATACTGAGATAATGATGCCCATGTGACCACAGTTGATTGTCATGAAAATCCATCCAGTTCACTGATGTCCTTTAGGGAAGAAAATCTGCTGCAAGGAAATCATCCTAACCTGGTCTGGCCTACATGTGACCCCAGACCGACAGCTATCTGGCTGGCTCCTAACTGTGCTCTGGCCAAAAATGTCCTTTTGTCTACTGACCATGTCTCATGGGCAAATTTTAAAAAAAGTATGATAGCTAAATTTGCTGATGACGTAAAATGGATAGGGAGAATTTTGAAGAGGATATAATGAGCCTACTAAGAGAGAGGTTAAGTGAGTAGGCAAAGATCTGCCAAAAGGAGTACAATGTGGTTAAGTGTGAAATTGTCCAGTTTGGCAGAGAGAATGGAAAAAACATTATCCTAATGCTGATAAGATTCAGAGAAGTCTGAATGCCCCGGTGTATGAATCGTAGGTTAGGCTGCAGGTACAGCAAGTAATCAGGGAAATCAATAGAATGCTCTGGTTTATTGCGTAGGAAATTGAATGCAAGAGTATGTGCTTCAGTGAAGTTCACTGCACTTATGGAATGATGTTAATGCTTTGAAAGCAGATTGGAGAAGGTTGACCTAGATGAATAGCTGGAATGAGTGGATTGCTTTCTGATGAAAGATTAGACAGGCTAGGCCTATATGCTCTATATGCTTTATAAGAGTCTAAGGTGACTTAAATGAAACCTATATGATACTGAGGGAACTTGACTGAGTGGATTTTGAAGGCTATTTCCTCTTGTGGGATAATTTAGAACTAGGGAATCATCGTTTAAAAATAAGGGGGTACCCATTTAAAATAGAGTTGAGGAATTTTTTTTCTCAAGTTGAGAGCCTTTGGAATTCCCTTCCTTGTAAGGCAGTTAAGGCAGAGGTAGATTCTTGATTGCCAAAGGGATGAAAAATTGTTAGGGATATATAGGATTGTAAAATTGAGGTTAAAATCAGATCAGCTATAATTGTATTGAATGGTGAAGCAGGCTCAGAGGGCTGAGTAGCCTGTTCTTATTCCTTGTTTGTACATTTGTAGAATCTGTCGTCTGCTCAGTTCTAGATGGTTTCTTTGAGCAACACCCTATCCCTAACAAAGAAGCACTGAAACCCATTATAAATAATGGTAACGTGACCATCATTGAACAAGAATTTAATCATGTGCCTTTGTGATCACTACAGTTCAGCTTTGCTGTCTTTGGGAGGGCTTTAAATTTATTAATGAAGTGTCAACTGTCATTTCACAGGTCAACATTAACTGACTACTGCTAAATTTTCATGTGTTGATGTAAAGAATGGTCGATGTTCTGAGTGCAAGGTAATCAACTAGATTTTTCTTTGCTATTCATTCACTCAAAACAGTGTAGTGTCTCTCTTAGTCAGTTAAATTCTATCTGTATCATCACCCACAGGATAATCTAATGGATTTTGTTGTCATTAGTACAGATTGGACGCTAAAACTCCATCTGTAGTCAACAATGAGCTCCTCTTGCCTCATTTTCCAGGTTTTAGATCATTGTCAAAAGCCTTTTAATGGAAATCAGAGTTTTAAGCAGCTGAATCATTCCAATATAGTAGATTGGCTGTTGCTTGTGCTTTCAGTTTCAAAGTCAATGGGTTTTTAATTAGAATAAATATACAATAAATACAATCTCAAAATTCTTACTCGGGATGGCACTGAGTGTCAGTGTTCTATGTCAGATTAATTCAGAAATATTGGCTTTATTGTTGCTTTGTTTCATTGCCACAAGTAAGGTTCTCACCTTGATGAATTCATCCCCTGTATAATCTGTCTGCTGTTTGGAGTACATCCATTTCTGTTGACTGTATTTTTAAAAAATAAGAATGCTGTTTATTGCCTAGCGATTGAAAACATCATTTTTTAAATATAATCAATGTGATGATATCAATGATAAATGCTGTGATCCTGATTTTTACCAGCAAGAAGAAAAATGGTGGACCTGGAGAGAGAGAGTTTTTAAATTTGGAGAATTCTAAACTGAATAAGCATCAGTTAGTTTCTGTTTTTTTTTTGTTGGTTTATAGTATTGTTTTTGTAGATACCTGCAGATGATATCTTTTGCAGATAATAATGCATCCCTTTGAAGATAGATGCTGTATTTCAAAATATAACAGGGGATGTCCCTGAAAGAATATCAGTTTTTGAATGATTCATTGGGATTTGTTAATATCTATCACTTAGACACAGATCTACAAAGTATAAAGAGTATATTTTTATACAAATTAAGACCCAGTGCTGTTCCACTTATTAGCTAAACAACAAGCAACGAATGAATAAAATTTCAGCTGGCAATGAACGTGAGACAGTGTAGTTGTTAGTTTAAACAAAGGCAATCTATTTTCTTTGTATCCTGAAGAGATAACTTCTGTAGGTGAATTCTCTCAACTAACCTAGAAGAGCAGCAGCTAATGAGATACTTTGTGGGAAAATCTTGGTGCTGATTTGCTTGTTTACTAAGAGGCACATGAACTAATGTCCCAATCATATCATCATGGATAGCCCAAATGAGATTGCTACAAGAGGTGGCACAATTGTGGACGAACAATCTACCAATATCACCCTGTCATAAAGGACAAGCATAGTTAACAATGATAAGATGAAGGAAGGCTGTTTTGTACATTAAATCTATGTTTTAACATTAAATTTAAACTCAGTTAAAAGTTTGTATACCTCTGATAAATTGGTATATTTTCTGAGATTTACAGCTCCCATCTTTTTTCCATAGTTTTAAACATTGCTACATCTTCAATTAGAACACTAAGCTGAGAATTAACTGTAAGGTTTATTACAGTTCACAACAGTTTTTAAAAATGCATTGTATTTTAATTTTGATTTAGTGAAATAATTAAAAAACATACTCTGATTGCTCAGCAGCTATAGTTTTCTTCGGTTTCCTCCATCATAATTTTTAGCCTGTGAATTCTTAGATGGTACACATAAAATGCCTGTGCTTTGAGATTCAGGAATTCTGAAGACAGCCAAAGTTTATAAGGCATTCCCCAACAAAGAAAACATTTGTTATATGAAATATGGCCTGATAGATCTGCTTTGGTCCTGCTGGCTGTGCTTTTTTAGTTCAGATATTTCTTAATATTTACATAAATATTATTTGTCTTGGACTCTGACTTAAAAATCTATGTATAATAAAAGCATGAAATTTGTAGCTAACATTTTAACAGGAGTTGGAAAAATTCTCAATTTCTTCTGAAAATGCATATTGCTGGGTAACTGATGCCGAAATGTTGATGAAAACTAGCTCAAAAGAAATGGTTTGAGAGTGCTTTTGAAATGATTGAGAGAAGTGCCTAAGTGTTGAATCTGCCTGATAGAATAACAAGGTGAATGAAGGGGCTTTCACCAGTGATGGATTGGAGAGAAAGGGGCATGTACAAAATGCCTGATCCAGGCATCTGAGCAGTGCAGCAAAGGTATACAACTGAACGAGCTTGCAAAGATAGGCCAAAAGGGTGTCAATGACAATTCTAAACAAGAAACATGGATAAAATGAGTGCTCGAGATACAGTACATGCTAGAGAAACTAGAAAGAGCAGGACACCAACCAGATTAAGAGTAAATAGAACAACAAGAAGTGGAGAAGTGGTGATCTGGTGATTGCCAGACTTGGGTTTTAGAAGGTTAATAATTGCAAAAACAAAAAAAATCTGAGTGGGATGAGCTGTTACAAAGTATTGAAGGGAAAGAATGACTCAGTCAGTACCTGTAATGGGATATGTAGTGATAATGAGAGCTGAGAGGAAGGAAGAAAAATCTGTCACTCACTGTACTTGAAACTTGGAAGGATCAAGAGAAGTGAATTCAGAACAGCACTTAAAGCAACAATATCAATTTCAAACCAAGAATGACTAACGTTAACAGAGAAATTGGAGGACAGAGGCTTGAAGTGAAAGACCATTTCTGCTGGACAACATAGTGTGGAGCTGGAGGAATGCAGCAAGCCAGGCAGCATCGGAGAAGCAGGAAAGTTGACGTTTTGGGTTGGGACCCTTTTTCAGAAAATTTCTGCTGGGCAGCCTTTTTTATAATCCTCCTCAGAGCCTTGGAGAATCTTCCCAGGTATATGACCAGTTTTAGATGGTTCAAAGAGTTGAATGTTTTTGAGTGCAAAAGAAGTCTTTGATATAAAGAAACTAAGTTTATGAAAGACCACTTTTGCAGTGGCCTGATTCTTGGATGACCCCGAGAAATGATCGTGTGTGCCCTCTGAATATATTTGAATGTACAACTTTTAGGTGATGGCACTAGTGCAGCAGAGGTCCATAGTTGTTCAGAACATATTTGCTCGGCATTCAATTTTTTACTGTGCCGCTGAAATGTCTTGGGAGGAAGCTTTGCATTCAACTTTTTTTATGAATGCAAATTGTTTCTCTAGTAATTATGGGCTGGATTCTTTTCATTCTTTTTATCTAAGACTAGATTATTGATGCATCCTCAGTGTCGTCTTTGTGGGCTGGATTTGATGGGTTGCTGTGATCTCCCCTCCTGGTTAAAAGGTCAAAACAAATCCAGATGATCAGATTTAACACAAATTATAGTATTTCGTTTTATGATATGATTGATTCTAGAATGGGCAGCAATCATTTCTCTCATCAAAGTGCACAATGAATCAGAAGTCATGCTTAGATTGGCAACTTATTTCAGAGATCACCTATTTTCTGAGAAAGTAGAATTGCTTGTATAATTTTTTTACTCCTTATAATTTATATGCTTAACTCTTTGTTCTCCCTGCCCTATCTATTTAAAATTATTTGCAAGCATGTACAGAGCCCCTGTATTTTCATTATTTTAGACTTCAGGATCACTGATCATATGGTTGACTAAACCTGGACACAATGTTTTGACTGAGACCTAAGCAAGGCCTTTGTGCAAGGACTGAATAGCGTGTTTCGTTTCACAATGAATAGTGCTGTGAATACAGCTCTATAACCTATTGACTGCACTTATAGCTTTGTGAAATTAGTCATGATTCTTTTATGAGACATGCCAGAACTTTTTTTAACCATCTGAGTTATGTTCTGTTTCTTGAAGAATGTTTGCTAAATATGGTCATGTTTCCCCCCTCCTCTGACACACCAATATTTAATTTCAATTGTTTACGACACATTCCCAAAGTTTGCAGAAATCTTTATATTATCTACATATTGCAAATTATTTCCCCATCCCTTTATCTAGGTCGTGAGCATAGATAGTAAGAGCGGAAAAGGCTCAATCATTTGCTGTGGGACCTCAACTGGAAAGTGGACTCCAAGCAAACCTGCAGCATTGACAATAGTTTTCTATCTTATAACTTACTTTATTGACAAAGGAGCTTGCTGCAAAATCCTAACTTCCCTGAGTGAGGTATATCCTCAAAGGTGGTTAAGACCATGTTTGAAAGTTACTTTTGTACTGTCATGGTGAATTCTCCAGAAGGGTAATCTTGTTGCATCTAGTTAAATGTCAAGTTTAAAGTTTGTGTCAAATTTACAACTGTAGCTGCCTTTAATATCTCACCTCTGGTTCTGAAGGATTCCATCCAGAAGATAACAATTATGTTTGAAATAAATGATGCAGCAATGACAGGCAATCTGTTCAAATGTCATGACCAACAAAGCTACAATTTCTGATACTTATTTTCCCTACCTGAAATCAATTCCTCCTATTTTTGTTTTATGCAGCTAGCCTAGAAATATGCAAATCTTCGTCTTTAATAGCGAGCAACAGTTGATTACCTTTTATTTGTTTTTCTTTCGTTGAGATTTTACAGTAAAAATTAAAGAACTGATGGACAATATATCTTTTTATCAGTACGTTGTGCAAACAAAATGTTCTACCTAAATACATTTAAATCACAATTTTTATTGGAAGCCTTCTAACATTGATTAGTAGTTGTTCGTAATGAGTAACACTTATTTTTCAGTTTCTGAGTTTTGCTAGTAACAAAGTAAGGTGACCATTTACACACAAAATAGAGACAGTGGAAATAACTTGCCTTTACCTTGTGCATTCACAGCCTGTGGCTATTCCAAGATACTTCAGACGATGAATTACAAAATATAAGCAGTTATGAACCCAGCTATACCTTTCAGTCTTGGCTTATTTGATCACCTGTTTTTGGAAGAAACTGCATTCATTCTCCGTGTGAACTGAGTATTATTAAGTTGTATTTCATGTATGTTTTGGTATTTTGTGTCAAAACCAATCCCAGTCATCTTGGAAACAATAATTTAATCTTCTCTCAATATTGCAGTAGGCGCTGCTTTGTGAACAGGGATTCTTGTTATCAATCAAGTTCTAGAGGTTGGTGCATGCAGGGACTTGAAGGCTGCTACTTTTTCATACCTCGAAGTTGATGTTGATGTTTTTCTGAGATTCTGTACGATCAACTGGTCACTTGGCTGGAAAAGTGCTTTGAATAGTTGAATTTAATTTACTATTTTTTAATGTAATGACTCGTTTGTCCTAAATTTGGTATTTCTAAAATTTCCAGTTATACCCTTAACTGGCTCAAATTTTAAACTCTGTCACCTGCACATGTAACATTAATTACCAAGAAATATCTTTTATACCTGTGTGACTTAGAAAATGCAAAGCTTCTTTTGTGACCTTATTTGGCTAATTAAACAAAAGCTGAGACCAATCAGTGTTTAATTATTTAATTAGAGAGCTTCAGATATTAGAACGTACTCGTCAGCTTCAGATTGCAGATCAAAAGTATTAGTATTGAATTGTGCCAATTGTGTTTTCAGAAAATTTACACAATGTCTCACATCAGCTATCTTCTGGCAACATGCTTTGTTATACAGTACTCCTGAAAGAAAAGAATGCAATTTACCTCTGTGCTGGAGCCTGAAAGTGAACATTTTAATTTGCAGTGTTTCTTGTGGAATAAATGGGATTTAAGTCTCGGTTTATTAAAAAATAGATAAATGTCTCAGAGGTAAGGAGGTACAGATCAATTTTACTGCGAGTCATGTATTGTGCTTTATGTGGCTGAATTACTATCATATGATTTGATTTATGTAGCGTTTTTCACAACCAGAGGATATCCTCAAGTGCTTGACAGGCTGAAAAGAGCTTTAAAAGATAGTAGACATTGTTACAATGCTGGCAAGTTTACAGTGAATTTTGTGGCAAGATTTCCCAACAACACAGATAAATCACCAGGTGCTCTGTTTTAGTGGTTTTTGAGGGATAGATCATGAATGTTGGCCAGGAAATGGGAGGGATAGCCTGATTCTTCTTAGAATAATGCATGGGATTTTCTACATATCTCTCAGGGCAAATGACTGGCCTTTCCTAAATGATGACACTTCTTCCGCTAAGGTGCAGCACTCGCGTAATACTGCATTATTATGTTATATGCTTAATTCTCTGGAATGGGATATGAACCTTCTGATCAGGTGAGAATGCTACCACTGAGCCAAGTCTAACAAAGTTAAACCTAACATGAAGCAAACAATGCTGGGGATCTCAGCAGATTTGATAGCATCTGTGGAGAAAGAAACAGAGCTAACATTTTGAAACTGGTATGACTGCTCTTCATAACATGAGCAATGCCAAAGGCAGCCGCTCACAATACCTGTCATTGCAACCAATGTGTTATAACTGAGTATTCTGTGCCACCAAAGTTTGCTTTTACTTAGCTTTTTCATTTTTGGCAAGAAATTGTAATGGATCAATCTGCACAGCATGGCAAGAGTAGCAATCTATTTTATTGCTGAAGATTCAACATTTTAAAGCAAGGGGTAGAAATATTTTTTCAACATCCAATCTTGGTAATTTCTTGACTTACATTTTAGGTAATGCAATCATGAAGTAACATTATCTTCCATATTGGTGATGAATATTTTTTGTTAGGATTTCTTTCTATAGATAGATATAGTAGTATACAGTGGAAGCCCAGTACAATGAAGTTCAATACACTGAATTTACTTAGTGTGAGGACGTCTCATGTCTTTCACTTTCCTCCCTTGGCCCAACCTGATCTGACTCTCTGCTTAGCTCACTTTTCTTGTGTTTTGTCACTCCTCCCCTGGAATCATCTAGCTGTAGTTCAGTTAAAATATGATTTAATTTTTGGACCCTGATTATAGTGTTAAATTGGACTTTGCCTTTATTTTAGCATATGTGCCGGTGGTCATGTCTTTGGTTGCCCAGATCCCAAGTTCTGTAATGCTTTCCTACGCGTCTCCACTTCTCTACCTCACTGGTAGGAACACCCAGAGCACTGTTATGGAGGCAGTTCTAGGACTTTGAGTCAGCAACAGCGAAGGAAAAGATATTTATTTCCTGGTCAGGATGGTGTCTGGCTTGGAATTAACCTACAGGTGTGGATTGTGTTCCCATGCATCTTCTGCCCTTGGCCTCTTTGGTGATAGTGGTCATGGGTTTGGAAAGTGATATTGAAGTGGTCTTGCTGAGTAACTGCAGTGCATCTTATAGATGATGCACACTGAGACCAGTATGCCTCAGACATGAAGATGGTGGATGAGGTGCCAATCTAGCAGGCTATTTTATTCTGAATGATATTGAGCTACCCGAGTGTTGTTGAACATGTGCCCACCTAGGCAAATGAGAGTATTTCATCATACTCCTCCCTGTGTGTAGATATATGGAAATCACACATTGGAGAAACAGAAGGTGCCATGGAATTCCAAACTTCTGACTTGTTGCTGTAACCACAGTATTATACAGCTGGTCCAGTTCAGTTTCCAGTCATTGTTAACCCCCAGAACGTTGATTGTGTGGTATTCAGTGATGGCATTGTCATTGAATGTCAAGGGGCAATAGTTAGATGATCATTGCCTAACACTTGTGTGGTGTGAATGTTACTTGCCCCTTGTCAGCCCAAATTATCCTAGGTGTTATCCAGGTATCATGCCAGTTTTCCATATTTTTGATTTGTGGGCTACAACCAGAAAATAACTGTTTTAAAAACCAAGAACTGTTGAGGAATTCCTGCACTTTTTGGAAAGTAAATAATCTGATGTTCATTGTAAATAGTGTTTACACAGCTGCTGGTTCCAGAGGTAGTAGGTGGTTAATAGATCAGCTGGAGATAAGGGCTGTACACAAATGGAGATGTAGCCGGCAACAAGTAGCTGATTGGTTTCTGGACTAGTGACCTGTTATTGATGACAGAGTTCTTCTGCCTGCTAACAGCTGGGTGATTGGTTCTCAGGTAGCTGAACAAGATAGTGAAAAGCCATCAGATCTCTGCAAACTCATAAGTTACTCTCTGTTTTCTGCAACAAAACCCATTTTAAACCTGAAAAGAAATGACTTACCTATCCTTCAGCTGCTGTAAGCTATGACTTTTAATTAATAAGTCAGAGATTTTATAAGTATGAATCAGTCATCCTGTGTCTCTTGTAAACGAGAGTAAGCATCTGGAGAAGGAAAATTGAGAAGCAGTGTTCTGATCAATACAAGAAGCATCTCAGCAGACCCTGTGAACAGAACCTGGTGAACTATCTTCCCAGCCTTTCAGTCATAGCACCCTTTTTCTTTCCTTCTACCTGTTTACTTGTAGGGGCAGTTTGTAAGAAAGCAAGAGTTTTAATTATTAGAGTTATATGCTAATATTTCATAATGTTTACTTGTAGCTGAAGTCTATTTATTTATTTTAAATAGTAATTCTTCTTAGGTAACAGAAAAATGGTCCATGGCTTTCTGTCAATCTAAATGTAAAAGACAGCTATTTTGGCGAACTCCACGCACTTTTCAAAATTTTTAACTTTTGCGGTGACTCTGGAAATAGTGGGGCTTGATTTCCAGCATACAATACCAGTGAGGCCTAGTCCACTTGTCACTTCAAACCAAGATGTTGTCTAGGTCTTGCTGCATATGCGTATGGGACGGAGAGTATTTGTTGAGTTGTGGATAGTGCAACCATCAATGACTATCTCAACTTTTGACTATATGATTGGAGGGAATGTCACTGAAGCAGCAGCTGAAGATGCTTAAGCCTAACAGACTATTCAGAGGAGCACCTATTGTGATGTCCTGGAAGCCAAATAGAATGTCAGTGAGCAGATTATTCCTGAGCAAATGCCACTTGATAGCACAGTTCTCACACCCTGGTGAGAATAGTGGATTGGAAATCAAGCTCCACTCTTCCACAAGTGTGAAATATGACCAGTTTAATCTCTAGGATGATTAATGCTTTGTGACCGCTACATAA
>NC_063337.1:49775026-49845768 GCF_021869965.1 Rhincodon typus
CTTCACTGGGCAGGGAATTCCACAGATTCACAACCCTTTGGGTGAAGAAGTTCCTCCTGACCTCAGTCCTACATCTGCTTCCCTTTATTTTGAGGCGATGCCCTCTAGTCCTAGTTCCACGTGCTAGCGGAAACAACCTCCCTGCCTCCACTTTATCTATTCCCTTCATAATCTTATATGTTTCTATAAGATCTCCCCTCATTCTTCTGAATTCCAATGAGTATAATCCCAGTCTACTCGGTGTCTCCTCATAATCCAACCCTCTCGACTCTGGAATCAACCGAGTGAATCTCGTCTGCACCCCCTCCAGTGCTAGTATATCTCTTCTCAAGTAAGGAGCCCAAAACTGCACACAGTATTCCAGGTGTGGCCTCACCAGGACCCTATACAGCTGCAGCATAGCCTCCCTGTTTTTAAACTCCATCCCTCAAGCAATGGCAGACAAAATTCCATTTGCCTTTTTAATTACCTGCTGCACCTGCAATCCTACTTTTAGCGATTCATGCACAAGGACACCCAAGTCCCTCTGCACAGCAGCGTGCTGCAAATTTTTACCATTTAAAACATCGTCCATTTTGCTGTTATTCCTACCAAAATGGATGACCTCAAACTTATCAACATTGTACTCCATCTGCCAGACCTTTGCCCACTCACTTAGACTACCTATATCCTTCTGCAGACTTTCAGTGTCTTCTGCACACTTTGTTCTACCACTCGCCTTAGTGTCATCTGCAAATTTTGACACACCACATGTCATGTTGTCACCTGTGGCAATCCTCAGTTTGGTAACTTGCCACTTGGACTTGGGTCCTGGTGTAAATTAGAAGTTTACTTTCTTTTTTCAGATTCTTTGAATGTTACTTTTCCAATTTAAAAAAAAAAGTAGAAGTGAGTGCAATTTTGCTTGCTGCCAACCTTTTGTAGGTTTTTCTCTCAACTACTCCTCGGGCCTCAGGAAATTTTCCATTGAATGTTGACTTAACTGTATGACTGGACACAGTAGAACATTGCTTATTGCAATCCATCAGGTTTTGTGTTAAGATTCCATGCAAAAGTGGATTGGATTGCCACTGTGCTCCGACTGTTCTGCATTCCAATGCTGGTCAGAACTTCTGATCCCCTTTTTCTCTCAGAAATGCAGAGTGAATAGTTCCACAGAAAGCTCCATTGTGGTGAACTAGCAATAGGGAGGGGTTGGAGTGGTGATAAACCATGGCTGTTTTTACACCTATTGCTGTCCTATTCAAAAGTTAACTATTCGATATGAATGAGAGTGAATGGGTAGGGTGGGGTCATTGAAATGAGTGGTGTGTGGGATTGGTGAGGTAACTGGTGGACAGTGGGATGTGCAAGAGGAGTGGGTCGGGTCGAAGCAGATGGCTTTAGAGTCAGAGTCAGTGATGTGAGCTTAGCGGTTGGTGTTCAAGTTATGTAGCTGGGGGTGGTCTTGTTGTGGTCGTTGAGGGGCTTGGGGATTGGCAGCTGTAGTATTGTTATCCAGGAGTTAGATTAGGATTTGTCTATCTATTATTATCCAGGTAAAAAAATCAGAATTGTCTGTTGTCTTCAGTTCTGACTCGGTCAGAGTTTTTGTGTTGCATCACAAGAAATGGGAGTTGCTCATTGGAAATTCAGACTTCCCAAACAATTCCCACAGATCAGGAATTATGCAGCATCCATCCACACACCATCAGCTATACATCTGTTCGTGGATGATCTGGAGACTGAAGGATGTGGGCCAGTAAATGCAATTGTTGGTGATCTAGTCGAGCACAGCATTTGTTAAAAACAAAATAAGGTTTCATATTTATGAGCCCATTTTTCTTCATATGTACCATAAAATCTACATTTATTTGGTGCCTCAGCCAGGTGCAAGCGTGAAAGTTTGAGTGAGATGACGTACATTAATTGGATGGGTTTTAATATGTACTAATAAACTTTTATGGTTTTGCTCACAGTAATTCAGATGAGATGCCACGTTATAATGGCACAATCCTCAGACTATGTTACATGCAGTGTGTTACGTGATTGTTGCCAAAGGCAAATCCATTGCTCCGTAATCCTTCCTTGTTTCTTCGTGATATTTGCCAGTAATTTTCCTTCAATTTTGTTGCTACCTGACGTTGATATTCTTATCCTCTTTTTCCTGGAAACCTTCCTTCCAAAACACATCTTAGGAGTCTCTTTCCTTTTGGATGTACTCTACCCAAACTATCTGCCATTTCCTAATTATGCCGAACAGATCATTGTTCATTCCTTCTTCACAATGTCAGAGTTAGAAATACAGATCTCTTTAACGCCCAAACATATCATCTCCAGAGCTGATTGAGAATAGGTTCTCATCATTGGACATTTTGTGCTTAAGAGCTGAGTTGGGGCTCTTGGGGCACATTGATGGTGTCACTGCCTTTGAGCCAGGAAAGTGAGTTCAAGTCCGACCTGCTCCAGAGGTGTGCAATAATATCTCTGAACAGGCTGGTTAGAAAATATATTGAGTTGAATTCTTGGGCTTTTGTGGTACAGTGGTAGTGTTCCTGCCTTTGAGACAGGAGACCCTGTTTGAAGCCTGTTGCTCCGGAGGTGTCTGATGTCACGTCTGAACAGTTTGACTTTTTTAAAAAGAGCAAAGTTCTGTTATTTTGCTTCTGGTGGGCAGTGCTTGTTAGTTGTTGATTGGGTAACTCAATAACTTGTTGATAAATTTAAAAGGAAACTAGTTGAGCTCTTGAGCTCTTACGTAGTGTCCCTGCTTCTGGACCAAAAAGTCCACATTCAAGGCCTACCTGTTCCAGGGATGTATCTAACATAACCTGTTCAGATAATTAGAAACGTCCATAATTGGAACAATTGGATCATTCTCTGTGATAGCCCTTCGTACAACAGAAAATATGAAGAGCTGAGTTATTAGGTTCTTGCGGTCCAGTAGTAGTGCCCCTAACTCTGGTCTAGAAGGTCCAACACAAGTCCCACCTTCCCCGAGATGTGTGTTTTAACATGTCTGAACAGATTGATTTGAAAGAAGAGGAGACGAGCCTTTCTCCAGTGAGGTGTTGGACAGGAAAGATGGAAACTGATAGTACTGTATTATATGTTGAGAGTCAAATTTTCATAAATCCCTTAGTCTTTGGCTGTCAAATTCATTGCATGAATGGATATTCATGTATGAAACACATGGAACTTCAGCCTGTATTACTTTTTCTGTTCAGATCCTTTTCATTCTCCTTCTCAAACAACATATCAGAGCTATTTAGCAAATTGGTCTCTACCTTCTTTAAAGTCCTCAGTGCATATCTATAGACACAAACTCCAAATCACATGTGTACAATGTAATATACCTTTTTCATTGTAGCTGGCCTATGCCCTTAAGGCTCAGAATTGCCCAAGCTTAATTACTGTTTGCGAAAGGAAATATACAGTTTTGAAGACATTGGATATTAGGTGAGAGAGAAAGCTGATTACTTTCTGAGCTGTTGTACATTTTGACTTTAAAGGAATTGGCCACCATAACTGCAGAACCACTGATAAAATGTAACACAACCTGCTTCTGAGGGATTTCCATGTAGACAGGTATTAATGAATGAATGTAACTATGACTATAAATCTCTGTTCTGCTGTTATCCCATTCTAGATCATCATGTAGTATTTTCCAAGTAAGATAGATGAGTAAGGTGACTTTACTCATCTTTATTAATCCATCTAGAATGCCCTAACCTCTATTGTAGCTTGTACTGTACATTGCCATTATTAATTTCAAGGTTTATATTTTCACCATTTATTCTGGGGTCTATACCATTTTTATTTGTATAATGAAGACCATAAGTCCATAAGAAATGGGAACAGGAGTAGGTCATTTGGCCTCTTGAAGTTGCTCTGCCATTCAATAGGATAATGGCTGATCTGCCACTCCTCATGTCCACTTTCCTGCCCTTTGCCTATAATCTTTGTTTCCCCTCCTGATCATGAATCTATCTATCTTAGCCTTAAATAGACACAAGGACTCTGCTCCCATTGATGTCTGTGACCAGGAGTTGCAAAGACATTCAATCCTCTTAGAGAAGAAGTTCCCCATCTGCCTTCAATTGGTTCCCCTTTATTCTAGGCCTATTCCCTCTCATCATAAATTCTTCCACGAGGAGAAATATCCTCTCAGCAGGCCCATAAGAATCCTATGTTTCAATGAGATCACCTCTCATTCTTCTAAACTGCAATGAATAAAGTCCCAATCTGTTTAACCTTTGCTCATAAGACAATCCCTCCATACTGGGGATCATCCTAATGACCCTTTTCTGACTGCCTGTAATTAAGTAATATATTTTCTGAAATAGGGGATCAAAACTATTCTCCGTGGTGGTTTCACTACATTGCAGTAAGACTTCCCTACTCTTCTACTTTAACCCTTTTGAAATAAGGGCCAACATTAAACAGCATCAACTTTCAATCATTGCAAAGGTGACAAAAGGGTGGAATTTAAGATATATTGCAGTACACTAGTTATAAAGCTAAGTAAATCGAATCTTTCTTTGAAGAGTTTAGCACAGAATTTCATCCTCCACTATGAACTGAGCAAGAGAAGAATTTTCATATCTTAGTTGGAACTTAGTCACAATTATGACAACCGAATTAAACCACTCTGCTAGGTATAACAATTAGCTACAATTAGAAATATCATCCTCAAGTCAAATCAAAAAGATACTTTTTTGTCAACTGAAGATATAGTGACAGTCATAATTATTTCTTATACATTTTCCATCCTCCTAGTAATTGCTTATTTTCATGATGCTCCCAAATCATCTCAAAATATAATGGTTCATATTATAGATTAAAACCCTCTCATAATTATGTTTATGAACTAGCTGAAAGGAACCATGGAGTGGGTAAATCTGAGTAGAATTGAAGCTTACCTAATGTGTCAGTGTTAGCTCAGACTTATTAATTTTTGGCCTGAATGTCAAGTGCAGAAGAATCTGTGAGATGTGAATTACAAGATCAAAGAGACAAAATAGAAATCAGTTGCAAATTACTCTTTATTGGATCAACAATGGCTGCCTGGTATTAAGTGTTTCAGGCACCAAGGATAACTAACAATAAATCTTCATGTAACTTGCCTTGGCCACTGGAACTATTATATGCCTCCACTAAACTTTTCTTGCAAAAAAAATAATGTGGCACAACTTTGCTGCATCCAGTTTCCGATTTTAAACTAGGCAATCATATACAGGCCAATGGATGATCATTTTAAGTTTTTTTTTAAACAAAGTACTTATTAGCACATGGAACACCGGTATCACTGTTGATGCTGGCGTTTATTATACATTCCTAGACGCGTTTGGAAGTGGTGGAGAGCTGCTGTCTCGAACCACTATATTGCATATCATGAGGATTATTCCTGAGGGTGCTACTAGATGCTGAGTTACAGGATATTTACAGGGTGCTGGTGTGAGGAAGTGAAAGGTTACGGTGGTGGATAGAATGTCAATCAAGCAAGCTACTTTTGTGGTATTGAGTTTTGAGTTTTCTTGAAGCTGCACAGTATTTCATAACACTCCTGGATGGTACCTTGAAGATGGCAGAAAGGCTCTGTGGAGTTGGGTAGCCACAATGCAGAATACCCAGTTTATGAACTGGACGTACAGCCACAGTGGCTGGTCTAGTTAAGTTACTGATTAACATTCAGAATTTTGTGGTGGAAGTTAACAATTGTAATGTGTTTAAATGTTCAAGGAAGGTAGTTAATTGTTTCTTGTTGGGGATGTTCATTGCCTGGTATCTGTGTATGTGAATATTACTTTCCACTTTTCAATCCAAGCCTGAATATGGTTCAGGCCAATTTTTAAAAATGGACATGGTGTGTTTCACAATCTGGAGAATTGTGAATGAAACTGAACTCTGCAGTCATCAGTTAAGATTGTCATTTCTGGCCTTATCATAGAGAGAAGGCTGTTGAATGAAGCAGCTAAGGATGATCTCTGAGGAGCTCTTGCACCTATGTAGTGGGGCTGAGATCACTGACTTCTAACAATGGCAATTTTTTTTTGTGGTAGGAATGATTGTAACCAGAGAGATGCCCCCCACAGTCGCCATTCAGTTCAACTTTAATAAGGATCCTTGGTTACACGCTGTCTCAGATGTTACCTGCATTTCAAGAATAGTATTTCTACTCTCTCCTCTAGCATTCAGCTCTTTTGTCCACATTGAATAGATAACATTAACATATTTGACATTGTTATGACTGAAGTTGAGAGAGAGTGCTGTTGATCTCGTCCCACTACCCAAAGGTTGCAACATAAAATAAAAATACTTTTTCAGGTTACCAAGATGATTGTTTAAATACCTTTGTTTTTAAATAATAAGATCCATAAGTTCCTTAGTCAACACAATTAATGATTTTTTATCAAATCAAAACTTCCTTAATAAAGATGCAATAATAGCATTACATTCCCAGTCAGTAATATGGAAGTATAGATGTTTGTGATAAGTGTCTTTTTAAAAACACAAGCAACATGCACTCATGCACTCTTCAGGAAAAGGAAAAAAACACTTTTCTTTGCAGAGATTGGCTTTCTGTGAGGGGAAAAAAAACAGCTTTGGTCAATGGGTTGTTCCTGAAGACAAAAAGGATGCAGCTTAAAATGTCCTGCAATCTGTTGCTCTGATGATCACACCAGCCAGAACGAGTCATCAATCATGCATGGTTGGCTCTGAAATCTTACAGACGCAGCTTGCTCAGGGAGTATGGTCTTGCAATGTTCTTCTAGTCACTCTTTCAAAAGCACAGATCATTTTCACCCTGACTTCGATAAGAGACTTCTTTTTTTTCAAAAATAAGAGATCAGGTAGACAACTTGTCCTTGTCAAGCTTTCCTCCAACTCAGCTTGTTCTTAGCAAGATGTCTTCTGATTCTTGCTTGTTCTGAGCAGGCCTTGGTTTAATTTGGCTAGCTCTGAGCAGGCTTACCTCCAAATGAAGTGGATTAAAAGACACCTCTCCAAACGAGTCACTGTTTCAAAACAGTCCCAGCAGGAGTCAATAGCAAAGAAAGCAGTTATGTCCAGTCATGTGATTTATAGGAAGTTTTTTGTTTTTTTCAATAAAAATCCAAACGTGCACAGTGATTATTCAATGACCACATTTAAAGGAGCCATACCAGATGTGTCCACACAACCTGAATTAAAACTCTTTCCACAATCTTTTAAAACGTAAGTCTTCTAAACAATTTTAAATGTTAGGTATCTTCATAACAACACATTTATGAAGAATATGCTAGCAAACTCAAAAGAAAACAAAATCTTGTGTGAAATCTTATTTTTTATGATTAAAAAGGTTAACTGCATTCATTGAAAGCGTTGTCTTGAAGACTGTAAATCAAATCAATGGCTTGAGCAGTTAAACCTATTTAATTGTCAAGACGCTGCTCATTGTACACAAAGCTGAACAAATCACACTAATTTTTATTTGTAAGTTATGTACTTCTGATAGTACTTTTCATAGCTTTGGAGACAGAGTGACATTGTGATATTACAACATTTGGCCCATGATTCATTTACCATTGAAATATTGATTGGAAGCTCTTACTTATGTTAAAATTATACTGTTCTCCAAATCTGGTGAGGTTGAAGTGGGGTCTCATGAGTGAGTCAAAGTCTTACTCAGTGTTCCGGTCAGAACCTCGTTATGGACAACATCCTTGGCCTTTTGACTAGAGACAGCTATCAAACTTCTTTTTGCCAATTTGCTTTGTAATAGTGTCATTTTAGCTGGAGGATCACCAAACAAAACTAGATTCAAATTCTGCAAATTTGCAAGTGAGAAGCCTCTTCCAAATAAGTGTAATAGTGCTTAGAAGTAATGAAATAGTCTCACTGCTGTAATATTATACCTCCGCTAGGCATTGGCACCTTATTCTTCAGGAGTTGGCTAAAAACCTCACTTGATTCAACATTGGGCCTAACTTTGAATAAGACAAGAAACGACTAATGCAAGAGATGCTATATGTGTGTGTGGGCTTGGGTGTGTGTGTGTATGATGAATGACTCCATTTTGGAAAAAAAAGCCTAATTTCAATCAGCTTGTTCTGAGGTGACCATTTTTAAGCTACCTATTAAAATATAATTTGACAATCGTAGGATTATTGGTATAGTTGATACTTAATGACTATGCATCAGAATGAAGGTAACCTGCAGTCTAAATTAATTAATTGGATGATTTTATTCAATTTTGATGGTCACAGAATTAATGCTTCCCACGAGAGAATTTAACATAAGAAGTTGCATGCATTTCAGTTAATGCACAACACATGCCAGTTGCATGTGCCTAAAGTTCTGTCAAATGCTATTAGGCTCTATTGGAGCAATACAGAAACTGAAGGAACAATGAAGAATTACCATGCTGTCTTTCACTTGTAGGAACCTCTCATAACTAATAGCTATGGAATACGTGTAAGGTGTGAGTTGTGCTCTCTGTATTTGGTGAGCTTCATGTCAACTGTAGCCAGAAAGAATGGAAAAAGCCAAGTAGGATCATTCTTCACTTTGTATTTAGATAGAAAGAAAGTTTGCCATGGTCTCCTTGTATTGATAACACAATGCTGTATTGTGATGTTTAGTACATGAAACTGAACTAATTAGCTCTGTCCACACAATACATGTCTACTGTTTTAAAATGGACAATGTAGAGTTTTAAGAAATGTTGTTTTTGAATATAAGCAAATTTACGTTAGCAATCGTTAATCATCCGAACACAGATGCAACTTGAGGGACTACGTAAAAAGCTGTTTTAATGAATTTTTTACATTTCCTTTGCAAACACAAGGAATAGCTGAAAATGTAGAGCAGCTAGCACCAAAGTTATGAACATTGTCTTGCCATACTTTCAGTTTCAGCAGCCTTGTAGCAATGCAGCGTAAGCACAATTGAAAGCTGTTTATCCAGATACTATATTTATCTGTATTGAACAGTGCAGTATATTGAAGTATGCACCCTGTATGGAGTTCTTTCAATCTAATGTCTCCATGCTAAATTAATATTCCTTTGTGGAGTGCAATATTGGATTAATAATGTAATCAATTAGATTAGTTATTCATATACAATAACCGTCAGGGAACATTCTTGTTTAGATATCAGAAATACACATGTGTGTGTTTTGCTTTTATTTGTTTATGAATACTTTCATTAAGTTAAGATGTAATTTGCTTAATTTGAGCCGTTTGATGCCCGTGGTTGAGGTTTGAGCCGAATAAATAATTTTATTTTCCAAACGTCAACTTTACTGCTATCTCAAGCTCTTTAAAGGAGAATTTGAACACTTATAAACAATACTCTGAAGAAATATGACTTTTAAGCTCACCAAACCCTAACTGTTTGAAGCACTGAGTACTATTTTTCTATGGTCTTGAAGGAATACCCTAGGAGCAGGGTTAGTGCTGTCCAAAATTCATTTACTTACATCAACAGAGTATCTTGTTTCCTAACATGAAAGAACAACCGTTTTTGAGAGAGTTAATCTTGTATATTCAACTAAGGATATGCTAATATAATAAGCCTTTGACTAAAATTGTAATTGTGTTCCTGAAGATTGTGGTTAAGTGAATCTCGAATTATCACATTTTCTCATTAAAACCAATGCAAATGCTGTAGTTAATTTTGTAAGACTATCATCAGAAAAAAGTTTTCTTTGAGATATTACAATATATTTTTGAACTTGATGTTAAATCATAGTCTGAAAATTCTTATTTGGGAATGACCAGTCTGGGCAAAGGAGCAAACTGTATTGAGTAACAAAACTTAACACTTAACATTTGAGGTATGATATAACAAAAGTCAACACGTCAGTCTCTCTCATGGGTTTTAGAACTTTGAGTCTTCGTTTGGTGCCTTGAGGCTAGTCCTCAACTTTTTAATATAAATTCCTCCATAGCTTTATGATCTCAACTTAAATGGCTCAGTCACTGTAGATGTTGAAGTGCCCAGCCTGCCTGTTCTGCCACCTTGCTTGGCAATCTCGCATCCCCTAACCCTCAACCAAATAAAAGCAGGGAGTTGGGTTAGGAAGCGGGAGAGGCTACTCCAAAATGGCTGAGATCAGGTCATATGATCTAGACTAGCAAGAAACAGCATCAAAACCAATCCTGTGACGCTAAACAGAAATATAGGCTCCATTAAATTAACCAACTTTCAAGTAAAACAACATAAATGAGGTCTTCTGGTAATCTCGTTTGGTTCTTACAACCTTTTAAGATGTCAAGACTGGTTTGTCTTCAGTGGCAGCTCAATAGTTGATGTAATGGTCTCCTGAGGTGACAGTGAAGTGCTGCTGTAACTAGTTACTCTAAGAAGTGTCTTCTTAAATGGACGATCAAGTGGCATGCAGAATGAGACAGCACATTGACAATTCATGAGATTGACTGTATTGTGTTTATCGTCTGAGATATGTGGATTCCTGATACAACAA
This sequence comes from Rhincodon typus, assembly GCF_021869965.1. Taxonomy (NCBI): domain Eukaryota; kingdom Metazoa; phylum Chordata; class Chondrichthyes; order Orectolobiformes; family Rhincodontidae; genus Rhincodon; species Rhincodon typus. Next base: position 49,785,474 of record NC_063337.1, read on the forward strand.
AAATTCTTGGATGCTGTGGTTGGTTCACTGGCCGAGCTGGTTCATTAGTTTGCAGACGTTTCATTACCCTGCTGGGTAATGTCATCAGTTCAGCCTCTGATGAAGCATTGTTGTATTTTCCTGCTTGCTATTTAAACTCTGGGTTCTTTTGGAGTTGATTACCATGTTTCTGGTTTATTTCTTTGCAATGGTGTTTATATACAGTCTAATTCTCTGTGTTTGTTGATGGCCTTCTTGGTGGAGAACCAGGCCTCTAGAAATTCCCATGCTTGTGTCCGTTTGGCCTGTCCTAGGATCCTGGTGTTGTCCCAATCGAACTGGTGGTTCTCTTTATCCGTGTGAATGGAGACGAGTGAGTATTGGTCATGTTTTTTTGTTGCTAGTTGGTGTTCTTGTATTCTCGTAGCCAGTTGCCTTCCTGTCTGTCCAATGTAAAGTTTGTTGCAGTCCTTGCATGGAATCTTGTATATTACATTGTTTCTGTCCATAGTAGGTAAAGGGGTTTTTGGTTCTTGTTAGCAGTTGGCATAGGGTTGATGTAGGTTTGTGTGCCACTCTGATGCCCAGTGGCCGTGGGACTCTTGTGGTCAGTTCAGATACGTTCTTGATGTACAGTAACGTGACAAGTATGTCGGGGCGTACTGTATCTTCCTGTTGTTTGTGTGACAGGCATTGTCAGACCCAGCTGTTCAGGTATCCGTTGTCTCTAAATACTTGGTGGAGGCATTCTTCTTCATTTTGGTGTAGTTCTGGGTTTCTGCAGTGTGTTGTGGCTTGTTTGAATAATGTTTTCACGCAACTTCTTGTGGGTGTTGGGGTGGTTATTGTTGAAATTTGGGGCTTGGTCCATGTGTGTGGCCTTTCTGTATACTTTGGTCAGAAATTCCCCGTTGGCCCTGTGTTCTACCATCACGCCCAAGAATGGGAGCCAAAATGAAGAAGAATGCCTCCACCAAGTATTTAGAGACAATGGATACCCGAACAGCTGTGTCTGCCAATGCCTGTCACACCAACAACAGGAAGATACAGTACGCCCCGACATACTTGTCACGTTACTGTACATCAAGAATGTATCTGACTGACCATGGGTCCTATGGCCACTGGGCATCAGAGTGGCACACACAAACCTACATCAACCCTACGCCAACTGGTAACAAGAACCAAACACCCTTTACCTACTATGGACAGAAACAATGTAATATACAAGATTCCATGCAAGCACTGCGACAAACATTACATTGGACAGACAGGAAGGAAACTGGCTACGAGAATACATGAACATGAACTAGCAACAAAAAGACACGGCCAATACTCGCTCGTCTCCATACATACAGACAAGGAGGACCACCAGTTCGATTGGGACAACACCAGTTGGACAGGCCAAACAGAGACAAGCATGGGAATTTCTAGAGGCCTGGTTCTCCACCAAGAAGGCCATCAATAAACACACAGAATTAGACCCCATACATACTCCACTGCAAAGAAAGTAAAACGAGAAATGAGGTAATCAACTCCAACGGAACCCAGAGTTTAAATAGTAAGCAGGCAAATACAACAAAACTTCTTTGGAGGCTGCATGGATGATGTTACCCAGCAGGGTAACGAACTGTCTGCAAATTAATGAACCAGCTCGGTGAGTGAACCAACCACAGAGTCCACAATCCGGGCGTGTCTTCTTCGCTCTCCCTCTCACTATCTGTCTCTTTTCACCCCATGTTCTTGCTTGCTGTCTTTGCTTTCCCCTCTCATTTGTATACTGTCACTTTCTCCCTCTACTATCTTGCACGTGCTCTGTTTCTCCCCCTCTCTCTGACATTCAGCCAGCACTCTGTCTGTCTGGCGTGTGGAAAGGCCAAAACAGCGTTCACCGATTAATTTGAGATCTGTGATTGCATGGAGAAAAGGGGACAACAAATGAACAGTTGAACTCTGCTGTTGGAGACTCTTGCTGTTAGTTTACTGTTATATTTTCTCGTGGGAATTAAAATCCAAGATTTAATGTTAATTCCAATTTCACCAAATGAAACCTTGGATTTGGCTCTTGTTCGTTTTTTTTCATCTGGTGTCTAAGTTTAATTGAAGGCAGATAGCTGTGATAATAAGGATCTTATTAAAAATTGGATGTGACTGACCAAGAGCATGCAGGCCCAACGTGCCCAACTGTTCCTCATTAAGATATTCCCTGGATACCAGGAATGAATAGCGTGATCGACTACCTACCTTGCAAGCCACACAACATCCTGATGTGGAGCTACACTACTCTTCCTTCATTGTGGCTGGTCAAAACCCAGGAACTTCCTCCAAAAACTGCAGCGGTTTTCAAGAAAGCAGCTTGCTGCCACCTTAAGGGCAATTAGTAATGTGCAATAAACTCCTGATCTAGCTTTATTTGGTTAAAATAGACCTAAATTTCCAAAATAGTATAGCAAATGATTAATTTTGATCAAAACTGATTTAAGAATATTGGAACAGGTGGTATAACGTTCTAATATGATTGTGATATGTGAACTTGGAAACTAGCTTCCTGTTTGCAGCAAAGGGAATATCTTCTGTGGCAGTTGTGCAACAAAGAATTGCCACGTTAAATTTGATTTGATTTATTATTTTCACACGTACTGAGATACAGTGAAAAGTATTGTTCTGCATGCTTTCTAGGCAAATCATACCATACATAAGTACATCAGAGTAATAGAACAGAATGCAGAATATAGTGTTACAGCTACAGAGAAGGTGCAAGGAAAGATAAACTCTAATATGAGGGGTCTGTTCATAAGTCTGACAATACGGGGAAGAGGCTGTTCTTGAATCTGTTGGTGCATGTTTTTTCAGACTTTTGTATCTTGTGTCTGATGAAAGAGGGCGGAAGGGAGTATAACTGGGTTTAGAGCTGGTGACGGGAGGGAGGTCTTTGATTGTGTTGGCTGCTTTCCTGAGACAGTGGGAAGTGATGGTTTTCATGATGGGCTGGGCTGCGTTCACAACTCTGTAATTTCTTGCGGTCTTGGGCATAGCAGTTGCCATAACAAACTGTGATGCATCCGAATAGGACGCGTTCAATGGTATAAAAATTGGTAAGAGTCATTGTGGATATACTGAATTTCCTCCGCCTTCTGAGGAAGTAGAGGCATTAGTTTGCTATCTTGACTGTAGCTTTGACGTGGATGGACCAGGACAGATTGTTAGTGATGTTTGTGCCTAGAAACTTGAAGCTCTCCACCATCCCTACCTCAGCACCATTTTAAATGCCAAATGATCTCAATTTCTTTGAATGGTTACCTGCTAAAAGCTTGTATTATAACTGAATGTAGTTAAAATTAAAATGAAGAACGTGATACGCATTTATAGAAGTTAGTTTCTGTATCTATTAGAAACTGTGATTGTCAATAGCTTTATGCATGTCTGTTCAGTTGAGACTGGACTTGGTTGACATTGGTTGCATACAAATGAGGAAATTAGCTTCTTTTATTGAACAGTGAAGTTCAATTTTCTATTGTGCAGCTTTGTGCACAATTTAATGTGCATATTGGTACATATTCCATGGAAATGGGGCAGCTTTGTCTGATACCACAGTTGTGCAAATATTTGTTGGTCAATTTATGCTTTATCTGTACAGAATGATTATTTGAAGGCTGATTGCTTATTTCACCATTAATAAAATGTTGAAAAGGAGAAGTACAGGGCTATCTGGGAGGCAGTAATACTTGAGCGGAAATGGAAGAATGTTCACTTTGGTTTGTTGACAAATTATATCTGTTTTCCAGTTAGATTATAATGTTGAACAGGAAATGAGAATCTTTGTCACAAGGTATGGCATACTGTTGAAAGTTGAGATCAGTTTGTCTGGAACGTACTGACCTTCTGAATTTTTTTTAAACCCTAAAAGCGCTACCTTTTTCATGGCTCTGTGCTGGCTATGATATACTGCAATAACACACCAAGGCTCCTTAAGCAGCACCTTCCAAACCTTCAGCCTGTATCACCTGGAAAGGCAAAGGCATAAAATGCAGTGGAACAATGCCACCTGCAAGTTCTTTCCAAGCCACAAACCAATCTGACTGGAACTTTATTGCTGTTCTTTTGTTGACGCTAGGTCAAAATCCTGGAACTTCCTTCCCCACAGCAGTGTGGGTGTCTTTGCACCCCAAGTACTACAGCAGTTCAAAAGATAGCTCACGACCACCTTCTCCAAAGCAGTTTATGATGGACAATATGTCCTAGTGTAATAACAATCCTAATAAAATATGAAAAAAAAAAGCCATTTTTAAATTAAAATGCATTTATTCATTATTTGGAATAGCGCAGCAGGAATTAAAGTACGTTATTGTATATTGAAGCAGTGTTAATCACAACTGTGTTATCATAGTGAAGCTTTTTATCTACCTTTTGCTTTTAACTCCTGATTAATGCTGTACTAGTCAGTTGAAAGAAATAACATGCAAATTTATGAGCAGTTGTTCTTGAGCCTCTGATGACTGCTGTTGGACTTGACTAACTGCATGAGCCACCGAGGAAACAAATTAGGCAAATAATATTCAATATAGTGTATAATAACTCTTTTAAACGAGTAAGGATATTATTACTTACCAACTCCCTCCCATCCCATCACCCTCAAAAAAAAGCGTGTTTCTCCTGATGGAAGAATATATATTAATATTTGTCTTCTCACGTGTTTGGTGTTGGAAACCGCATTCTCTTTTTTTGGATCCGTAAATTCTGAGCAGTTTCATTTGTTGACGGATTGCATTTCAAAGAATATATGGTAAAATCTTGCCTTTTCTGAGAGCAGCCTTAAAATAGATTTTTACTATTTAAAAATTGATAAAGGGGAATTTTGAAATTAATCTGTGCACACTTCTAGTCATAATATTGTTACAGAATAAATTTATAATTGCTATGATTTTCCTCTTTTCAAATGAAATGAACTTCAATTACCTTAGCTGACTGGAATTATGTTTCACATAACAAGCTGTTTAAGTATAGTTTTAAAAAAAAAAATTACAATTTGGTTGCAGACTGTAGACATTTTTTGGAATATGGAAATGCTTCCGATTTGGTTAGGAAGTACTTGAATGAAAATTATTCTCCAACAGTATAGAAACTACAAACGTTTTACTGTATTAAACCAGGCTTTTGGTCCTAAATTAAGCAGCTTTGTTGAGGGCTTAGATAAACAACCTGAAAGTCCAGCTTATGATTGTACAGTTTACCATAAATCTGCATTGTGTTGTTGAAGAAGATCAACACAATGGAGTTCAAGGACACTAAAGTAACCAGTAAAATAACACTTATCAATCTCTAAAAAATCAATCTTCTATCAGTTACATCATGCCATCTAGAATAATTCTAGAACATGGGAAGAGGAAAATGCAATCGCTTATTGTGACCTTTCAGAATTGGCTAAATTGGTTATGGGTTCCAAGGGCTAAGTTTATGTAATGTAAATTGGTGAGAGTCAAGATGAAGTTGTTCTGGGGTAGAGCAGGATGGGAGGTAGTGAAAGTTTTTAAAGGATCAGGTCTTCAAAGATGGGAGGGTTTGGGCAACCTAAAATTTTGCCAAGTTGCAATAACCTACACTGAAGGCCCAAAGGCTAGTTATATAAGTACTTGTTCAGAATACAGTGATAGTGACAATGAGAGTTTTTATAAATCCCAGTGTAGATGCGGAGGAAATATAGCTGGGAAAGGATGGGAGATGTAGGTTTGAGGGAGACAAAGAAATAGTTGATACTTGCCCTTGTTTTTGATTGAGACTATGGGATATGGAATGGTTGAGGGGGTGGCAGAAAATGTAATAAGGGGCAAGCTTAGAAAGGAAGAACGATAAATTCGTAACTTCTGAGAGGTTGGACCAAGAGAACTGAAGAGACGACAGGCACCAAAGTTGAGGCATTACTTGGTGGATTGCATGTACCATTTGCATAAAACAAATTTGAATGTCTGCATCTGTTTATATATTTGGATTATAGTTTGACAGTTATTTGTGCAAAGAGGTTAAAATAACTGATTGCATTTCTTGTAGAAATGGCATGAATTCAAAATTAGTGAGAGGAAAGCAAAAGATTGTACGTTTTGACAAAAAAAGTTTTGATTAAATAAATAATTTTAGCATCATGCCCTATTTTGATTTTCTCTTCACCAATGCTGCTAGACCTACTGAGTTTCTCCAGCTTTTCTGTTTGTTTTAGATTTCCACCATCTGGAGTATTTTGTTTTGAACTTATTTAAAGAAGCAACTTAGTTGGCATGCAACACAACAGATCTCAAATTAGTTGCCACGTGTCAGCAGTGAACAAACTTTTTTTTTTGTAATTTACACTTTGCAGCATGCAACATGGCTGTCTAAAACATAAAATAAAGGTCTTTTTTTAAAGACTTTGCATGTTTCTGAATAAAACTCAAGAGTTGTAGTCCATTCAGGTTAGAAGAATGTTTTCATTTGGAATGAAAACAAATTGGCTAGATTCAAGTTTACTAATTCATAAAACATTGGCATGTCTAAATTTTTTTCTGTATTCTAACCGCCTTTAATTTTTTTGTAGGGTCGTCATGTCAAAACAGGACAACTGGCAGCTATTAAAGTCATGGATGTTACGGAGGTAAGTCAATGTAATTTTTATATAAAAGCTCCAGTGATCTAGTACTTTGCTGTTTTGCTGCCAGGGTCAGCTACCCTTTTTAATTAGGGACTGTTTCAAAAAAATGCCAGCTTTAAAGCCACAGAATCTATCACCACAAGAAATAACAAAGAAACATCTGTGCCATATGTATGATTTTGGATCTATGTTAAACAATTCTCCTAATTTCTTTTTACAATATATGGAATGAGTTTTATGTTTAGTGTCAATTTGCCTTTAGCAGGGTGTTTTACCTGCTTCAGCAATGCTTATGTTATCCCTCATAATATAAGAAACTGTCTGTGGATGAATAGTATTGAAGAATCAAATGGACGTTTAATTACAAATAATTATTAGTATAGACATTGGGTGCACAATTTTCTGGGTTAGTGTTACATTATAAGTTACAGCAGAGAAGCATGCTTCAAGTGATCAGAGATAAGTTGGAGCATGTGATTTTTATATCCTCAGGCCACATGCTCTGATGCAGTGATGAGAAAATGAACATGACCTGAAAAAATGTACTGACATATTGACAGTGCAACATAGCAAAACATCCTCCCTTTTAAAAGATAAAAACTTAGTGCAGATATACAGCATGTATTGTACTTGGGCATATGTTGTCAATTTGGTAATTGTACAAACAGTTAAAATGGAGCTTACACGATTAACATTTCAAGTTTTGATGTTACACTATGGAAATTTGACAATTCATTCGGATCTAGTGATCACATCCACCTGGAGAGGTACGTGTCTTCTGTTGCAATTGTTTGATTATTTCGTTGTTAACCGACAGAATTACGCAATCATCATTGTCAGAGCATTCCTCTTCAATCTTTGTGCGTGGTTGGTGTGCTGTACATTGCAAAGGAAAAGAATCCAGTTCAGACCAGTGTAGTGCATTGATCAGTGGTGACTTGAGCATCTGGGCTGATTGCACAATATAGAAACATTTGCTGCTTTCTAACTCTCACTCTCTGCCCAGGTGCAGCTCTGATAATTCATTACTGGCTTGTCATGTTGTTTCTTTCATTCTCCTCAGTCTTTGAAGAAGAATGTCCTGTGTCTTGGAATAGTTGGACAATTGATAGTGTTGTTTGCTCTTGCCTTCTGATCACGAATCGTGCGGGGGTAATAATCCCTTCTCCATTGTTGTTGCAGAAAATGCAATGTGAAAATCTGGCTTTGTTGCTTGACACTTAACCATTGATTTTATAGTGTATTCCATATGACTTGCTGAGTGTTTAAGCAAGGATAGTGGGGTGATAATGTGATATGGGTCACTGCCCACTTGGTACATTTATTGAAAAAGTTTTGCCAGTGAACTATGGTTCATTAGCAGACGTACTGTGTTCCGGGATGTCAAATAGACTGAAAATAGTGCTCACGTCAGTGGCAGTCCTGTTTGTTGTGTTGACAAGTCATTGAACAATGTGAAATTTCAAGAAGTAACCTGTCACAAGGATGTCACCTTCCTTTGTACAATGAATAAATCTGTTGTTACTTTTATCCAAAGAGTAGATGAAACATCATGTGAATATAGAGGCTTCCTCCACTGGGGTTGGTACTACTTCTTTCCTCACATTCATTCATGTATCATTGAGTATCCTGGCCACTAGAACATTGAACATGGAATGGTTCAAGGTCAGAAGTCACATGACATCAAGTTATAATCCAACAGGCTTATTTGAAATCACAAGCTTTTGGAGCTCTGCTCCTTCATCAGGTGACCAAGGAGCAGCACTCTGAAAGCTTGTGATTTCAAATAAACCTGTTGGATTATAATGTGGTGTTGTGTGACTTCTGACCTTGTCCACCCCAGTCCAACACTGGCACCTCCACATCATGGAATGGTTCAGCACAGGCAGGTCCTTTGGACCTCCTATATCTATGCTAACCGTGATTCTATTCTAAACTGATCCCATCTGTCTCACATGGTCCATATCCCTCTCTTCTCTGTACATGTGTCTGTGTAAATACCTCTTAAACTTTGCTAATGTGTCTGTTTCTACCATCTCCCCTGACAGCACATTCAGGGCACCTACCATCCTCTGTGTCAAAAAAAAACTTGCCTCAAATACTTTCTTTAAACTTTCTTCTTCTCACCTTAAATCTATGCCTGCTAGTATTTGATATTTCCACCCTGGGAAAAAGGCTCTGACTATCTACCTATGTTTTAATTTTATATACTTCTATCAGGTTGCCCCTCAGGCTCTGACCTGCAAACAAAAACAATCCAAGTTTATCCAACATCTCCTTGTAGCCAATAAAGTCGCAAGCCAGGCAGCATTCTGGTAAACCTCTTTTGCACCCTCTCCTAAAGCCTCCACATCCTTCCTGTAGTGTAGTGACCAGAACTGTACGAGATACTCCACATGTGGCCTAGATAAAGTCTTACACAGCTGCAGCGTTACTTGCTAACTTTTATGTTCAGTGTGCTGACTGATGAAGGCAAGTGTGCCAGGTACACCTTCTTTACAATCTTATCCACTTGTGCTGCCACTTCTAGGGAGCTATGGACTTGGACCCCAAGATCCCTCTGTATATGAATGCTCCTAAGGTTCCTGCCATTTACTATTTTTTTCCTCTTGTATTCAACCTTCCAAAATGCATCGCCTCACATTTGTCTGGATTAAATGCCATTTTCCATTTCTCTGCCCAACTTTTCAACTGATCTACATCCTGTTGTATCCTTTGACAGTCTTTCTCATTATCCACGACTCTTCCAATTCTTGTGTCATCTGCAAACTTACTAATCAGACCACCTACGTTTTCACCTACATTACAAACAACAGAGGTTCCTTGCGGAAAACCACTGATCACAGACCTCTAGCCAGAAAAACACTCCTCCACAACAATCCTCTGTCTTCTATGACCAAGCTAATTTTGTAACCAGCTTGCTAACTTACCATGAATTCCATACGACTTGCCTTCTAGACCAGAACTAGATTCGTGTGCTGGCATTTTGTGTTCAAAACCAATGTATACTGTATTTGGTGTAACTTGGACATGAATCTTGTCATAATGCTTTTAGTATTGGGGCTTGTTTGCTCTTGAAAATAACTTGGGATTTATCAGGTTTACTTCTGTGTGGTTCAAACCTGACAGTATAAAAAATTTCTATTAACCCTCCCGAAGGCCTCTGTGACACATACCAGTTCAAAATTATGGTTCCGCATTGACTGAACTAGTTAATTACTAAACTCCTTCACAAAAAATAGACCAACATCCAATTGCCACCAGTCAAATACAACCATCTGAAATACAATAGTCTGAAACACAAGCTCTTGAAAAGTAAATTACATGAATGTATATCAATTGCACACGTTTCACCATAAGTGGGGAGGGCTGTGATGAAGAGAAAATGGAATCACAGTTGGCAAATGACTGTTAAGCTTCTTGGGGGATTCATGGCATTCATGCCACCCACAGTTTTTTGATTAAAAATGTATGAATTGTGAAGCCTGTTCACCAATGAAAGTGTCTCAAGCTGTAAGTGCTAGTAATTTGGGGAGAGGGAGTATTTGGAAGTCTGTGTGGCTTAAAATGTCCCATGAAAGAATCTCTTGACAAGGTCAGTTGCAGCTCTGAGCTTTTTCACAAACCCTCTAGATGTGCTCTTAACTCTTAATTTTAGAATGCCTTGGGATCATCCTCTTTAATACTCTAATTCTACAAAATCAAGCTGTGGCAAAATGACTAAATCAATGGTTTTAAAAACTGTTATTTAAAAAAAACAACCTGAGGTTTAAAGGGACTTATGCCAGTGTTGGCCCTCAGTTGGATTGTCACAGCAGCAAATGCTACCTTGGGGGCTGATGACCCCAAAGTTTCAATTAGGTGACCCCGCTGGGGGTCTCAACCCATAGTTTGGTGAGCTGTGAGTTTGACTAATTTAGTGTTGATTATCTTTGGACGGACATAAGGGAAACTCATGGTGAAGAGATGCTGATTGAGCTGAACATATGGTCTCAATCTTTTGAGATAAAGACTATCAGAATATTTTTGTTTGCGATGTTGATTACTAAGTATTCATTTCTAGGTTTTTTTATACTGTGCATGAAATTATCTAATGCATCACAGAAAAATTTAACTAACAGTATTAGAGAGTTCAAGATAAAAGTCAAGATAAAGTCCCGATAGTCTTAATGGACCATAGGGCTGCTCTCTCATTAGGGGGAAACAAATGGTGGTGGTTTACCTGAGGGTCACCGCACCTCAGGCGAGGGGAGAAGTTGAGAAAAAGTCTTTCATGTAAACTCACTTGGTGTGGGAATTGAATCCATGCTACTGGCATCACTGTGCACCCAAAGCCAGCTATCCAGCCAACTGATCTAACCGATCCAATGGTTACAGGTAGTGATCCAGTCATTTGAAGAGCGAACAGTTTTCCTTAAAGCGTGCTATGCATGGGATTATTTACTGAAAATTTACCCCCCCTTTTTCAAGAACAATGGGTAACTAATTAATCCTGTACATTATACCATACCAAGTCTAATACAACATGTGGCTTGGTCAGTTCCAACATATCCTGCTCTAAGGAACGATTTTGAAAGCATTCAGACTACTATTGCCAATCCGGTTTGTCGAGTATATGTGTGCATTGATGTCACTCGTAATTATTGCTGTCCCTTTATTACAATTCCTTGCTCGTTTTGTCTCCCATTAAAATGACTGCTAGGAGGACTTCCAGCAGTGACATCTTTCCCCTCATGTTCCTCAGGCTTATCCAAGCCAAATTTCTATCCTGATCTCCTGATTCCAGGTCATCTGACTCTTGCAAAAATTCAGGGCCTTGTCATCCTGCAGGTCAGTCTCTAGAAATGGCTATTAGATCTATTAATTTACTTAGATATGTGCTACTAAATTTGCTTACTTTGTTACGAATGCTCTAGCATACAGACGCAGCCTTTAATTTTGTCATTTTGTTATCTTTGTAACATTTCATCTTGATTGTTGGTATATTCCTTGTTTTCTTTCCTCTCTGTTCCTTCCTGGCATTTTCTGAACCTCGTTTACCTTGTCCTTATTCTTTGCTACACCATATTTTTCCACATTTGACCCCTTGCCCTCACTTATTACTCTTTGTAAAACCAACTGAGTCACTGGTTGACCCATTTTACAGTAATCATTCTCTTTGTAAAGCTAATTGCCTTTCTGTTTTGCTTATTCCACAGTGATTACATCTCTTAGCAAGGTAAACAGGTTTCCACCCTGTTTATGATAATTATCTCTTTATAAAGTTAAACAAGTTTCCGTTTTGCATATGTTACAGTGGTCATGTCCGTTTGTGCTTTATCTGTTTACAGTCATCAACAGTTAAGCTGTTCAAATCTCCCCTTTTAAGCTCATCTGACCTTGGTTTTCAGTTAAGTACATGTTGACCCTTTAAATACCTACAGCCACCTTTCTGCATGTGTTGAGTTCTCAATCCCTCATTCATATTTATTTAGTAATTTTTATATCCATATCATCAATGTGCACCTTCATGCAGCCCTTTGAGATGATCTGAACCTTGAGATTAGTTTTCATGTGAGTACTGAGGACATCCAGCTCAATCTGTCCTTGATTCAACAACTCTCTCTGCTGTTGGACCTACCTTTCTAACATTATGCAGAGCTGGATGAACACAGCAGGCTGAGCAGAAAGGCTGACGTTTCGGGCCGAGACCCTTCATCAGAAAAGGGGGAGGGGAAGGGGATTCTGAAATAAATAGGGAGAGAGGGGGAGGCGGATAGAAGATGGATAGAGGAGAGGATACGTGGAGAGGAAACAGACAGGTCGAAGAGGTGGGGATGGAGCCAGTAAAGGTGAGTGTATGTGGAGAGTTAGGGAGGGGATAGGTCGGTCAAGGGGGCGGGATGAGGTTAGTAGGTAGGAGATGGGGGTGGGGCTTGAGGTGGGAGGAGGGGATAGGTGGGAGAAAGAACAGGTTAGGGAGGCGGGGACGAGCTGGACTGGTTTTGGGATGCGGTAGGGGGAGGGGAGATTTTGAAGCTTGTGAAATCCACATTGATACCATTGGGCTGCAGGGTTCCTAAGCGGGATATGAGTTGCTGTTCCTGCAACCTTCGGGTGGCATCGTTGTGGCACTGCAGGAGGCCCAGGATGGACATGTCGTCTGAGGAATGGGAGGGGGAGTTGAAATGGTTCGCGACTGGGAGGTGCAGTTGTTTATTGCGAACCGAGCATAGGTGTTCTGCAAAGCGGTCCCCGAGCCTCCGCTTGGTTTCCCTGATGTAGAGGAGGCCACAACGGGTACAGCGGATGCAGTATACCACATTGGCAGATGTGCAGGTGAACATCTGCTTGATGTGGAAAGTCTTCTTGGGGCCTGGGATGGGGGTGAGGGAGGAGGTATGGGAGCAGGTGTAGCACTTCCTGCGGTTGCAGGGAAAAGTGCTGGGTGTGGTGGAGCTGGAGGGGAGTGTGGAGCGGACAAGGGAGTCACGGAGAGAGTGGTCCCTTCGGAAAGCAGATAAGGATGGGGAGGGAAAGATGTCTTTGGTGGTGGGGTCGGATTGCAGATGGTGGAAGTGTCGGAGGATGATGCGTTGGATCCGGAGATTGGTGGGGTGGTACGTGAGGACGAGCAGGATTCTTTTTTTTGGTTCTTATTGCGTGGACGGGGTGTGAGGGATGAGTTGCGGTAAATGCGGGAGACACGGTTGAGGTGTTCTCGACCACTGATGGGGGGATGTTATGATCCTTGAAAAACGAGGACAACTGAGATGTATGGGAGTGGAATGCCTCACCCTGGGAGCAGATGCGGCGGTGGCGAAGGAATTGGGAATAGGGGATGGCATTTTTGCAGGAAGGTGGGTGGGAGGAGGTGTATTCTCGGTAGCTGTGGGAGTCGGTGGGCTTGAAATGGATATCGGTTTCTAGGTGGTTGCCCGAGATGGAGACAGAGAGGTCCAGGAAGGAGAGAGAGGTATTAGAGATGGTCCAGGTGAACTTAAGGTTGGGGTGGAAGGTGTTGGTGAAGTGGATGAACTGTTCGAGCTCCTCGTGGGAGCACGAGGCGGCGCCGATACAGTCATCAATGTAACGGAGGAAGAGGTGGGGTTTAGGGCCAGTGTAGGTACGGCAGAGGGATTGTTCCACGTAACCTACAAAGAGACAGGCGTAGCTTGGGCCCATGCGGGTACCCATGGCCACCCCCTTTGTCTGTAGGAAGTGGGAGGAATTGAAAGAAGTTGTTGAGGGTGAGGACGAGTTCGGCTAAGCGGATGAGGGTGTCAGTGGAGGGGGACTGGTCAGGCCTGTGGGACAGGAAGAAGCGGAGGGCCTTTAGGCCATCTCTTTGGGGAATGCAGGTGTCGAGGGACTGGACGTCCATGGTAAAGATGAGGTGTTGGGGACCGGGGAATTGGAAGTTCTGGAGGAGGTGGAGGGCGTGGGTGGTGTCACGGACATAGGTAGGGAGTTCCTGGACCAAGGGGGAGAAAATGGAGTCCAGATAGTTGGAGATCATTATGTTGTATGTTAAAATTTCTTTCACTGAACCATTGGGAAGACTGTAACGTGTGTTTTACTACTGTCATAAACACTGTAGCCTTATCACAAACTCTGCCCTCTTCCCTGGTACATGGCCAGTGTGAAGCAGGTGAAATAAAATTTTGACATGCCATTTGAACAGAGAGTTCTAGTTCTATCTTGAAACCAGCAGGAAGACCCACTTAGTTCCATTTTTGCAGCTTCACCTACTGCATTTATCAAGGCTGCTGAGGCCTCTATTAACAATTCTTTAGATAAATTTAAGAAAGGATTGCGGATGGTGGAGGTCTGAAACTAAAATAAAATGCTGGAAGAACTCGAGCAGTCTGGCAGCATTTGTGGAGAGAAAAAAAGTTAACGTTTCGAGTCCACTGAACCGGTTAATGAAAAATGGACACACTACTCCAGTTCTGGTATCAACAGAGGCTTAGATAATAACAGCAAGACTTCTTTGGGCTTCATTTTAATGCAGGTTGGAGCATAACATACCATTTGTCATATATTTGCATGAATGTGTATAATTTGGATACAAGCATTCTGATTTTCGAAATTTATTATTAGAGATATACAGCACAGAAACAGGCCCTTCAGCCCAACTCGTCCATGTTGACCAGGTTTCCTATACTGAACTAGTCCCATTTGCCTGCGTTTTGCCCGTACCCCCCTCATCCTTTCCTTTCCTGTCCATGTAAATGTCCAGATGTCTTTTAAATGTTGTAATTGTACCTGTCCCTACCTCTTCCCCTGGCAACTCATTCTATATATGCACCATCCTCTGTGTGGAAAAATTTGCCTCTCGGGTCCCTTATAAATCTTTCTCCTGTCACCATAAACCTATGCCCTCTAGTTTTGGACTTTCTACCCTAGGGAAAAGATCAATCATTATTTTTATGAAAGCAATTCTACGTTTTTTTTTCCTACTGAGGTAGACAATTTCACTTTTCACTAAAAAGCTAGCATATCTAGCACAAAGGAAGATGGTTGTGGTTGTTGGAGGCTGCTCATCTCAGCTCTGGGACATCTCTGCAGGAGAATCTCGGGATAGTGTCCTCGGCCTAACTATCTTCTGCTGCTTCAGCAATAACCTTCCCTCCGTCAATAGGTCAGAAGTGGGGATGTTTGCCGACAATTATGTCATGTCCAGTAGCATTTGCGACTCCTCATATACTAAAAGAGTTCCTTTTCAAACAGAGATAGTAGGAACTGCCGATGCTGGAGAATCTGAGATAACAAGGTGTAGAGCTGGATGAACACAGCAGGCCAAGCAGCATCAGAGGAGCAGGAAAGCTGACGTTTCGAGTCGAGACCCTTCTTCAGAAATAGGGGAGGGGAAGGGGGTTCTGAAATAAATGGGGAGAGAGGAGGAGGCGGATAGAAGATGGATAAAGGAAAAGATAGGTGGAGAGGACACAGACAGGTCAAAGAGGCAGGGTTGGAGCCAGTAAAGGTGAGTGTAGATGGGGAGTTAGGGAGGGGATAGGTCAGTCCAGGGAGGACGGACAGGTCAAGGAGGCAGGATGAGGCTAGTAGGTAGGAGATGGGGGTGGGGCTGGACCTCTCTGTTTCCATCTCTGGCAAACACAGCCTCCAACCTCATCATTCCCCAACCCCGCACCGCCCGTTTCTATCTCCTTCCCAAAATCCACAGACCTGACTGCCCTGGTCGACCCATTGTCTCCGCCTGCTCCTGCCCCACCGAACTTATCTCCACCTATCTCGACTCCATTTTCTCTCCCTTGGTCCAGGAACCTCCCCACCTACGTCCGTGACACCACCCACGCCCTCCACCTCCTCCAAAACTTCCGATTCCCTGGTCCACCTCATCTTTACCATGGACGTCCAGTCCCTATACATTTGCGTTCCCCATGCAGATGGCCTAAAGGCCCTCCGCTTCTTCCTGTCCTGCAGGCCCGACCAGTCCTGCTCCACTGACCCCCTCATCTGCTTAGCTGAACTCCTCCTCACCCTTAACTTCTCTTTCAATTCCTCCCACTTCCTACAGACAAAGGGGGTGGCCATGGGTACCCGCATGGGCCCAAGCTATGCCTGGCTCTTTGTAGGATATGTGGAACAATCCCTCTTCCGGAGCTACACTGACCCTATCCCCACCTCTTCCTCCGTTACATCGATGACTATATCGGCGCCGCCTCGTGCTCCCACAAGGAGCTCAAACAGTTCATCCACTTCACTAACCCCTTCGACCCCAACCTTAAATTCACCTGGACCATCTCTGATATCTCTCTCTCCTTCCTGGACCTCTCTGTTTCCATCTCTGGCAACCACCTGGAAACCGATATCCATTTGAAGCCTACCGACTCCCACAGCTATCCAGAATACACCTCCTCTCACCCACCTTCCTGCAAAAATGCTATCCCCTATTCCCAATTCCTTCGCCTCCACCGCATCTGCTCCCGAGATGAGGCATTCCACTCCTGGACATTCCAGATGTCCTCATTTTTCAAGGACTGCAACTTCCCCTCCACAGTGATTGAAAACGCCCTCAACCGTGCCGCTCGCAATTCCTGCAACTCATCCCTCACACCCCCTCCCTGCAATAACAACCAAAACAGAATCCCCTTCGTCCTCACGTACCACCCCACCAACCTCCGGATCCAACGCATCATCCTCCGGCACTTCCGCCATCTGCAGTCTGACCCCACTACCAAAGACGTTTTTCCCTGCCCACCCTTTATCTGCTTTCCGGAGGACCACTCCCTCCGTGACTCCCTTGTCCGCTCCACACTCCCCTCCAGCCCCACCACACCCGGCACTTTTCCCTGCAACCAGAGCAACTGCTACACCTGCCCCTACACCTCCCCCCTCACCCCCATCCCAGGCCCCAAGAAGACCTTCCACATCAAGCAGATGTTCACCAGTACATCTGCTAATGTGGTATACTGTATCCGCTGTTCCTGTTGTGGCCCCCTGTACATCGGGGAAACCAAGCGGACGCTTGGGGACTGCTTTGCAGAACACCTACGCTTGGTTCGCGACAAATGACTGCACCTCCCAGTCGCGAACCATTTCAACTCCCCCTCCCACTCCTTGGACGACATGTCCATCCTGGGCCTCCTGCAGTGCCACAACGATGCCACCCGAAGGTTGCAGGAACAGCATCTCATATTTAGCTTGGAAGCCCTGCAGCCCAATGGTATCAATGTGGACTTCATAAGCTTCAAAATCTCCCCTCCCCCTACCGCATCCCAAAACCAGTCCAGCTCGTCCCCGCCTCCCTAACCTGTCCTTCCTCCCACCTCTCCCCTCCTCTCTTCGCAAGCCCCACCCCCATATCCTACCTACTAGCCTCATCCCGCCTCCTTGACCTGTCTGTCCTCCCTGGACTGACCTATCCCCTCCCTAACTCCCCCCCTACATTCACCTTTTACTGGCTCCAACCCCGCCTCTTTGACCTGTCTGTCTCCTTTCCACCTATCCTCTCCTTTATCCATCTTCTATCCACCTCCCCCCTCTCCCCATTTATTTCAGAATCCCCTTCCCCTCCCCCATTTCTGAAGAAGGGTCTAGACCTGAAACGTCAGCTTTCCTGCTCCTCTGATGCTGCTTGGCCTGCTGTGTTCATCCAGCTCTACACATTGTTATCTCAACATCTGAATAGATACAGGTTTCAACTGATTAGTGGCAAGTAACATTTATGTCACACAAGTGTCAGGCAATGACCATTTCCAACAAGAGAATCTAACCATCATCCTTTGACATTCAATGGCATCATCATTGCTGAATCCTGAACTGTCAACAACCTGGGTGTTACCATCTCCTGACTTCCAAAAGCCTGTCCACCACCTACAAGGCACTAGTGTGACAATACTATGGCTTAAGTGTACTTGCCCTTTTTTAATGAAGACAGAGGTGCCAAGTGGTCTGCTCAAATCCAATAAACAACTTGAGGCCTCGGGTTTCTTTAAAAGTTGGAACAATAGAAGCAGTTTGAATGGGTGGGGTCAAGCTTCATAGAAGCAGGATTTTTAGTTTTAGCTTCCTGCAGTTGCTGGGATCTTGAAGCTGGACATGGAAGCTCTTCTTCCTGCCTGTTACAGCTAAAAGCAGGGGTTCCCTTCCTGCTGCTAGAATTGCATCTGGAACGCAGTGCCTCATGCTTACCTTTTAAATTAAGAAAAAGTTAGGGCCTAGACTATTTTTTTCATATATTTTGAAGGGGTTTGGTTTGGTGCATAACACCAATCTGGAGTGTGATAGAATACTGCCCACTTGCCTGGATGACTGTGGCTCCAACAAAATCTCGATTAATACACATCCACAAACATTCACTCCATCCCTCATGTATGCAAAGCAGCAGCAGCGCCATTTAGAAGATGCGCTGCAGTCAATCAGCAAGAGTCGTTAAACAGCACTCTCTAAAGCCATTGTCTAAAAGGACATGAGTGACAAATGGGAATGTCACGACCTGCAAGTTCCCCATCAAGTCACTTATCCTAACTTTGAAAGTAGATTGCCATTTAATGACAACACCTGGTCTGTGAGGGTTGAGGTATGGACTTGGGAGAAGGTGCTCAGTCTTTAAAATTATTCAATTTGCTATTGAATCCAGGAAGCTGCAGAGTCCTCAAGCAGAAAATAAGGTGCTGTGCTTTCAGCTTGTGTTGAGCTTTGCTGGAGCACTGGGGTGGTGTTGGAAGTGGAAGAAGAGTGGACCAAGGTGTTCTGGAGGGAATGGTCCATATTGAAGGTTGACAAGGGAAGGGAGGGCAATATGTGTTTCAGTGGTGGCATCCTGCTGGAGGTGGTGAAAATGGCAGCTAATGATCCTTTGGATATGGATGGTAAGTGAGGACCGGAAGCCCCTATTGCTGTTGTGGGATGGAAGAGAAGAGGGGGGGGCGTGAGGGCTCGTGTGGGAGATGAGACAGACCTGGGTGAGGGCCCTGCTGCTACCACACCATGCTATTGTAAGCTGCTAATGGTTCCAACTAGCAGCTTTTGATTCCCCCAGGCTGACCTTTACCCAATCCTTTGTATGTCCAACTGCTGTACTCTTATTCTGGTCTTCGTGTCCACCTAGCATTTACTCCTGCCTGCACCCACCCGCGACCCTCCCCCCCCCCCCCCGGCCCCGATCTTCAGCATATATACCAACCTTTTCCTAGCTACAATTAGTTCTGAAGAAGGATCACCGGAACCAAACGGTTCACTCTGCTTTTTCTCCACAAATGCTGCCAAACCAGTTGAGTTTTCCCAACAATTTCTGTTTTTGATTCTGTTTTCCAACATCTGCAGTTCTTTATATGTTCTTTGTTTAGGTTTTATCTGCTACTGGTTTAATACTGATTAGTCAGTACTGTGCCTTTGTCTTTAATAAAGAATTGCTTAATTTGCTCAGGCATTTATATGAAATAGAATCTATTACTTTGTTCCTAACCATTGGTATTTTAGAATATTATAAAAGGGTGGTATTTCTGGTTTTCGGTCTAAATTGCAAAATTTGTCTGCAGAATTATGTTCAGAATCAGATTTTCTTTTTTCTGTCCGTTTCTGCGTTTTTTTTCCTTTAATTTCATTTAAGAAGTGAACTTTGATGACATGAGGAATTATTCTCTTAAGGAGTTACTGAATATGAATTAACAAAAGTATGTATTCATGAACTGGATGTTGATCCAGAATATCTGTTTACTTTAACTTAACTTCCTCTCTATGTTGGCATCAGTACTGCTTCCAAGCAAACATGAGCAAAGACCTTCTTGGCACTCATTGCTTATACAGAAGTTTAGTCAGACAGTTTATATGAACTGTCCAGGAAATGCCTTTGTTCAGATAAAGGAAATTTAATTTAACTGATCACATTTTTTTTCGCAATGCTATTTATTTAAAGGATATTAATACACAACATGGAAATTGATATGCAGACTTAGGAAATAGCCTTGTCCTTGGTTTGTCAGGAGGTCTATTCTGTTCAGTTGATAACTGCTGTTTAGATAAGCTACTAATAACTGGTTTTAAACACATGACTAGATTGGATAAAATAAACCAAGAGAGGGTATTGGTCTTTTGCAACTGTTCCTTTCCCGTTGGACGGGGGTGGACAAAGTCAGGAGTCACATGACACCAGGTTGGTGATTGGACCAAGGAGCAGCATTCTGAAAGCTTGTGATTTCAAATAAGCCTGTTGCATTATAACCTGGTGCCGCGTGACTACTGATTTTTTTTCTCTAAAGGATACAAGTTGTCCCACTAATGCTCTGCAAAATGATTCCTTTTGTTCATTTCATTGAAATGAGCCTTTGAATATAATAGGTACTTCATGAATACACTTAAGCCACTGTTACAATGGACAAATAGTCACGTGGCAAGAGCAGTTATTTCCTCGCAACAATTGGAAGCTAAGTTTGAGATTCTTATGTTTCATTCTCGGTTCACCTATATCCCATGCTCTGTTTTCTTCAGGTATGGGTTCTTTAAGTTGAAGCAATCCTCCACCCCCAACCCTATAAGTTAAGCTGTTTTTTGTTATTTAAATTATTTAAGTTGTTTATGTTATTTAAGTTATTTTTGATTCTGTCGCAAGTACATTCAGTATTTTTCAGCCATTGGACATAAGAATTTTTTGAAACCTTGCAGGAAGCATTTACTACATGCAATTTTCTGAAATGGTTTGCTTGAACTGGGAAGAAAGGAAACGGAGAAGTAGTTTAGCTCTGATTTTGCCTGCTTAGTTAGACTTGGGATTAGGAGGCTGAGCTCCTTATGCTTTCGATTGTTGTTCAAGACCAGTTATCAGGAAAGGCAGAAGTGTTGGGAATTGCTGTACTTGGGTGGGCTGCTGTTGTGACAACTTTGTGTCCTTGGCCCTACCATCTTCTCTATCAATGACCTTCGGTCCATCATAACGTCAGATATGAGAATGCTTGCTCTTGATTGCATGATGTTCACAACTCCTCAGATACTGAATCAGCCCGGTCTGTACGCAACAAGAGCTGGAAAACATCCAGGTTTGGGCTGTTAAGTGATAAGCAACATTCACACCAAGCAAGTACCAGGCAATGAGAGAGAATCTAATCATATGACCTTGACATTCAAAGGCATTGCCATCGCTGAATTTTCCACTATCATCATCCCTGGGGGTTACTATTGACCAGAAACAGAAGTGGGTCAGTCATATCATACAATGGGCATAAGGGCTGGTCAGGGGTTAGGAATTCTGTGAGGCGTAACTCTCCTCCTGTCTCCCCAATGCCTTGCTGTCATCTACAAGTCACAAGTCAGGATTTTGATGGCATACTGTCTTCTTGCCTGGATAAATGCAGCTCCAAAAGCACCCTTAATCGTGACACTATCCAAGATAAAGCAACCAGTTCGATTGGCATCTCATCTACCACTTTGAACATTCATTCCATTGACTGCCAGCGCACTATAGCAGCAGTGTGCCATCTATAAGATACACTGCAGTAACTCACCAAGCCTGTTTGTCAAAACCTCCCAAAACTCTGAAATCTACCACCTTGAAGATCAACGGCATGCTAACACCACCAAACTGTATACCACCCTGACTCAGAACAATATTGCTATTCCTTAGCTGTCATTGGGTCAAAAGTCTCGAACTCTCTTCCATCCTAACAGTACTGTTGATGTTCCTCTACCATGAGGATTGCAACATTTCAGGAATGTACAATATCGCCACCATCTTAAGGGCACCAAGGTACGAGCAATAATTCCTGGCCTAGCCGGCAGTGCCAATATCACACAAACCAATTTAAAAAAAAAAATCTAAGAGGGCAATGAAACTTGCAGGTCTCAATACTACCATGAAAAAGCAGGGTAGCAGCAGGTGAACTGCAAAGTTGACTGCAGAGGCTCAGTGAATTCAAAGAAAAAAAATCTGTCCCAGTAAATGGCAAAGCAGAAATCAGTTTGTTATACAAGAGTGAAGGAGAGTTCACAAGAATATAAAACTTTGAAAGACCATATGTAGTAAAAAAAAAAAAAAAAAAATTGGGAACCTCTCAGAAATTGCATGTGTAAACGTAATGATGTCACTAGAATCATTGTAAGACTTTAATTATTTCCTTTCCCAGGACCTTCCTCTTGGGATGGTTTTCAGTCCTCTCTTGGAACTTTTCATGCCTGTGTACTTTGCCTACTTAATACATTCACAGATAAAAGACACATGGGCTAAATGTAGAAATGCCATGTGTGTGACAGATGCTTATGAACTAATGTTTCCATTTTAACTCCCTTTTTTTCCTCTTGCCCAAACAAATTTTAATTCAATCACTTCACAATGTTGGGACAATTTAATCTACACCAATTTACTAGTATTCACAGCTTTTAAGTGCAGTCTGTGACTAAATTTCTCCTCTATTCGCCTCACTATCACCAACCCACTCTGACTCCTTTTCATATGAGCAAGGACTAAGAGTAGGCCAGTTGACCCATCAAACCTGTTCTGCCATTTTATAAGAGCATCTGATCTGATTTTAACTTCAACTCTGAAAGTGGCAACACAAGTAGATAAGGTGGTCAAGAAGGCGTATGGCATGCTTGCTTTCATTGGTCCGGGTATACAGTATGAAAATTGGCAAGTCATGTTAAATTTTAGTTAGACTACATTTGGTCAGTTCTGGTTGCCACAGTATCAGAAGCCTCTGAAGGCCTTAGAGGGTACAGAAAAGGTTTACCAGGACGTTGCCTGGTTTGGAGCATATTAGCTATGCAGAAAGATTGGACAAATGTGGATTTTTACACTTGAATGTTGGGGGCTGAGGGGCGACTTGATAGGAGTTTACAAGATTATGTGAAGCATGGGTAGAGTGGATAGTCAGAATAGAAATGCCAACTACTAGGGGACATAGGTAAAGGGGTAAATTTAAAGGAGATGAGAGGCAAGTCTTTTTTTTACTCAGGGTGGTAAGTGCCTGGAATGCACTGTCAGAGGTGCTGATGCCAGCAGATACATTAGCAATATTTAAAAGGCATCTTGACAGATACATGAATAGGCCTGGAATAGAGGGATCTGGCCCGCATAGTTTTTTTAGTGTGGAAAGATTTCATGTGTGGTGCAGGCTTGGTGGCCCAAAGGGTCAGTCATGTCCTGTATTGTTCTTTGTCCTCTGTTTTACATTCCTGCATACCCCCGAAAATCTTTCATCTGCTTGGTAATCAAGAATCTATCTGCCTCTGCCTTAAAAATATTTAACAATTATGCAACTAATGCCTTTTGAGGAAGGAATTCCAAAGACACTCAACTCTTTGAGAATTTTTTTCCACATCTCTTTTTTTTTAATGGGCAACCCCTTGCTTTAAATGATGACCATAGCTCTAGATGCACCCACAAGAGGAAACCACCTTTCCATATTTGCCCAGTCAAGTCCCCTCAGGAACGTTTGTTTCAGTTAAGTCTTTCCTGATGATTCCAATTTTCTTGAGTTCTCCACTGCATTTCCTAATGCTATTATCCTCGAAATTGAAGATCAAATCAAAGCATGCCCCACATATCCTCAATACTCATTGGCTTCTGAGTGTAACTTAAACCTTGGTTACCTTCAGCTCAATTTTTGTGTTGTCCAGCAGCCGATGTGGAGCTACAAAGCAAAATTATATTACTTTTCCTTTTTTTTTGTTGGGCTCACCAATTCTAGCTGGACCATAATCTATTTGGGACGAGTTATTATTGCAAATGAAGCAACCCAAAGAGCACTTATTTTCTGTAATTTAACCAAAATCTATGCACATTTGTGTGAAGTAGCTATATTCAAAATTGTTCCAACTTTCTGAATTTGCTGATAGTGCTTTATAGATCTTATTGTTTCTCACTTAACTCATTTGCATTTCTGGCACATGTATGTTCAGGCTGACTCAGTAGGCAGCTGTTTAAATAATGGGGCATGGTTATGACTCCTGGTCCAAGTACTCCTTTGTTCAATGTGTATGAGAGACTGCGCAATATCGCCCATTACCAGGAAATTGTGGAATATACACATTGCAACTGTTGAATTTCTTTCTAAACAAAATTGAGACATTTTCAGAGGCACACGATTAATCATTTCCTTTTAATTACATTCAAGTAGTTTATCGTGTGGTCTCAGTGGGTGTATTTCTGCACCTAAAGTAGAGTCTCTGTCATGTTAAGTGTAATGTGAAATGATGAGAACTTATCATCTTCATTATTAATTTGAATTTGAGCTATTGCCTGAGTAGTAGACTGGGCTGGACTGATGGTCATCTAATTGTAATAGAATGAAAATGGGGTTCTGTAATGTTTGATTGATCTACTTCAATAGACCTCTAGTGATCCAATGAAGGTATATCAAGGTGTTGGAATAGAAATCCATCCCTAATTGCATATTGAAGGCCAAAGCAATTCGATTTTGACATTTGGATTTCCGTTCTCTGATTCTAGTATAAAAGTGTTACTTAAAGCGTGTGGGTTTCAAAACTTCCCAGGTTATATTGGGTGTCTTTTGACACTGATGCAGGAAGTGATTCAAGTGTGGGGGGACAAAAAGGAAGGTGGGAACAGATAAGTTACCGATGCATATAAGCAGATTAAATAACTGGGCTAAACTGGCAGATGGAGTGCACTTGTGGGTAGGTGTAAAGTTATTCACACTGGGTTCAAGGCAGACAAATCAAAATATTTTATCAAAGATGGAAAACTAGGAACTGTGGAGGACAAAAGGGCTTTTGATGCCCAGGTTGAGAAATTATTATTGGCTTTTGCACGGATACTGGGAAACATCAAAAACACAAATGGAATGTTAGTTGGTCTGTTTAAAACAGGTTGAATACAAGGCGGGAAGATGTGAAATTGTCCGGGAAGAACTTTTAAGAGAATAATTTATTTAAATGAGTAGATTGGAGAGCTTTGAGATGCAGAGAAATCTGGGTGTCCTTACACATGAACTGCAGAAGTTTATTATGCATAAACAGAAACTAATTATGAAAGGAAATAGTATACAATAGTTCATCGTGAGGGGAATTTAGTACAAAAATAGAGAGGTTATTCTTCAGGTATGCAGGGACGACATCTGGACTACTATTTATTGTATTGATTAGCTTATTTAAAGAAGGATGTAAGTGCAGTGGACAGCATTCAGAGAAAGTTTACTAGACTAATGCCTGAAATGGGTGAATTGTTTTATGAAGTAGGATTGGACAGGCTAGGTTTATATCCACTTGAGTGAGCAAGGGAGTGAAACATGTTTGGAGGTAAGCAGCAATATATAATTCGATTTGCCATGTTATTGAATGGTGGAGTAGACTCAAATGATTGGCTAATTTGTCCTAATTCGTATGTTTGTAACACTAGGTACATTTTTTAAAATTATATTCGAATAACCACTTCAAACACGTATTCGCACTATATATCAGTCTGGACAGGTGTGAATTGGTGTATTTTGTTGGGAGGAATTAGAAGATCACTTACATTTTGGGGTAAAGAGGCCAAATCTAGCAGGATCACAGTACAGAAATTCATTTAAAATGGCAATGTAGGTTAACCAAACCACAAAAAATGTAAGCAGACTTTTGAGATTCATTTTTAGAGGAACAGCATTCAAAAGTGGAGCAGTTGAGACTATGTTTTAAGTACTGCTCTTAGTTCTGGTCATTTTATTACAAAAAGCATAAAGTATAACTGCAATGAATTGTACATACGATACCAGGACTCTGTGGCTATAACCATGAGAAAAAAACAGGATGGGTTGAGTCCTTTGTGAAATGAGAAGACTGAAAGATAATCTGGAAGAAATCTTCACAATTGGGAAGAATTTCCAAAGGGATGTTTGGTAATCACTGATAACTGCATTAAATGGAAAGTGTTACTGAAAAAAGAGGCATGGCGTTGAAGCTTCATCTTGGATTCATCAGGACAATTCCAGAAGCTTTATTTGACTCATAGCTGGGATGGTTGGGGCTGGGGTGCAGGCTGGGTCGGCATCCTTTAGTGTTTTGAAGAATAAGTGATGATTTTATTGAGAGATGGAAAATCTTGAGATGGTTGATGTTAAAAGAATGTCCCCTATGTGGGGGAGACTAGAGCTAGGAAACATTGTTTGAAAATAAGGGGTCTCGTGTTTAAAATGGAGGTGAGAACAATTTTTTTCTGACATTGTGTCTGTAGAATGATATATTCTTGACTAACAAGGGAATCTAAGGTTATCAGGGGAGGTGGGACTGTTAATCTGAATGCACAGTCAGATCAGCTACAATTGTATTGAATTGCAGCTTCAAGTGACCGCATGGCCTACTCCTGCTTGTGCATTTGTATGTAATATCAGACTTGGAAAGGAACAACAATTTACTGCCTGAGGAAAAAGGTACTTGGTCTCAGGTTAGGGTTAGGGTATTCATGGTGATGCCTTGACCAATCTGAGTTCACTTGTAAACTAATCAGCTCCCTTTTTCTCAAAGTATAAATTATTATTTCTTTTGGAATTTGACAGCCTTGGGATGTGCTAATGAGTATAAGACGAAAAGCTACAAGAGCATGTCTCTTTTTTAGTAATACTCCAGTTCACTGCTACCAAGCAACTTTAAAAGGTAGTCAATATAAAATCCAATAAGGAATTTTGTTCTTTATACAGTGGTGAGAAAGTGTACTTACTGCTATGTGGTATAGTTGAGATGAATAGCATGGTTGCAGTAAATGAGAAGCTAGATAAGTGTGTGAGGGAAAAGGGATAGAGTAAGGTGAAGTAGAGTGGATGTAGTTCATGTAAGGCATAAACAACGTGCAGAGAGTTAATTCCAGTGGCCTTTTTCCATGCTGTTAATTCTATCTTGTTGAAGTATTCACCAAATCTAATATAGTACAGAGAGATGTTTCAAGCCTGTCGCTTACTGCATACAAAATAATTTTGTTGCACAGTTTTCTTATCCTGTCCACCATAGTGCGGTACAGTGTTCTCGACAGTATTCTTCCTCATAAGATTATGCAAATACATGAGCTAATCACAAAAACCTATTGCTAAACTTAAGTCTGTATTTATGCTATGTTTTGCACTTAACATCTGTCAGTGGCAGGGAAGAACATTTGATTTGAGCGAGCTTCCTGTAAATTGTCTTTCTAAGTCAATTTTTTACAATAGATTATGGAGTAGTTTATAATTTATCCATGAATTGCCTACAGGGTAGTTAATTGGGGCACACATTGAGACTCCATGGTCTATATCTTCCTCCCAGAAGAAATAACTTTTTACTATTTTCTCCATCATATGTTTTTGTTTAAACACACCAATGAGATCCTCCTCCATCTAAAGTCAAGGAAGTGCAACCCTAATTTCTGGAATCTCTCTTTAGACTCTGACCTTTCCACCTTGTATTATTCTGGTCTGCATTTTATATCACCTCCAAGGCCAAGATGTACTTTTAACAGAATACAGATGGGATCTGACCAGGGCTGTACTATTCAGGCATAACTTCTTTCCTGTTGTTCAAACTTATTTAATGTGGATGCTAACATTGCATTTGTATTTTTGATGCCTCCTAGTATCCATGCACGAGCCACTAATAACTTGCTAACCTGAGCACTAAAATCCCTTTTGTCCTCCACAATTCCTAGTCTCCCATCTTTGATACAATATTCTGATTTGTCTGTCTTGAATCCAGTGTGAATAACTTTACACCTACCCACAATTGCAATCCAATTTTCAGTTTAGGCTAGTTATTTAATCTGCTTATATACATTTTTAATATATCTGTTCCTACCTACAATCTATAGATATCTCCTAGTTTAGTCTCATTTGTAAACTTGGATATCAAGTAATGTCGGATCATTTTATTCCTTTAGTTACTTTAATCAATCTGTTCAGACAGGTAATGAACTTGAACTTCTGGCCCCAAAGTAGGGACATTATCACTGCTCCACAAGATACTGTTGTTTTCTCATTCTATCACAGTTAATTACGAGTGCTAATCTTTTGTGCAGAATTCAGCCAGATTGGATTTGCAGAAACTATGTCCTGGTTATTTCCTTGAGCTTCACCTGTATTAATATAAGAACAAAGCATTAATGACGATCTACCTGTAGCAAATCTGAGCTGATTCTCTGACCAGCTCATATTGCTCAAAATGCTCAGACACTCTGTCTCTAATAGATTCTAGAAAGGACAGCACAACTGGTAATAAAATGACAGGCCGATAATTCCCAGGTCTCTCATTCACTATTGTCTTAAACAATGGAGGGATATTTACATAACAGCTTGACAGAACAGTGTTATTTTGCAGGTCAATTCATAAAGGCAGCTCTGTCTTAACATGCCTTACAGTTAGATCAACTGCCGAGTTAAATTTTGGTATGCACAGTATAACTATCCAGTTGCAGACAGTTTATAGAAGCCATCACCCCCACCCTCAGAATTTCAAATAAACCTGCCTTACTTTTTAATTATAAATAAAGAAATTGGCGGTTTCTTCCTCACCAGGGTTTCTGAATATGATACACTGTTTGTCATACAGAAATTAATGGTTAACAAAGTTCCTTTGTGTTTAATTTAATTTCAGCATTGTTTAGCTGATGTGTTAAATTTATTACAAAATTAATGTATAATACGTAGAAGTTGTCACTTGAGCCCTCTCTCCATTTTCAGTTGAGAATAAAGACAGCATCTGCATCCTTTAAGGGATGCTTCAGAGAATAATGTGTGCATCTGGAGGGCAGATGGATGAAGGAGATCAAATTGCTTAGGACCTCCCAACATGCACTGCATATTCAAAGATAAACAGCATTTGCACTGAATTTCCAGGATCATTTTACTTTTGAACTACTATTCTGTTTATTATCTGTAACCTTTTACTCCACCTATCTTGAAGATTTTTGGTTAGTAGAGTTCTTTTATTGCTTGATTAGATGTTGGCTATGCCACATAAAAATGTAAAATGTTTAACATATGCCTATATTCTTGTACTCTGCACCTTGTGCATATCTGCAGAGCATTTCTAAGCGTGAGACGCACCTTGTGGTTTTCAGCAGAAGGGAGTTTTTAACCTATTACAAAAGACATTATCTCAAACTTGTTTCATCGAAGTTTTTTTTTAATTAAAAAGAAAGTAACTGAAGAACAGCCAATAACTATCAAATCAGTGTTTTTCTTTCACCATCTGGACAATGCATTGACTGGAGTGGGCTGCTGAGGAGACCAAATCCGCAGATACCGATAGGGAGGGGAAGCTTTGCTTAATCAGCCCCAGCCTCCACCTCTACCTCTCCTCTGCCTCTGCCTCTGTCTCATCTGCAGTAACCTCACCCTCAGTCTAGTGACATCAGCTACACATTGTTACTGCTAGATATCTGACCCCAGAATGAAATCTGGCTTGATAATTTTTTTAAGTATAGATAATGTGGTGCTTATTCACTGAAGCATTTGGCATGTAAGACTACGTATTTTTCTTTAACAATAGAATAGAAATTTATTGCACAAAAAAGTTTTTAAAAAAAATCAAGCAGTTTAGATGACAATGTGAAAAGTCTTAATGCACAGCAAAACATTCTATTCCCTAACACCATCACTTCAGAGTGTTTCAAATTAGAGAAATTATTCTTGTGTTAAATCTTTGTTTAACTATTGCCCCCAATTGTCCTGTGTGAACTATAAAGTTCTCCTACATGAATGCTTAATAAAAGCTTATACTTTCTCAGTGATTTAATAATCTGCTGATTTCAAACTGAACCCTCCTTTTCTGGAAGTTTCACAAGCTAAACTTTTAAATATTTAACTGAGCTATCCCTGGACTGTCCTGTAATCCTGTCAGGGAGAGAAACTATATTTGCTTTTGCCAATTCAGGTCTCTTCCAGAACTGCCTTTAAAGCTTTCAATCTCAAAATCAATCCTTGAATGTTCTAAACCAAAAGCAAGCTAATGCCATCAGTGTTACTTCCTGTCATAAACTCCATAGTATAAACAAATTATCATCCATTAGGAGGCTTTGAGTCACCTGCTCTCTGATACATGCTGAATTAGGTCACAGACCTTGTTTTTCAGAGATAGCAAGAACTGCAGATGCTGGAGTCAGTGACAACACAGTATGGAGCTGGAGGAGCACAGCAGGCCAGACAGCATCAGAAGAACAGGAAAGTTGACGTTTCGGGTTGGGACCCTTCTTCAGAAAAATGAAAGAAGGGTCCCAACCTGAAACACCAACTTTCCTGCTCCTCTGATGCTGCCTGGCCTGTTGAGTTCCTCTAGCTCCATACTTTGTTATCACAGACCTTGTTTTTGTTTTCTTTAATCCCCTTCACAAAAGTAACTAACACTATATGTCACTTGAAGTCCAAGCTTTACAAATGATAATGTACATATAAGTCGTATACTTTTCCATTACAACTTATGTATGCACTTGCCTCCTGTGGATTGTCACAACCAGCTGCCTACAAGAGCTGCATCTGTGCATCCACAGGGGCATTTTAGCATTATGGGTCATCATTCTATTTTTAAAAAGGTAACACTAATGCCAGCTATTCAGTCTTCCCACCAGTGGTTGTGCTGTAGTGTCAGTCACTCATGCACCTCACAGCTAGCCATTGAATTGCTTCTCAGATCTGCTCCTCACACTCCTGCCTTGGTTATATTGTTCATTGTCATGCAACATAATTTTGCTGTCTGACATGAGCTTTCATCCTTTCACTATTTGGATTCCATTTCTGTTCTTCTGTTCAGGCTTCTTGAATGGCTGTAAGTTTCTTTTCAGAGATCATTGTGGCCTGTGTTCTTATCACCATTCCTTGGGATTCCAGCCTTCCCTTCAAAGCTTGTCATATGTCTCAGAACTTGTGTACTCTTACCTGTTGCTCATGATTTCTGTTCACTGCCTTTTCCAGCTTCCCAGTCCTCAACATAGAGAATCTAAATGTATTTGATCTGTATTACTATGAAGCTATTATGAGCATGTTTGAAGGACCAAATGACCTACCAGTTCCTACTCTCTACATTCTATGAAACATTTGCTTTTCTAGATCATCAAACCTCAAAGTATTATAACTTTTCTCTAACTGGGAACCATGTGCATCAAGATAAGAGAAAAAAAATTGCTTGATTGCACATTTACATTAAAAAAAAATTTAAAATTATAATGATTATTCAAACAATTTATTGACCTAAATGATTTTTATATATATTTTCTTCTCAACAGATGTCTACAATGTAGGAACAAAACCAAAATGTAATATCCTATTACAGCTAAATTATATCAAATAAATGTCTGATGTTAATATATGTATAAATTTAATATAATTTGCATTTATGCCTTTTAATGCACTATTTATCCACTTCATTTTTAAATCAATCAATCCAGTTCCTGTTTTCCAACTCTCTTATCTTTGTGCAAATGTCTGAATTGAGAAATCAAATCTAATGTTCAGTTTCAATTTTTAAATGCAATTAATTGTACATTTGTTTATGTGACATAGTAAACAGGACTACTGCTCACAGTCCACCCTCCCCATCAACAATAAAACAGTTGGAGTGAGATTTATTTGCAAGGGAAAATCCACATAAAATATCTGTTCCCAGGGCACATCTAATGAACAATGCATATATGGTAATCAAACAGGAACTGAGGCATCTCACACTACGTTGTTATCTTACCTTTTAAACTAATCATGAGTTATGGTACGAATATGTAGAATATAATTCCTTTTGCTTCGTTAAAACTGAATCTTTTAACATATTTTGTTAACAAGAATGTATTAACAGCAATTCAGCCATTCTGTTATTGTGTGAAGAGTATGACCACATTATGTAAGTTCTCATTCACCATTATACCCATGGAAACCCATCTGGCACTCAAAAACAAATTCCTATTTAAAATGTTAGTCCCATGGTATTGACAATTACACCTCCTTGGATGCAGATAAGTGAAATAGTATTTACATATGCCAGAGATGTGCAGTCAGAAATTTAACTTTTCATGTGCAGAACCAAACTCCTACCTCTGGAGCAAGTACCTGAAAGGCAGGCTGTAACTCAGTAACCGTGGACAACTGCAATGCACAATTTGTGCCTCACCCTCATTTTGGGTAGGGTTGCCAACCCTTCCGGAATGGCCAGGAGACTAACAGAATCACCTTTAATCTCCTAGTGGCCAAAACAAGCATTCTGGGAAATTGGAGCATGCCTGCTTCCTTGTTTGCTTGCCTCTGATTCATGTATGTGTGTAGCTATTTAATAAGATAGGACCCCATGATGTTGGGGCAGTATATCATCATTGATAGAGGATTGGCTAGCTAATAGAAGACAGAGAGTTGAGATAAGAGGGGGGTGCTTGCAGAATGGCAACCTGTAACTGGTGGAATGCCACAGGGTTCAGTGCTGGTGAGACAATTACTTACTATTAATGATTTGGAGGATGTAAGTAAATGTACTGTGACCAAGCTTGTGAATGACACAAATAGGTAGGAAAGCAAGTGGTGAGGGTGATACAGTGGCTGCAGAGGGATATTGATAGATAAAATGAGTGGGCAAAAACTTGGCAAATGTAATATAATGAGGCAAATTATGAGGTTATGCACTTTGGCAGGAAGAATAGAAGAACTGAATATTATTTATGGGAAGAATGGCAGTAGAAAGCCACAACATAGTGTGACTTGGGAATTCTCATGCATACATCACAAAAAGGTAATGGGGAAGGCAACTGAAATGTTGGCCTTTCTTTCAAAAGGCGCTTGAGAGTTACAAGTTAGCCAGGAAGGACCTAAAGAGAGAGCTAAGAAGAGCCAGGAGGGGACATGAGAAGTCTTTAGCAGGTAGGATCAAGGAAAACCCTAAAGCTTTCTATAGGTATGTCAGGAATAAAAGAATGACTAGAGTAAGATTGGGGCCGGTCAAGGACAGTAGTGGGAAGTTGTGCGTGGAGTCCGAAGAGATAGGAGAGGTGCTAAATGAATATTTTTCGTCAGTATTCACGCAGGAAAAGGACAATGTAGTTGAGGAGAATACTGAGATACAGTCTATTAGACTAGACGGGATTGAGGTTCATAAGGAGGAGGTGTTAGAAACTCTGGAAGGTGTGAAAATAGATAAGTCCCCTGGGCCGGATGGGATTTATCCTAGGATTCTCTGGGAAGCTAGAGAGGAGATTGCAGAGCCTTTGGCTTTGATCTTTATGTCGTCATTGTCTTCAGGAATAGTGCCAGAAGACTGGAGACTAGCAAATGTTGTCCCCTTGTTCAAGAAGGGGAGTAGAGACAACCCTGGTAATTATAGACCAGTGAGCCTTACTTCGGTTGTGGGTAAAGTGTTGGAAAGGATTATAAGAGATAGGATTTATAATCATCTAGAAAGGAATAATTTGATTAGGGATAGTCAACACGGTTTTGTGAAGGGTAGGTCGTGCCTCACAAACCTTATTGAGTTCTTCGAGAAGGTGACCAAACAGGTGGATGAGGGTAAAGCGGTTGATGTGGTGTATTTGGATTTCAGTAAAGCATTTGATAAGGTTCCCCATGGTAGGCTATTGCAGAAAATACGGAGGCATGGGATTGAGGGTGATTTAGCGGTTTGGATCAGAAATTGGCTAGCTGTAAGAAGACAGAGGGTGGTGGTTGATGGGAAATGTTCATCCTGGAGTTCAGTTACTGATGGTGTACCTCAAGGATCTGTTTTGGGGCCACTGGTGTTTGTCATTTTTATAAATGACCTGGATGAGGGCGTAGAAGGATGGGTTGGTAAATTTGCGGATGACACCAAAGTCGGTAGAGTTGTGGATAGTGTGGAAGGATGTTGTAGGTTACAGAGGGACATAGATAAGCTGCAGAGCTGGGCTGAGAGGTGGCAAATGGAGTTTAATGCGGAAAAGTGTGAGGTGATTCACTTTGGAAGGAGTAATAGGAATACAGAGTACTGGGCTAATGGTAAGATTCTTGGTAGTGTGGATGAGCAGAAAGATCTCGGTGTCCATGTGCATAGATCACTGAAAGTTGCCACCCAGGTTGATAGCGTTGTTAAGAAGGCGTACGGTGTGTTAGGTTTTATTGGTAGAGGGATTGAGTTTCGGAGCCATGAGGTCATGTTGCAGCTGTACAAAACTCTGGTGCGGCCGCACTTGGAGTATTGCGTACAGTTCTGGTCACCGCATTATAGGAAGGATGTGGAAGCATTGGAAAGGGTGCAGAGGAGATTTACCAGGATGTTGCCTGGTATGGAGGGAAGGTCTTATGAGGAAAGGCTGAGGGTTTTGAGGCTGTTTTCGTTAGAGAGAAGAAGGTTAAGAGGTGACTTGATAGAGACATACAAGATGATCAGAGGATTAGATAGGGTGGGCAGTGGGAGCCTTTTTCCTCGGATGGTGATGGCTAGCACGAGGGGACATAGCTTTAAATTGAGGGGTGATAGATATAGGACAGATGTCAGAGGTAGGTTCTTTAATCAGAGAGTAGTAAGGGCGTGGAATGCCCTGCCTGCAGAAATAGTAGACTCGCCCACTTTAAGGACATTTAAATGGTCATTGGATAAACATATGGATGATAATGGAATAGTTTAGGTTAGATGGGCTTCAGATTGGTTTCACAGGTCGGCGCAACATCGAGGGCCGAAGGGCCTGTACTGCGCTGTAATGTTCTATGTTCTATGTTCTATGATGTATAAACTAGGGAGGTTTTGCTAACACCTATACAAAGCACTAGTCGGACTATAGCTGGAATACTGTATCCCCTAAGAAAAGATATACTGGCATTGGAAGCAGTCCAGAGAAGATTCAATAGGTTGATCCTGGGTATTGTGGGAAGATGTTGAATAGCTTGGTCCTGTACTCATTGGAACTTAGATGAACGAGAAGAGATCTTATTGAAACATACAAGATTCTTAGATGACTTGACAGGGTAGATGGGGAGAGGTTATTTTCTGTCATGGGAAAGTCTAGGAACAGACGACAGTTTCAGGGTAAGAAATCGCCCTTTTAAGATGAGTTGAGGAAGAATTATTTCTCAGAGGGCAGTGAACCTATGAAATTCTTTCCTGCAGAGGCCTGTAAAAGGCTGGGTCATTAAGTTACTTGAGGCTGTGATAGACAGATTTTTACCGTCAAGGGAATAAAGCATTATGAGGATAAAGCAGGAAAGTGAAGTTGAGGATTATCAAATCCATCATGATCTCATTGAATGGTAGAAGCCAAATTGCCTATTTCTATATCTGAAGGTGATGCAGTCATGTGCTGCAACCTGACCGGCAATGGGATTAGGAGAGGGGAGGCGCACACGGTTTGTCTTAACATCACCTGTAAAACAGCCTGAAGTCAGGATCAGAGGGAGTGCTGAAACCTGTGGGTAGACAAAGAGCCTCGGAAATATTTTGTGATGGCTGTAAAATGACAAAATACAGGGCTAGTCTTTTCAGCTGGCTGTCCTCCTCTTGCCAAATGGCTCGAATTAATGGCCACCATCCTGGTGAAGGAGGGAAAAGTTCAGTTCACTGCCACGTGAATATTTAGAAGCCCTTCATGCCATGCCACTGGCTTTCTGTGACTTGACTTCTGTCAGTTTGTTCAGAATATGTGCAGTCTGAATTGGCAACCGTACAGTTGGGGCATTCTCAACCCATGCATGACCCATCCATGACCGTTGCACTTTGCCCAATATGACAAACTACAATAATAAATTGTACCATAAGTAATGTGAATGAATGGCAGGGTTTTGGTGTTTTTGAATACACCTTTGCACAAATGCACAATTGCATAAATGAGCAGTCCTCTTATGAATCTAGCAGTATACAGCATAACATGGTTGTACCTTGCCAGGTTAATGAAATATATACGAAAAATGTTGGATATGATCAGCAGCACAATTAGATAAAAACAGCATTTATGTTTCAGGTCAGTTATGACCCTTCAGCAAATAGGAGGAAGTGTCACTGGACCCAAAATGTTATTTCTGATTTCAGACCTGCTAAGCTTTTCCAGCAACTTGTGTTTTTATTTCTGATTTACAGCATCCACAGTTCTTTCGGTTTTTGTTGAAGATAGAAATGTGTTGCATTTGAATAAGCAAAGAATTTGGGAATGGTTGGGGGGTAAGGGTTTACGGGGCGGGGGCAAGAACAAAAGATGTCCAAGTTTGAATGGAAAGTAGGAGAGATGAAATGACAAAAGGTTTTGTAGTGATGGATAAACATGGAAAAGATGTACCTAAATGAGATGTGAATGGCTGCATAGCAGCTGTCTGAATGCAAAATTATTAAGGAAGGAATTGAGATAAAATGGATGCAGAAGTTTTAAGGCAAAATTATTGAAATTGGTGTTGAGTTAAAACTTGTGTTGGTCTATGTTGGAACACTGTAATTGGCCAAGGACGGAGAAGTCAGAGTGGGAGAATTGCAATGACGCATAACAGGAAACTCGGCATTATTCTCGTAGACTGAATGTAGGTATTCCCCAAAGCAGAGCCTCTGTCTGCACATGGCCTTTCTTATTTAGAAGACATCACATTGCGGACAATGAATGCAATGAGGAAGTGCAAGTAAATCACTGTTGTTTCATTTGAATGGAGTGTTTTGGGCCTTGCATGGTGAAAAGGGAGGAGACAAAAGGATAGGTATTGCGTAGCCTCCATTTGCATGGAAAGGTATTGTAGGTCTGAGGGGAATGGCTGATTGTGACTTTGTCCAGGACATCGTGGTCCCTTTGCAATGCTGTAAAGGAAGGTGGGAGCAGATATCAGAGATAGTAGGAACTGCAGATGCTGGAGAATCTGAGACAACAAGGCGTAGAGCTGGATGAACACAGCAGGCCAAGCAGCATCATAGGAGCAGGAAGGCTGACGTTTCGGGCCTAGACCCTTTGTTTGGTGATGGCATCATACTGGAGTTGGAGATTGCAGAAGATGACGTGGCGATTGGAGGGAAAGAGGGTGAGGATAAGGGGAGCTGTTGTGGTTGGGGAGGAATAGAAGTAAGAGCAGAATTGCTTGGAATGGATTGGATGTGGTAGGAGGGGCTTTGTCAACTGAAGTGTGAGGGAGTCCTTAGTTAAAGACATTGAAATTGTTTATATTGTTTAGCCTAGTTTAGAGACTGGGAAGAATCAGAGCCGTATTTATGTGGCTGGATCAAACTGCAAACTAGTCTAATATTTCAAGCAAGGATGTAGTGAATAATAACTTCAACAACTGTATCCTGAGATAATTTGGAATAATTTGATTGAAGTGCTTAATATTTTGCAGCACAGCCTGCAAATTCCCCTTCAAGTCAGCATTCTGTCTTGAAATTATGCTGTTTTTCCTTCATTCTCAAAATTGAAGAATTCCCTTCTGAACAGAACTGTGGGTATACCTTCTTTTACCTACCACACCCAAATAAAAAGTGTTGCCAGCTCAGGGTATATTTGTCTGGGGATTGGTTAGCTCAGTTGGCTGGATGGCTGGCTTGTAACTTGGAGTGATGCCAACAGCGTGGGTTCAATTCTTGCACTGGCTATAGTTACTATGAAGTTTCTCTTTCTCAACCTCTTCCTCTTGTCTGAGGTATAGTGACCCTTCGGTTAAACCAACACCAGTCATCTCTCTCTAATGAGAGAGCATCCTTATGGTCTGGTAAGGCTATGGCAACTTTAAATTTTATAAAAGCCCCAGATGTTTGAGATACAATGCCAAAGAATATTAAATATGGTTAAATGCCTTGTGCCCCAGAGTTTATATACATAAAATACACAGGCATTGTACTTCAAGTCTTAGTTCTTTATCAGTGATTTTTCTTCCCAAAAATATTTTTTTTTGTTTCTGAGAAGTTGGGGTTACAATGTTGAAAATATAATCTAGTATGTCATACTGCCCATTCACATTGACCCAATGTATACTGAATTTAGTGGATTTCCCTATGTAAGAAGTAGCAATGAAAAGAGTCAACTAATCATTGATATAGCTTAAGCAGCAGAAGAGCACTGTGAATTTCATAGTTACAGCAGCTACTGCTATTTATTATCTTCTGCCCATGATGGCACTACATTGGATTTAATTACTGTAATTTAGCTCTTCCTCCCCACCTCCGTTCTCACTGCCTTCCCACTCTTTTCTCATTTTCTCAATATCTTCATCTTAATTATCAACAGCTTCTTGCAGTGGTAAATTTTATGTTCTAATTAGCAGTTTTCTGTACAACAGACAGACAGGAACAGAAGCCCAGTAAAGTTTGAAACAGTTACTGTTTTTCGTGGCTCAACTGTAAGACCTGCCAGTTCTCCCTAGGCTTGGTCTTTGAAATGATTAACACTTGTCTGCACAAAGTTGCCACACAAACATGTGTGGTCTACTCAGCACTCACTATTTGAAGTACATCTCAAGGTTAACAGGCACTTTGGGTGCACTGTTTGCCCCTTTGTTGATTGGCGGCAAGTAATCTTGCTAAACTCTTCACCCCACTGTCACTGTTGCTGTCTCCGAGCCATTGAATACAGGCTTATATGCAATCTCTCCTCATAATTTAACTCTTGGAGCTATGATTATATTCTGATAAATCTGAATCTTTAGGTTGCAAAAAAAAAAGCCTGGGATCCAATTTGGAAATTTAATAGAGTTGCCAACACTTGACATGAACATTTAAGATAATATTTGAAGTTATTTTATCAATTTGCATGAACATTTGTTTCAATATTTCTGGTTATAATGACTTAAGTTCTCTACTTATCTGGGGAAAGAACACTTTTTTATTTTTACTTACTAAGCACATATAGTTCCAGATGTTTCTGAAATTTAAGCAATAAACACAACCTGAATGTGGGTCTTCAAAACATAGTGTTGTCTTTGAAGCACAGTCATTTTGTTGTTTGCCTGCATTTCAATTAATAGGTTTGCCTTTTCGATTAAACATCCTTTTATAATTATATTGCACAAACTATATTATTTTTATTTGGGTGTTGGATGATTAAGTTATGAAAGAACTCGCATGCATAATTTAGCATTGTGATAAAACTTATTTGAAAGTAATATCGTTTGTAAGGATGCTTTTTTGTTTATGTTGTAAAGTAGTGCAAGTTATGTAGATAAATGTAAATCAATGGAAAATATATCTGCTAATTGGCCAAGAGATTCTTGGTATATTGGATTTAACATTAAATTAGTTTTTAATTAAAGTAGATTTTTAAAGATTTAAGTTAGATTTTGGATTTTGGGTGGAGGCAATAGTCACTGGATGATTTAATCCTGAGACCCAGTTAATGTTCTGGGAACCTGATTTCACATCCCACAGTGCGGCTGTTCGAAATTGAATTCTATAAAAATCTGGAATTAAAAGTCAAATACTAACCATGAGGCCTGTAGTGATTGGAATGAGGTCAGCCAGGTGGACATCATGGAAGGGGAGTTCCCCAATTAACCTGGTCCAATCAGGGAATCCTGGCTGACAGATATAAACAGGGGCTCTGAGCTAGCTGGGTCAGTGTCATGTACTATGCATTTGTAAATAAAGGGGGACTTGGTGACCGGATACTGGCCTCTGTTATTTCAAACCTGTTACCAATTGTTGTAAGATCTATCTAGTTCGTTAATCTCCTGTAGGGAAGGAAAACTGTTATCCATACCTGGTCTGGCCTACATGTGTTGCCTGACCCATAGCAGCATGGATGACTTTTAAATGCCTTCTGAAATGTTTAGCAATCATTCACTTGGAACAAGGCAAGGGCCGTTGGAGTCTGCCTCCTAATCAACACCGCTTGGTGCTCAGACATGGCGACCCTGACGAGTTTCTGCTGCCCAGTCCCAGAATAGCTAACAGTGAAATGCCACCCCTATTACCTGCCACGCGAGTTCACCTCCGCCATCCTGATAGCAGTCTATATATCACCCCTGGTGGAGGTGAAGAATGCTCTGATTGAATTTAGAACACTACAAACGCACTTGAGATGAAATACCCTAAAGCCTTATTTGTTGTAGCCGGTGGCTTCAACCCTGCCAACCTCAAGGGTGCTACTAAAATACTATCAACACGTCTCCTGCCTCACCAGGGGGCCGCAGACATCGTCGACCATTGCTACACAACCATCAAAGATGTCTACAGCCCCATTGCCCCTCCCACACTTTGGCAAATCAGATCACAACGCTGTGTCCCTCCTCTTACTCTACAAGCAGGAATTGAAATGTGAGGACCCAGCACAGAAAGTAGTACATTGCTGGTCTGAGGCAGTGGAAGAGATTCTCTGGGACTTGGAATTGGTGGACTGGTCCATATTTGAGAATTCAACAGCCAGACAACAACCCAGACAAGTATGCCATCACAGACTTCATTAGCAAATGTGTAGAGGACTGTGTGATAAAGAAGTCAATTCATATGTTCCCAACCAGAAACCATGGATTAACTGGGAAATCCATTACCTATTGAAGACGAAGCGCGCTGCGTTCAAGTCAGACGACCGGACCTATACAGGAAATCTAGATATGACCTCAAGGTCATTGGAGATGTCAAGAGGCAATACTGCGGTAAGTTAGAGATGCAACTGAACACACAGACACCTGCTGTCTGTGGCAAGGCCTACACAACATAACAGGCTACAAAATGAAGCAGAGCAGAATAGTGGACAAAAATATATCCCACCCTGATGCACTCAATGCTTTTTAAGC
The DNA here is from genome assembly GCF_021869965.1 of Rhincodon typus. Taxonomy (NCBI): domain Eukaryota; kingdom Metazoa; phylum Chordata; class Chondrichthyes; order Orectolobiformes; family Rhincodontidae; genus Rhincodon; species Rhincodon typus. The sequence goes on from NC_063337.1 coordinate 49,826,094, forward strand.
TCGTTTCGAAGAGAAGATCATTGAAATGGTGTCACCTGCTCCAACAGCCTCGGATGCACCTGTTTCCTCAGTCACTGCTGCAGATATCAGACTGGTTTTGAGAGAGTGAACCCATGGAAAGTGACTGGCCTAGATGGAGTCCCCAGCCGTGCACTCTGATCCTGTGTGGACCAGCTGGTGGGAGTATTTGCTGCCATTTTTAACCCCTCCTTGCTACAATCTGAAGTCCCCACCTGCTTCAGGAAGACCGCCGCCATCCCAGTACTGAAGTAAACAGTGCAGCATAGCTCAACCACTGCTGCCTGGTGGCTCTGGCCTTCGTAATTGTGAAATGCTTCGAGAGGTTAGTCATGGCTCACGTCAACTCCAGCCTCCCAGATTTCCTTGATCCCTTGCAGTTTGCCTACTGGTACAACAGGTCCATGGCAGATGCCATATCCCTGGAACATCTGGATAACAAGGATACCTGCTTCAGGTTTCTACTTATTGACTACAGCTCTGCCTTCAGCAACCAAACTAATCTGTAGACTCCGAGACCTAGGTCAGTGCTCTGCTGTCTGGAGCAGATCAACTGAATCTTCAACTTCCTGACCCACAGACCACAATCAGTGAGGATAGGCAACAGCACTGCCTCCACGACAATCCTTAACACTGGCACCATATAAGGTTGTGTATTCAGCCCCTTACTGTACTCCCTGCACACACTCGACTGTGTGGCCAAATTTCATCCGGACTCACTCAATCTACAAGTTTGCTGATGATACACCAGAAATCAAACAATGACAAGACAGAATATAGGAAAGAAATAGAATGCTCGGTGATATGGTGCAAAGATAACAATCTCTCCCTCAATGTCAGCAAAACTAAAGAGCTGATCATTGACCTCAGGAAGCAAGGAGGAAGGCACACCCCTGCCTACATCAATGGAGCTGAGGTGGAGATGGTCGTGAGTGTCAAGTTCTTAGGAGTGAGGATCATCAACAATCTGTCCTGGACCAACCATGTTGATATGACGGTCAAGAACGTACAACAACACCTCTTCTTCCTCAGGAGGCTAAGGAAATTTGGCGTGTCCATAAGGTCCCTCACCAATGTCTATAGATGCACCATAGAAAGCATTCTATCCGGATGGATCACGTAGTGCAGTAGTTGCTATGCCCAGGCCTATAAGAACCAATAGAACACAGCCCAGACCGTCATGCAGGGCCACCTTCCATCCACTGACTCCTTCCACACTTGTTGCTGTGGAAAGGCAGCCAACATCATTAAAGACCCCTCCCACCCCGGTTATAATCTCCTCCAACCTCTTCCATTAGGCAGAAGTCACAAAAGCTTAAAAACACATGTACCAACAGGCTCAAGAACAGCTTCTTCCCCACTTTATTTGACTTCTGAATGGACCTCTCAAATTTCAAATCTAATGCTGAGCTTGCTTTTTGCGCACCTTCTTTGCAGTGTAACTTTTTATTCCTTGCACTGTTCAATCACCCAATGATGTTTGTATGTTATAATCTGTCTGTACTGCATGCAAAACAAAATTTTTCACTGTACTTAAGTACATGTGACAATAATAAATCAAATCAAATCAAATCCAAATCCAAATCCAAATCCAAATCCAAATCCAAATTAAATCAATTGCTGAAAAGTTTCATTGGCATTGACCTAAGGCACTGAAAATGAAGGTGACAAATTCAGCCTTGTCAACTTGGCGAGGTCCTCCTTATCAACATCTGTGGACTAATCCCAAAGTTGGGAGATCTGTCTGGAGACTAGTTGAGCAATAGTCTGACAGTCATACTCATGGAATCAAACCTTAAATGCAGGGATCAGTACTTGGGCCCCAGCTGTTCACAATATTTGTCAACAATTTGGATGTGGGGACCAAATGAAATATTTCTCTGTTTACAGATGAGACAAAGCTAAGTGGGAGTGTGTTGTGAGGAAGATTAAAGCAACGTCAGGAGGATTTGGACCATCCTGATGAATGGGCAACAGCATGGTGGATGAAGTATAATGTGTGATTATCCATCTTCATAGCAAGAGCATTTCTTAAATGATGATGTGGAGAAAGTGGAGGTGTTCAAAGGGACCGAGGTTCCCTTGTTAATTGCAGAAGACTCTCTGTCACAAAAGTAGTGAAGCCTTGATCCAAATGCATGGGAGCTTGGTTAGATTGCACTGGAGTACTTTGTGCATTGTTTCTCTCCTTATCTTAGGAAAGTTAATGTTGCCACAGACTGATTACAGCAAAGATTCACCAAGCTTGCTCCTGGGATGATAGGACTGCCCTACAAAGAGATTGGGCAAACTATGCCTGTATTTTCTTGCATTTCAAAGAATGAGTGACAATCTGATTGAAATTTATAGAATAGTTAACAGGATAGACCGGGTAGATGCAAATAAGATGCCCCTGGGTGGAGACTCTTGAAGCAGGGGGCACAATCTAAAAGTAAGGTGGATACCAGTTAAGTCTAAGATCAGGAAAAATTGATTTTTCTCAGAGGATAGTGAACTTTTGTAATTTTCTACCACAGTGAGACATGAACATGCCTTCTATGAGTATATTTCATGTAGAGATCGATTAGATTTTTGATTCCCCTAATGCTGCATGCCATTGTTAATGGGTTGTGTAAAAGGCCCTGAAATATTCGATGAGTATGATTCCATTGAATGGTAGGGCAGGCTTGATGGTCTGAATGACTCACTTCTGTTCCTATTCTTTTGAAATTCTATGAGGGAAAATCTAAACCAATATACTGAAAGAAAAGCAGAAGAAAAGCATAACTCCAAAGTGGAAAATTTTGGAAATATTCAGGTCAAGCAGCATCTGTGTAGAGAAAAACAGTTCATGTTTGAGAATTTTTTGTTCGAATGTAAGAATTCCAGCATCTGTGTTTTTTTCCCTGTAAGGACATATCCCATTTAGTCCCTGATGAATCAGTGGATAAAGCCATCATCTGGTCTGGTACAGAGAGTAAAATAAGTACATCCAATGTTCGACTCCTAATTGTTAAATTCAACAACCTTTATAGGCAGCAATTGGGATGTTGCAATTGGCTTTAGTACCCCTTGGTTCATGGTTTAATTGACTATATATGTGCAAGTAGATGCTAGAAATCTGAAGTTAAAAACAGATAGTGGATGGAGACACCCATCAGGTCTGGCTGCATCGGCGCAGACAAGCAGAGGGAACATTTCGAAAAGTCATATCGGCCTTGAAACGTTAAGTTGGTTTCTCTCTCCAGAGTTGCTGCCAGACCTGATTAAGTTTCTCCAGTATTTTCTGTTAGACAGTCACTTGTGATTTCTGCACAGTTCTCCTCATTACAAAATTTGTGTGTGCAGATTGACATTGAGCTCAAGTATGGGAGCCTCTGTGGTCGAATAATTTTCTAATAGTGGGCAGAGGCTCCCCCATGAAGAATCTTTTGGTTTTTGAAAGGCTATTCATGCTGACATAATTATACTCCATTTTTAGTTCTTTCAGAATAAAAGTATGATTGGGTGACGTGACATTCCTCCAATTTCCTCAGTGAATTGTTTGTTATTGTAAAATATCTCCGTTAAATATGATTGGGATGGTGGATATGAGCCATGTTGAATATTTAAGTACTAGGTATCATGTGGATAATTCAGCGTTTTGGAACTGCAGCCACCTGAATCAAATTGTGAAGGAAGGTTTTTTGAAACAATACTAACAGCTGGTCAAACTAAATTGTAACTAACACTGAATATCTTGAATGAGTTGTTGAGAAGACAGCTTTAAGTGGAATCTCTGACAGCTGTACATGGTTGTTAAACTGCATCTCTTTGCACTAATGTGAATATGTTGTTCTCCATTGGCATAGGATTCTTTTCCCAGTACGTGCGTTTGCCTGGTATGTATATATGGTTAATTACTTCTGTCAAAAGGAAGGATTAAAAAGGCAGTTTCATGTGAAGTAAATGTTTTGCTTTCTACTTATCGCATAACCATATTGTAGTCTGGAATTCTCTGGCTGAACCATGCGTTTGACCTTTGAACCTAGATACTAGAACATAAATCATTGATGGGTGAACTTTACTTTGAGACTGTAACAGTTCCGTACATCCTGGATAGAAAGCTTAATTCAAAATGAATAATGGTTGTGTGTTTACATCAACTCTGCCATTGGAATTTGCAATGGGAAACCCTAAAATGTTATTAATTCATGCTTATATTAAGAACTTCAAATTGAGATCATCTGAGCATAATTTTGTATTTTAAAATGGTTTTTATATTTTGTTGTATGGCTACCAGTACATCTGGTTTGGCTGGGGGAGAATGGACTTGATATTTTAAGCACTTCTGATGACAGTTTCACTGCTATGTTACATCATCAATGCCAAATTTTACTGTGCATTTCAGATATTTTTGCAATACATTTTTCATTTCACTTATTACATTTTCAGGTTTTAAAGCATAATTTTGCCTCTTTAAATAGTTTCATAACTGTTCCTGTAAATGAACTTATCCAGCTGCTAAAGTTCAGGATTCTCAAGAAACCATGGTTTGGAGACAGGGTTACAAAACTATTAGGCTGTTCTGTGTTCCGTGACCCGAGGGATTCATAGTTATTCTTACTTGCAGTAATCTGAATTAAGCTTTTTGAATCTTATGCTAAAATATCAACTTGCTTGGCTATGGTGGCTATTAAGCAGCAATAACATACAGCAACTAATAAAAAATAATTAAAGCGGATAAGGAGCCATAGCATACAGTGAAAAACAAAGTATTAATATGTATTTTGCAATACATAGTGTTCTTTTTTGCATAGCCCAGTCTTTACAGATTTTAAGACAAGTTTTTGATTCATGCAAATTGAGTTCAGTTTGTTTCTTTTTCATGCCAGCCAGGTGTGCTGTAATATTTTCCGTCCATGACTTTCTGTCTCTTCGATCTTGATAAAGATTTTTTATTTCTGTAGAATATAGTCACAAGCAACATTTGCATATATATAGCTTTTCCTGTAGCAATGCACTTAGTCAAAGTGCATTCTCAAGTTTAGAACAACATTTTGCCTAATGTTTGACGTTTTAGTTTAGTAATAAACCTATGTGTAGCTTGGAATGTGAAGCTGGCGTTTGGTGAGTGAGGAATATTGGGGAAGCAAGTGCTCCTTCTTTCTATCTTTTTCACCGTCCAGTATTTGGCTTTTACTTTGATTACAGGGGAAGAAGCAGGCGAGTAACTGGTAAGTTATTGTCACAATAAATAGTTGGTAAAGCTGAGGTACTGTGGACCAGCTCTGTTGAATGGAATATACGTGCTGTGTGAGAAATCACAGGCTCATGATATGCCTTAGACGAGCACATCAGGAAGTGTCGCTAGCTGTAAAAGCTTGGGCTCTGGGTTTCAGAGCTCGTGAAGCAGCTGGAGTCTTACTAGTGCTTTTGTGAGGCAAAGAACTAAGTGAATAACATGTCTAAAGAATGTTCCTTCCTCTTGTTAACGGCTTCTTTAGCCTGGCTGTGCAGAACAGTTGTCAAACAGCAACCTGGTCTTCCTCATTGGTTAGGTCTGTATGAGATTTTACTTGACATTTGGTATCCAAGTGTTGGAACTATTCTTTGAGAATTGATGATAGCATCGATGTTTTGGTGCAGCTTGAGATTTTGGCATACTAGTGATTCACTGTTTAGGTGATGGAAGCAGTATGGTTTGGCAGATTTTCTAATGAGCTGACTCAACTAGGTCAATTTTGTGGCAGCAAAGCAGGACTGTCAGTCTTCTCTTTGCCTGTTGAAATCCAGGTGTTTTAATGGTTTAGGTTTTTTTTTGTCATTTAATATCTTGCATGGTAACATTTCATGGCTTAGCAGCATCATGTTATAGATGTAATTTTGTTCACTGTTGTATCCTGCTTTAATTTAGCAGAAAATGTTGTTATGGCTGGCTCATCTCTGGAATTTTGTTCTTTTCTGACAGTGACTTTTAAATTGCCACTTTTGAATCTTGCTGGCAATCCTTTGTTGACTTAAGACCATATGACTTAGGGGCAAAATTAGTTCATTTGACCCATCGAACTTGCCCCGCCATTCGATCGTGGCTGCTATGTTTTGCAACACCATTCTCCTGCCTTGTCCCTGTAACCCTTGATTCTCTTATTAATCAGAACTTATCTATCTCTGTATTACATACACTCAATGATTTGGCTTCCACAATCTCTGTGGCAATGAGTTCCCCAGATTCACCACCCTCTGTCTGAAGAAATTCCTCCTCATTTCAGTTCTAAAGGGTTGTCCCCTCCAAGGCTGTGCCCTTGGGACCGAGTCTCTCCTACTGGTGGAAACACTTCTCCAGGTCCATTTATCCAGGCACCTCAGAATTCTGTAAGTTTTAATGCGGCATTAAGGAAATGACAACTGTGGGTGTTCATCCAGACACCCTCAATTTCTATGGGAACTTCTCAATGTATTGACAGAGCATACAAGAGAATGGTTGAAGGTAAATTTTATCGTGGAAAGTTAGGACCGTGAAAGTATTAAAATGTGATGGCAAGATTATTGTAATGCTAAAATTTCTCTTTTTTTAACTGAAAGGAATTAGCTCTAAAAATCCGATACTGAAGCCTTCTGGTGTGTCTGGTTTAGGATTAATACAGGAAATGTTGCTGGCCACTGGAGAGTCTACCACCAATATCATCTGGGATGCATGTACAATTTTTCATTTGAGGTATATACAAAAGGGTTGTGTTTAATATTCTGCAATGCAAAAGCTATTTTGCTCAGTATTGTTCTATTCACACTTGAGTGGGATTTGTAGACTTTTGAACAGCAGAAATAGTGAATGATGAGTTATTAAATTGTTTTATTAACATGACTGCTCAGTAAATCAGCATTTGTTAGCGTTGGAATTATGCACATTAATCTTAGAATGTATTCATTGTAGACAAAGACAATTTAAATGAAAATTGCATTTTGTATGTTTACGAATAGTTTCCACAGAAGTTAATGTAATAAAATTGTGAACAAAAATACTGTATATTCATGACTCCATGTGATGGCATTAATTTTAAAAGTATGTTTAAAAAGTTTCTGCACCAAAACAGTTTTGAAAATGACACTCTTCAATCATGTTTGTTCAAAATAATTTAATAATTCTTATCTATCTAATAATCAGTGTATCACCCATGATTGCTCCCCTCCTGTTTTTGCACTGTTAGCTCTGGTCTGGCCTCCTCCTACCTCCTTGAAAGTTCTGTTCTTTGCTCCTGCCTGTTTCTCATTTATACTTTACCCATTTTCTTCATGCGAAAACAGTATCCGTTTTCATAGGTTTCCTGTGAACAAACTACATCGTGCTTCTCTGCTGTCTCTAAGTTATCAAATTGCTTGTCTGAATCCAGTTCTGGATCAGCAAAACATTTCTCCCATTTGTGCATTGGGAAAACCTAGACAAGTTTCATTTGCTCCCTTACATACGTTCCCAACTGCTAACTCCATTCCTCTCACTGGAAATTATCTAGGCCAGAGCAGGCCACCCCTGGTCCTAAGTAGCTTCCAGTTCAGGCCCTACCTACTGTGCTACTGGGTGTGTGCAACTGTTCCCCTCTCCTGGTCCAATGGTGGCAGAAACAGTGAAAATAAAATGTCAATTTGATGTACTAAGATCACTGATGGAATTGCTTCAAGACTAGTTAAAAGTTTTCTTGTTAATTTAAAGTTGGCTAATGTCTGGAGGTGACTTCCTTGGACAGAGTGGCTGCCATGTTCAAGAGGTTAATGAAGGTGGAGCATCACTTAAGATACATTTGTGGTTATGTATTAGATTACTGCAGGTCTGATTTGCAAATTTAATACACAATGCAACTTCAAAGTTGTGATAAAATTTTCATTTGCGTTCAAAAGCTGTTTCTAAAAAAAAAAGATCAAGTAAACCCATGGTTTGGTTTCCCTATTTTTCATTCCCTCACTTAAAGTGCTGATTCTTGTTAAGGACTGGTGCCATGGTTACTGGCAGTCCAGGTTTTGCACCTGGAACCCTCGGGTCTGCACTGACATAGGAATACACTGAAGAGTGCATTTACCCACTAGAATCTAACATCTGTTTAGGGGGGAAATAAATTCATCTGTGTTTGTTTCCTGTGATTTTTTTTTTAACGTTATAAATTCCTTCTGATACATTGTTAATGGTAACAGGCATGTGAGACAAAGGAAGATGGGAAAATTTGGGACTTCTCCTTACTGTAGAGAAAGCTTAAGGGTATAGAGGTTGCAGGTGTTCAGAAATATTTTGCGACAAATGCCACGCTTGGGAAGCAGAGATGGTTCAAGTCAGAAATTCTTTATTACAAATGTGAAGCAGAAATCCTAACTCTGAAGTCTCTGTGTCTCGGTAAGTCTCTCAGCATCTTCCTGTCTTGTGCACTCTCTCTTTCCCTTGCTCTCTGGTCTGGGCGCTGTCACACTCTTGCGCTTTGACTCTTGCACTCTCTTGCTCTTTCCCAAGCTCCTCCTCTTTCTTCCTGTCTCTCTCATTCTTCCCTAAATCTGTACGTCTTTCTTTCTTGCTCGTTCTTTAAATGAGGTAGAACTAGCAAAATTTTTTTTAAACAAAATTCTAAAAGAATAAACATAGCCTGGCTAAAAAGAATTCTCAGTCTTGTCCAGTCTGTCACTCTTGCCATTATGTATGAAAAAGCAAATCCTTTAACATTCTCTAAGGCAAATAGGCTGGTGGAAAAATACAGAAAAATAGCTTGAGCTTAAAGTTTTTGAGAAGACTTGTAGCTTGGGTTGTGGATGGGGTTGTTGATTTGTTTGCCGAGCTGGTAGGCTGGTTTCATCAACATACTAGGTAACTTCATCAGTGCACCTCTGATGAAGCATTGTTGGTCTGTCCCGTTTGTTATTTATGTGGGTCCTTATGTATGTCATTATTTATGTATGTCATTTCCAGTTCTGCCTCATAGTGGTTGGTTTATGGGGTCTATTTCCACATGTTTGTTGATGGAGTTCCGGGTTGAGTACCAGGCCTGTAGGAATTCCTATGTGTCTGTTTGGATGGCTTGTCCTAGGTTGGCTGCATTGTCCCAGTTGAATTGATGGCCTCCTTTGTCAGAGGGTGTGGAAACGAGCGATAGTTGGTCGTGTCTCTTGGTAGCTGGTTGGTGCTCATGTACCCTGATAGCTAGTTTTCTCCTGGTCTGTCCGATTGTAGTGTTTATGGCAGTCCTTACATGGGATTTTATATATAAAATTGGTCCTATTAGTTGTGGGTATGGGATCCTTTGTTCTTGTCAGTAGTTGTCATAGTGTAGTTGTGGAGTTGTGCGCTGCCATGGTTCCTAGCGGTCAGACTAGTCTGGTGGTCATCTCTGATATGTTCTTGATGTACGGCAAGTCGTGTTGAACGCGAGTACGGCAGGCTGACTCGTGTATTGAACACCAGTCACCCTGCTGTACATCAAGAACGTATCAGAGATGACCAGCAGATTACTCCGACCACTAGGGATCATGATAACACACAAACCCACAGCTACACTATGACCACTACTGACAAGAACAATGGATCCCATACCCACAATTAACCGGACCAACGTTATGTATAAAATCCCATGTAAGGACTGCCGCAAACACTACATTGAACAGACTGGGAGAAAGCTAGCTATCAGGGTACATGAGCACCAACTAGCTACCAAAAGACGCGACCAACATCACTTGTTTCCATACGCTTGGACAAATTCAACTGGGACCATGTAACCATCCTAGGGCAAGCCAACCGAAGACACGCACGGGAATTACTAGAGGCCTGGTACTCGACCCGGAACTCCATCATCAAACATGGAAATAGACTCCATATACCAACCACTACAAAGCGGAGCTGGAAATGAGGCCAACCACCACATGAGACCGGACCCATATAAGTAACAAGCTTGAGCTTATTTACTCTATTAACCCCATCTTCTTCACATCCTTATTGTTTCAGTAAATAAGGGAAAGCTGCTTCTGAAGCAGAAGTAAGACTAACCAGCAGGCATGGATTCAAGGTAATTGGCAAAAGAAGCCAGGAGTAGCAGATATACATACCCAGCAAAAATGTGATGTACAATTTTGTTGAAAAAAATTGAAGCATAAATGTTGCTACCTATGAATCCCAAGATAGGCATGACTGAATGTTGTGTAATGATCTCTGTAGACATTGGTGATGGTTTAAAGATAAATTCAAATCAGCTGAAAGGATGATGATTAAAGATTTCACATTTTAACAAACTCATTACTGTATCAATGATTAGATTAAAGACAAAATACTTCTTAAAAAATAATTTCCTCTTTATAGGCAACGCCTTGAAACAACCAGATAGAATTTGCCTGTTTCTACTTTAATTGGCAACAAAAAACCTCAATTTTGTTATTTAGAATCCATCCAAAGTGTTTCGTAACTCCCAAGAGTTTACTTCTGTTATTTTCCTTTCCGAATACTATCTTCTACTGCGAGTTATTTCCCCAGTGGTTCTCCCTCCAGCCTTATCTAGACAAACAAATCCTCAACTCCCAGTGAGCTGCAGGTCATCCAACACCAAAATGTGATCCCCTTCTGTTTATGTAATCTGTGGATTTATAGGAAAGCTTATAATCTGATCTTGGAGAAACTTCTTTGACCCTCCTCTCAGTGGAAGTAGGAAACCCACTAGCCTTTGATCCAAGTAGATTAGTTAATTGGTTATCTCGAATTACCACTGATTTTCATTTAAGAAGTGAGGAGAGTGGTTGCAGCGAAGTATTTACAGTATGATACTGGTAACAAGTTTCTGATCCTTGGGAGACTTGGTGTCTTTTCATTATGGACTTGGAAACAGCTGCACTACCCACAGATGTTAAAGTTTGGCACTTACTTTTCAACAACGCAATCTCCTCTTGATCAAACAACTAAATTACTCAGATTTGCTGTTGGACAGACTCCAGCGAGGTTCACGTGGCTTTTTTATTAACAAATGGGATGGCATGTGGCATCGCTGGCTGCGCCAGGATTTATTGTCCATCTCTTTGAGAAGGTGGTGGTCTGCCTTCTTGAAACTCTACAGCTCTTTGGGAATATTGAGCTCATAGAGCTGCATTAAACCTACATTTAAAGATGAATTCTCCAAACCACAACCTTAAAAGCCAAAAAGATAGGTTCTAAAATGTAATCTCAAATCTCACATTTATAATAGTCTCCACAAGCTATTCCGGTTTACTGTTCTGCGATAAGCATCTTGGAGATTAGTTGTTTTATGCAATTTGAAAATTAGAGCTGAAAAACCATCTTCTGCTTCGACCAGACTTACAGCTAAGGTTTCAATTTCTAGAGCCAGGATTGATATGTGATAGAAACTGTAGAGTGTGTGGTTTTAGATGAGGTTTTTGTGTTTTGACCAAACTGAAAATTAAGAACTTGTTGACTTAGGGGCGGAACAGAATACAGATAGACTTGGAAGAACCGAGAAGTTATTAAACACCAGCTTAAGGAATGAAAGGTAAAGAAAGATACAGATTGCTCTATTTAGCTTAACTCTATTTAATAACTAAATCCAATGCAAAGCTCTTCACATTTTCTTTCTCTTGCAACACATAGATCACTTATGTTGGCAATACCAAAACAAAATACATCCGTAGACCCAACATTTTGATCAGTTACTTTGAAGGTGAGGGAGGATACATTAAAGGGAAAGCATTCAGTGGAGACTGAATGGGTGGAATTGAGCTACAGTAAGGATCTGTAATAGGTATTGCGTACAGAGCACCAGTAGCAGTTCTGAAGTGCTAAATTATATAAAGGTAGAAATTGGGCAAGTGTGTAGCAAAGCTAAAGTAGTATTAATGGAAGATTTCAACTTTAACTTGGATTGAGACAGGGAACCAAGCATCTGTCAGAAAGGTAGTGAATTTCTGGAGTTTGTTGGAGATAGTTTCCTACAACAATATGTCCTTGATACAGCAAGGGGACAAGCAATATTGGATTTAGTAATGAGTTGATTTAATTAGTAACCTAATTGTATATGAACATGTTATCAAATAGTGATCATAACATGATCAAATTCAATGTAGTGTTTAAAAGCGAAGAGAACGAATTAGTAACTAAGGTCGCTAATGTAAATCTGGGTAAGGCGAACTTTAATGAGAGGAGATAGAGACGGTCATAGTAAACTGGGAAAAGCTGATAATGGGTAAACAACTGAAGAACAGTAGAGGATGTTTAAAAAAACATTTAACATAGTACAAAACCACATTATACCCTTGAAAAGGAAATATTCCCTTCACAGGAAGAAAAAAACAGCCATGGACAACTAAAGAGATAAGGGATAGCATAAAACTAAAAAGGCTTACAGAAATGCAAACAACACAGATCCTGCTAAATGGGAAAGATACAAAGGCCAGCACAGAGCCAGATAGCAGCTTATAAGGCCATTAAAAGAGATTATGAAAATAAACTTGCCAGGGACATGAGAATCAGTAATAAAGTTTTATAGTTACATAAAAGGAAAACTGGTGGCCAGGAGCAATGTTGGCCCGCTGAAGACTGAAAGTGGGGATATTGTCAATGACAATGGGGAAATGGCAGACATATTGAATAATTACTTTGCCTCAGTATTTACAATAGAAAAGGAGGATAGCTTCCTGGAAGACTTGAAGAAATTAATATGGATTGGAATCAGGGACTGAATAAAATTAATGCAAGTTAAACGTCAGTAATGAGAAAATGAATGGAATTTAAGAGTGACATATCCCCAGGACCTGATGGTTTCCACCTGTGGATGTTTAAGGAAGTAGTGGAGCACATTATAGACGCCTTAACAATAATCATTGAATTCACCAGATGCAGGAGTTGTCTCTCTGGATTGGAAAATTGCACATGTCACTTTACTTTTTAAAAAAGGCAAAAGAGGAAATCCAGGGAATTATAGACTAGTTAGCCAAACATCTGTGATGGGGAAATTGTTGGAGTCTATAATCAAGGATGGGATAACTGAACACCTTGGAATATTTTCAGTTAATTAGGGAGAGCCAGCATGGATTCATGACTGGTAGATATTGCATGACAAACTTAATTGAGTTTTTTTGAAGATGTGACTTAGTAATGGGGAATGTCTTTGGATGTTGTTTTTATCGACTCTCAGAAGGCATTTGTTAAAGTTTAACTTAAGATGCTGTTAACGAAAATAGAAGCCTACAGAACTGGCAAATTACTGACATGGCTGGAAAGTTGGTTGAGTGGCAAGTGACAGAAAGTAGGGATAATGTGTCGATACTCCAATTGGCAGGATGTGACCAGTGGTGTCCCACATGGATCTGTGTTAGGGGCTTAATTATTCTCATTTATTAAGGACTTGGATAAAGGCACAAAGTCATATGTGCAAGTTTGCTGATGACGCAAAGTTATATGATAATTTAGACGATAGAATAAAATTACAAAGTGATATCGATAGACTAAGCGATTGGGCTAAACTGTGGCAGATGGAGTTCAATGAAAGTAAGTGTGAGGTTATCCATTTAGGACCAAAAAAGGATTGATCAGGGTTCTTTCTAGATTGTGTGTAGTTAAATGCAGTGGATGTTTCAAAGAAACTCATTAGTTCAGGTGCAAAGATCTTCCAGTGCCTCAAACAGGTGCAGAAAATAATCAAGAAAGCTAAATGGAATGCTGCCTTAGGAAGGATGTTTTGGCCCTGGAGGCAGATCAGCACAAGTTTACAAGAATGATACCTGGACTTCTGTGGTTAAGTTATGAGGAGAAATTATATAAATAAGGCTTGTTTTCTTTAGAATTTAGAAGATTAAGGGTGATCTCATTGATGTCTTCAGGGTATAAAGAGGAATAGACAGGGTAGATAAAGATAAACTACGTCCACTGGTTGGCGATTCTCAAATTAGGGGCATGGTCTGAGAATTAGGGCCAGACCATTCAGGAAAGATGTTAGGAAGCACTTCTACACACAAGGATGGAAGAGGTTTGGAAATCTCTTCCACAAATGCAGTGGATGTCAATTGTTAATTTTAAATCTGAGATAGATACACATTTGTTAAACAAAGGTATTGAGGGATATGGGCCAAAGGCTGGTATACGGAGTAAGGCCACAGATCAACCATGTTCTTATTGAATGGTGGAACAGGCTCAAGGGGCTGAATGGCCTACTCCTGTTCCTATGTTCGCCTGTGAGTATGGAAATTATATAATAGGCTAATTGTTTAGGACAAAAAAGCTGAAAATCTTTGATATCATGCTAACATTATGTACATCGACATAATCAAGTCTATCCTGTCCTGTTTCAGATCCTCTTGGCTTAATATGAACGATGTGGTCAGTCACCCTCTTTTACATGTGTCCGATATCACACTCTCCCCGTGGATGTTGCCTGACCTGCTGAGTACTTTGAGCATTTTCTGTTTTTCATTCCTGCTTTTCAGAATGAAACCGGCTGTTCTCAGCCCCTGTGTCATAGTTGACCCAACAAGAACTTCCAACTCCATGTTTCTGCCATCACCAAAATAATTTCTTTCCACCTCCATAATATCACTGAACTTTGCCTTGCCACAGTCTTGCTGTTACTGAATTGCGACATGTAGGTCTTTGTTATGCATGTTCCAATGTGCTCCTAGCTAGTGTCCCACATTATAGTAAATTTAAGCTTATCTAGGACTCTGCTCTTTTTACACCAAGTCTCATTTACCGTCACCCAGTGCTTGATGTAAATTAGCTCACAGTCAAGCAGCATTTTGATCTTTAAATTTTCATTGTTGATTTTAGGTCCATGATTTTGCTGCCTGGTTCTGTGTAATCGCCTCCACCCCACAACCCTGCCAGTTACCTGCACTCCTCCTGTGCTGGTCTGTATAGCACCCGATTTTAACTGCTCCACTGTTGGTGAATGTGTTTGCATCAGCTTGTACCCTAAGCTCTGAAATTCCCTTCCTAAACTTTGTCCTTCTTTAAGGTACTCCTTCAAACCTACCTCTTTTTGATCAAGCTTCTCATCATCTTCCCCAGTATCATATGTGGCCCAGTATCAAATTTTGTTTTGTAATATCCCTTTAAGCCATTCTGCAATATTTAATGCATTAAAGATACTTTATAAATACAGGGTAGTTTAATAAAATATATTCAAGTTGCAGTGGGGATTTTGAAAGAATGTAAAGGGGGGAAGAAAGCATAGCTTTATGCTGAAAAATATAGTCCATTATGGAAAAATATGAATGTTGTGTACTCATTGAGGAAAGTAGCCATTTTAAACTTGTTTACACGTTGCTAACAGAAACAGTTTTATGTACCCCACTTACATATTGTCACCCCAGAAGGCATATGGTTGTTTTAAAATCGATGTTCTCTTGATTAATTTTTTGCTTAAAATATTGACTTGCTGGAATTGAGATGGCTGCTATCAGCCACAGAATGTGCTGTTTAGAAATGTCCAGTGGACAAAGGATAACTCATTGCCCAACTGGAATTTTGCATTCTTGCACTGTGGTTATTCCAGTCAAACCAGTCTTGAGCAATAGCAGGCAAAATGCCTACGTCAGCTAGTTCTGAACAAAGTAAAAGCTGTTGAAACTATTTATGCTTGAGAGGGTGCCAATGGCCCCACAATTGTCTCCTAAAAGAGCAAATGTTTTTGACAGACATCAAAACCGTTGATTATTGCTGAACTGACTCATCCAGAAACCCTAGTTACATGATTGAAACCTATGGTTTTTGAATAGCTTTAATTATACAGCTTCGAATCCATTTCTCGGTCTGCTTTTTACGTTAGTATGGAAAAACTGCAAGTAACTTTAGGCTCAGCCTATTTTAAAACCTTGATTTTGAGGAAGAATCCTGTATTTTGCCTGAAAAGTAAACTAATTCCTAACCAGTTGGAATCATAATATGCCTTCAACTGCATCCATGCTCCTAGGAAGAGCAATTTTGCCAGAGCAGCCATACTACCTAATTTTTAAAAGTTGTTCATTGCTGTAACTTCTCTTTCTCATTTTCTCCTCCTCTTGTTTGCTTGTATTATGTTGTATAAAAATTTATACCCAGGGTGATTATTTGAATAAATCATCCTTTAAATTTTAAAATCTGAAAGAGTTTGCAGGTCATTTTACAAACTG
This sequence comes from Rhincodon typus, assembly GCF_021869965.1. Lineage (NCBI taxonomy): Eukaryota > Metazoa > Chordata > Chondrichthyes > Orectolobiformes > Rhincodontidae > Rhincodon > Rhincodon typus. The sequence continues at coordinate 49,842,183 of NC_063337.1, forward strand.
AACTTCTCCAACAGAGATAGTAGGAACTGCAGATGCTGGAGAATCTGAGATAACAAGGTGTAGAGCTGGATGAACACAGCAGGCCAAGCAGCATCAGAGGAGCAGGAAGGCTGACATTTCGGGCCTAGAACCACCTTCAGAAATGGTGAAGGGTCGTTTCTTCTTCATTTCTGAAGGAGGGTCTAGGTCCGAAACGTCAGCCTTCCGGCTCCTCTGATGCTGCTTGGCCTGCTGTGTTCATCCAGCTCGACACCTCCAACAGTGGATTTGGGGCCACAGCCTATTGAAAAAATAAATAAAATTAGAAAAATCTCCTTTTGTTAATGTCAGAAGAGGAACTGAATAAAATAATTGATTCATCTCTCTCTCTCTTGTCTGACGACAATGTATGTAATTTTCCAGAATACAATATGATAAACCGATATTTAACAGATCGGGATGCAAATTTGTTATTATTGCAGTCACAATTGAGCAATTTTTACAGAGTAACTGCAGGTTACCAAAATATTTTGTTCCTTAACAGTGATTTTGTACTGTCTTTGTTAATGTACATGCAGCATGTTCTTCAGGCTTCACCACACTTAATCCCTGTGGTGAGGAGTCACATGCTAAAACCCATTCTTTCTTGGGATCATAGAGATTCAGAATATAATTACAAACCTGTACTTCCTTCAGTCTTGAATTTTCAGATGAAATAAAGGAAATAAATCATTTCTAGGCTCGTCACCATTATCTGTTGATATTACACTGAGAAAAGATTTCTTGCCATGTGGACACTCAGTAAGCAGCTATTATTGAACTAACTTCATGTACACCTTCTCAATGGAAACGGTGACAACTGCTGTATATCATACTACAATAAAGTCATTTTTGATACGAGTTAAATTAAATGTTAATCAGAATCAATCGTTAAATCCATGTTTGTCATGTACTGGCTGCCTATTTGGAACAGGTATTGCTGGCACTTATTTAAGATACTTTTTGTAATGTGTTAAGCACAGCTGTCCTTTGTACAGTTTTTTAACCCTTATTAATTGCTGCTTAATTAATATTAATGTGGGGATATAAACTGAAAATGGCAGCAGAACCCCAGGAATCATTGATGGTGTTATGCATCTCTCCAGTGTTTTTCCTTGTTAGCAGACTCATTTTCTGCTGCTTTTTAACCCTTTCAGGAACAAAACTGAAGCAGATACTAATTTGTAATTCAGTGACCAGTAGATCCTGTAGGGATCAGAGTACTTGAGCAATCTACTGCTCTTACATGGCTGAATTGCATTAATTTCAACAGGTACTAAGATTTTAGAGCAAAGAATCTTTTATTTAGTCATAGATCAGTCATTAAAAGTAGAGAGCAAGTAGATCACATCAATAAAAATTGGAAATTAAATCCTTGACTTTGCATCTACAGTAATTGAATACAACTACAAGGAGGCAATGTTATGCAAAACTAGAATCAAATAATGAGTACTGTGTGCAGTTTTAAACATATCATTGTGCAGGGCTGGATTAACACAGCAGGCCAAGCAGCATCATAGGAGCAGAGAGGCTACCTACCCCTTACTGAGGACGAACGGTCAGTCCTTAGTAAAGGGCTCACCTTTGTCCCCCTCCACCCACAGTTCAACGAATACCGCTCACGCTTGGACATAGAACAGTTTTTTTCCGCCGCCTCCGCCTCCACGCTTACTTCTTTAACCGTGAACCTAACCCTCCCTCTACTGACCCCTTCTCCCGCTTCCAACACACCCCCTCCTCCTGGACACCACCCCAAGGCCTCCTACCCTCCCTCGACCTCTTCACCTCCAACTGCCGTCGAGACATCAATCGCCTCAACCTCTCCACTCCTCTCACCCACTCCAAACTCTCCCCCGCAGAATATGCAGCCCTCCGCTCCCTCCGCTCCAATCCCAACCTCACCATAAAACCCGCGGACAAGGGAGACGCAGTTGTAGTATGGCGCACTGACCTCTACATCGCCGAGGCCAGACGCCAACGCTCCGACACCACCACCTACCACCCCCTTGATCATGACCCCACCCCTGAGCACCAAACCATCATCTCCCAAACCATCCACAACCTCATCACCTCAGGTGACCTCCCACCCACGGCCTCCAACCTCATCGTTCCCCAACCTTGCACTGCCCGCTTCTATCTCCTTCCCAAAATCCACAAACGTGAATGCCCTGGTCGACCCATTGTCTCCGCCTGCTCCTGCCCCACCGAACTGATCTCCAACTATCTAGACTCCATTTTCTCCCCCTTGGTCCAGGAACTCCCTACCTATGTCCGTGACACCACCCATGCCCTCCACCTCCTCCAGAACTTCCAATTCCCCGGTTCCCAACACCTCATCTTTACCATGGACGTCCAGTCCCTCTACACCTGCATTCCCCATACAGATGGCCTAAAGGCCCTCCGCTTCTTCCTGTCCCGCAGGTCTGACCAGTCCCCCTCCACTGATACACTCATCCGCTTAGCCGAACTCGTCCTCACACTCAACAACTTCTCTTTCAATTCCTCCCAGTTCCTACAGACAAAGGGGGTAGCCATGGGTACCCGCATGGGCCCAAGCTATGCCTGCCTCTTTGTAGGTTATGTGGAACAATCCCTCTTCCGTACCTACACCGGCCCTAAACCCCACCTCTTCCTCCGTTACATTGATGACTGTATCGGCGCCGCCTCGTGCTCCCACGAGGAGCTTGAACAGTTCATCCACTTCACTAACACCTTCCACCCCAACCTTAAGTTTACCTGGACCATCTCTAACACCTCTCTCCCCTTCCCGGACCTCTCTGTCTCCATATCGGGCAACCACCTAGAAACCGATATTCATTTCAAGCCCACCGACTCCCACAGCTACCTAGAATACTCCTCCTCCCACCCACCTTCCTGCAAAAATGCTATCCACTATTCCCAATTCCTTCGCCTCCGCCGCACCTGCTCCCAGGATGAGGCATTCCACTCCCGTACATCTCAGTTGTCCTCGTTTTTCAAGGACCGTAACTCCCCCCCCCCCCCCTCGGTGGTCAAGAACGCCATCAACCGTGCCCCCAACACCTCCCGCACCTCATCCCTCACATCCCGACACGCAATAAGAACCAAAAAAGAATCCCCCTCGTCCTCACGTACCACCCCACCAACCTCCGGATCCAACGCATCATCCTCTGACACTTCCGCCATCTGCAATCCGACCCCACCACCAAAGACATCTTTCCCTCCCCACCCTTATCTGCTTTCCGGAGGGACCACTCTCTCCGTGACTCCCTTGTCCGCTCCACACTCCCCTCCAGCTCCACCACACCCGGCACTTTTCCCTGCAACCGCAGGAAGTGCTATACCTGCCCCCATACCTTCTCCCTCACCCCCATCCCAGGCCCCAAGAAGACTTTCCACATCAAGCAGATGTTCACCTGCACATCTGCCAATGTGGTATACTGCATCCGCTGTACCTGGTGTGGCTTCCTCTACATCAGGGAAACCAAGCGGAGGCTCGGGGACCGCTTTGCAGAACACCTACGCTCGGTTCGCAATAAACAACTGCACCTCCCAGTCGCGAACCATTTCAACTCCCCCTCCCATTCCG
>NC_063337.1:49845868-49853417 GCF_021869965.1 Rhincodon typus
CTCCCTCACCCCCATCCCAGGCCCCAAGAAGACTTTCCACATCAAGCAGATGTTCACCTGCACATCTGCCAATGTGGTATACTGCATCCGCTGTACCTGGTGTGGCTTCCTCTACATCAGGGAAACCAAGCGGAGGCTCGGGGACCGCTTTGCAGAACACCTACGCTCGGTTCGCAATAAACAACTGCACCTCCCAGTCGCGAACCATTTCAACTCCCCCTCCCATTCCTCAGACGACATGTCCATCCTGGGCCTCCTGCAGTGCCACAACGATGCCACCCGAAGGTTGCAGGAACAGCAACTCATATTCCGCTTGGGAACCCTGCAGCCCAATGGTATCAATGTGGGTTTCACAAGTTTCAAAATCTTCCCTCCCCCTACCGCATCCCAAAACCAGTCCAGCTCGTCCATGCCTCCCTAACCTGTTTTTCCTCCCACCTATCCCCTCCTCCCACCTCAAGCCGCACCTCCATCTCCTACCGACCAACCTCATCCCGCCCCCTTGACCTGTGTGTCCTCCCTGGACTGACCTATCCCCTTCCTAACTCCCCACCTACACTCACCTTTTACTGGCTCCATCCCCACCTCTTTGACCTGTTTGTTTCCTCTCCACCTATCCTCTCCTCTATCCATCTTCTATCCGCCTCCCACTCTCTCCCTATTTATTTCAGAACCCCCTTCCCCTCCCCCTTTTCTGATGAAGGGTCTAGGCCCGAAAGGTCAATAAAAAGAGCCTCTCTGCTCCTATGATGCTACTTGGCCTGCTGTGTTCATCCAGCCCTGCACCTTGTTGTCTCGGATTCTCCAGCATCTGCAGTTCCTACTATCTCTAAACATATCATTGTAGGGTAGATAGAGAAGTTGTAACTAAATTTTTTTTGTTTCACCAAAATAACAGGGGATGCAGTTTTGTAGAGAGACTTGAAGCTTTTTTTTTTAGGTAGAAGCGAGCCGATTCAATTTTGACTGATCTTCAGGATTACAAAAGTTTAGTTATTATTGACTGACTGCTTGTTGCTGAGGTAGTTGCAACTTAATTTATGGATAAAAGAAAATACACCTACACATTCAAGGTGAGCCTGTCTTTGTTGTTGAAGCAGCAAATATGAATTATTCTGAAATGAAATTTATAGTTGAAAATGACTATCAAAAGATAGTGAAAGCAAGAAGGGAAGAGTGTTTTACACCAGGTTGTTTGAGAAAATGTCAAAAGTTTAGTTTCCATAATAGGATGTTCTATGCGCAAAGGTTATACATATAAAATATTCTGTTATTTGCAAATTTTCTGTGACCAATTTTATCTGCTGATTTTCTTCTCTCTGACTCCTTGAAGAGGTTATATGATAATGCCTTCCAGTACTGCAGCATTATTTGTGGGTGAGCTCTGAGTGTTGACAGTCTTTTGGATGCAAAAGCTGGCACAATGTCATTAAACAACCTTATGCTGTTTAAGGTAGTGAGTTAACATTCTTCCCTCTGACCATATGAGAGGGAAAGTTTGAATAGAAAAATTACATGGTGCGGAGGGCTTTCAAATGTCTTGTATGTGATTTAATATGTTTTGATCTAAAGTGGGAAGAAGACGCATCAGGACATTTTCAATAGCAGTCCAGGGCTGTTTTGTCTCTGGTTCCAAATGGAAAGGAATTAGAAGTGATTTTTAAAAAAAATAGAAACTTTCAAGACGTCAAAAAAAACTTCTATCATGTTTCAAATGATTCAACATTCAAGTATTTACATTTTTCTTACAGGATGAAGAAGAAGAAATTAAACTGGAGATCAACATGTTGAAAAAATATTCTCACCACAGAAATATAGCAACCTACTATGGTGCTTTTATAAAGAAAAGTCCTCCTGGACATGATGATCAACTCTGGGTGAGAAGAACAAATATTGTGCTTTGCTGTATCTTTTGGAAATATCTCATTGACGTTCACAGTAAATGATTTGCTTTAAAGAAGAAATTACTGAAAATTGAAAGTTTTTTGATCTAAAAGTATAAAATTGTCCAATAATTTCAATTAACAGTTAACAAAAATTCAGTAATGAAGTGAATGGGTTTATGAAGGAAATTCAAATGCTGAACCTCGAGTGGTGATCTCACTATTGCTCCCAATGCCAGGCGCTCGTGAGCACAAGAATGTAAGGATCAATCAATTGAAATGTTACTGGAGAACTGGTGTAGGGGGGAGGGCATTATGTTTCTGAGTCATTCAGCAGGTGAGACCTGTGTAAACTGGATGGATTACATCTTAACAGGACTGAGATGGATATCCTCCCAGGGAGACTTGTAAGTGCATTTGGGCTGGATTTAAACAAGCTTCTCAGGGATCGGAATCTGAGGGCTAATCTGCGTTAAGCAAAATAACGATGGTTCCAGGAAATCGAAAAGCTGAGAGTGAAACCAGAAAACGGCAGAAACGAAGTCAAACGTGAGAAATTCTTCAATAATGTAATCATTTTCAAAAAGACTAAGTTAAGGGCACTCTACCTGAATGCACGCAGTATTTGCAACAGGATTGATGATCCAAAAACACAAATTAGTGGTTATGATGTAATTCCCATTGCAGAAACGTGGCTACACGGTGACCAGGACTATGAACTAAACATTTAAGAATGTTCAGTGCTTAGGAAGGGCAGACAGGAAAGTAAAGGGGATGGTGTTCCACTCATAATAAAGGATGGGATCAATATATTAGCAAGGGCTGATTTCAGAACAGAAGAGCAACGTGTGCATTCTGTTTGGGTAGAACCAGGAAACAGCAAGGGACAGCAGACATTGGTAGGAGTTATTTATAGGCCACCAAATAGTAGGGGTAGTGTGGGGATTGGTATAAATCTGGAAATGAGAGAAGCTTGTAGTATGTGCCACATGGTAATTATGGGTGACTTGAATCTGCATAGCAACTGGGTAAACCAATTAAGCACTAAACCTGTGGAGAATGAGTTTCTAGAGTGTGTCAGGGATGGTTTTCCACCCTGGTACGTTGAAGTACTGACTAGAAGACAGGTGATATTGGATCTAGTATATGTAAAAGGGCTAATTAATAATCTTGTAAAAGAAGCTTTAGGGATGAGTGACTACAATATGATAAAATTTTGCGTAATGTTTGAAAGTGAGGTGGTTCAATCTGAAGCAAGGATGTGAAATTTGAATATGGAAAGTTATGAAAGCATTACCAAATTTGGCTGAGCTAGGTTAGAAAATGTATTAAAAGGCATGACTGTACATAGAAAATAGACAGTCTTTAAAGAAAACAAACCATGACTTAGAACAACTTTAAGGTGCAAAAACTCAAAAAAAAAAAGGCAGCCAACAATGGGAGTTGACCATTATGTAAGATGAAAAGAAAAGGCTTAAAAAGGCTAGATATGGCAACAAATCTGAGAACTGGGAAGGATGCTGTGACAAACTTTTGGCATTTACGAAGAAGGATGTGAGCATTTATGGTATTTATTTCCAAGAGGGATTGTATATATTGTCTTCCCCTACCATGGACTTCTGTTTTGTCTAAAATTATTTATACAAGTTGCAATTGGCTTTTGATTTTTGTATAACTGGACAGTAATAAGTCGTCAGTCATAGAGTTGTACAGCATGGAAACAGACCCTTCTGTCCAACTTGTCCGTGCTGATGAGATGCCCTACATTAATCTAGTCCCATTTGCCAGCATTTGGACCCTGTTCCTCTAAACCCTTCCTATTCATGTACCCGTTCAGATATCTTTAATTTGTTGTTATTGTACCTCCCTCCACCACTTCCTCTGGCAGCTTAATCCATACATACACCACCCTCTGTGTGAAAACATTGACCCTTCGGCCCCCTTTTTAAATCTTTCCTCTCTCACCTTAAACCCATGCTCTGTAGTTTTGGACACCTCTTCCCTGGGAAAATGATCCTGTCTATTCACCCTATCCATGCTCCTCATGATTTTATAAAACCTCCATAATTACCCCCTAAGCCTGCGAGGCTCCAGGGAAATCATTTCTGAACCCTTTCAAGTTTAATAACATTTTCCTATAGCAGGAAGACCAGAATTGAATGTAGTATTCCAAAAGTGGCCTCAACATGACATCCAAACTCCTATACTCAATACACTGACCAAAGAAGGTACGCTTACCAAATGGTTCCTTCACTATTCTGTCTACCTGTGACTCCACATTCAAGGAACTATGAACCTGTGCCCCAAGGACTTTTTGTACAGCAACACTCGCCAGGAACCTACCATTAAATGTAAATGTCCCATCCTGATTTGCCTTACTAAAATACAGCACCTCACATTTATATTCTTTGTCACTTCTTCAAAAACTCAAATCAAGTTATTAAGTGTTGCATCTAAAGGACTGAATTTAAGATCTTCCAGACTTGAAGTAAATCAACATTTGGCAAATGTTTCTTGTATCTCACCATTAATACCTTGAATCATATGTAACCACAATTTAATTAGGATACTTAACAAATGGTCCTCCTGCCTAGCCCATTGTTGAAGAAGATGTTAGAATAAATCCTTAAACAAATCTGCCAACAAGGCACTATAATCCAGGAAAAAGCTCACCACAACTCATCCTGGAATGTCTGGAGCACAAAGATTAAGGCTGCCAATGTGCAAATCGACAAGTTGTTGGTGAAGCTTTCAGTAGGATGGGGGTAACAGTGGATGGCTTTAATTCCCTTCATTTCTTCAGACATAACTCTATAGAGTCATAGAGTAATACAGCATGGAAATAGGCCCTTCAGCCCAAACTGTCCAAGCTGACCATGGTGCCCACTCAGCTAGTTCCAACTGCCCGCATTTGGTCCATATCCCTCTAAACACTTCCCATCCATGTACCTATCCAAAAGTTTTTTAAATGTTGCTATTGTACCTGGCTCAACCACTTTCTCTGGCAGCCCATTCCATATACACACCACTCTCTGCATGAAGTAGTTGCCCCTCAGGTCCTCCTCAAATCTTTCCCCTCTCACCTTAAAGCTATGCCCTCTACTTTTCAATTCCCCATTCCTTGAAAAAAGACTATATGCATTCATCCTATCTATGGCTGTCATGATTTTATACACCTCAATAAGGTTACCCCTCATTCTCTTACATTTCAAGGAATAAAGTCCTATCCTGTCCAACCTCTCCCTATAACTCAGGCACACTAGTCCTGGCAACATCTTTGTAAATCATCTTTGTACACTTTCCAGTTTAATTATGTCTTTCCTACAACAGGGTAACCAAAGCTGTACACAATATTCCAAGTACGGCCTTGTCAATGACTTATACAACTGTAATGTAATGTCCCAACTCCTATACTCAATGCTGTGACCAATGAAGGCCTGCATGCTAAATGCCTTCTTCACTACCCTGTCCACCTGTGACACCGCTTTCAACGAGCTACGTGCTTGTACTCCTAGGTCCCTCTGTTCGACAACACTCCTCAGGACCTTATCATTTACCGTATAAGTCCTACCTTGCACTTTGGAAAGTCAAACCAACACCTCACGCTTATCTGTATTGAATTGCATTTGCCAGTTCTCAGCTTACTTCCCTATCTGATGAAGATCCCTCTGTAATTTTTGATAACCTTTTTCACTATCAACGATACCTCCTAATTTTGTATCATCTGCAAACTTACTAATCATGCCTTGTACATTCACATCCAGATCATTTATGTAAATCACAAATAACAAACGTCCCAGCATCAGCCCCTGTGGCACACCAGTAGTCACAGGCCTCCAGTCTGAGAAACAACCTTCAACCATCACCCTCTGCTTCCTACCATTGAGCCAATTTGGAATCCAATTAATTAGCTCTCCCTGGATCCTATGTGGCCTAACTTTCATGACTAGCCAGCCGTGCGGGACCTTGTCAAAGGCCTCACTAAAGTCCATATAGACAGCATCCGCTGCCATAACCTCACCCATCCTCTTGGTTACCTCTTCGAAAAACTCTAAAAGACTTGTCAGACATCACTTCCTGCGCACAAATCCATGCTGACTATTTCTGATCAGACCTTGATTATCCAAATGTTGGTTGATCCTGCCCCTCAATATCCTCTCCAATAACTTGCCTACCACTGACATCAGGCTCACTGGCCTGTAGTTCCCTGGCTTGTCTTTAAACAGTGGAACAACATTAGCCACCTTCCAGTCTTCCAGAACTTCACCAGTGGCTAAAGATGAAGTAAAAATCTCTGCTGTAAGGGCCTCTGCAATTTCTTCCCTAGCCTCCCACAGTGTCCGAGGATGGACTTGATCAGGCCCAGGATAGTTTTCCACCTTAATGCGCTTTAAGGCTGCAAACACCTCCTCTCTGGTAATCTCTGTTCCAATCCTGCTACTGAAATACAAAGAAAAGAACAAAGAATGGTACAGCACAGGAACAGGCCTTTTGGCCCACCAAGCCTGTGCTGACACATGATGCCTTTCTAAACTAAAATCCATTTGCTTCTGAGGTCTGCATCCCTCTATTCCCTGCCTATTCAGGTATCTATCAAGACGTCTATTAAACGTTGCTGTTGTATCTGCTTCTACCAGCCCCTCTGGCAGGCATTCTAGGCACTTACCACCCTCATTGTTAAAAAAAAAAACTTGTGTCTTCCTTACACTTACCCCTTTTACCTGAAGCCTCTGTTCTCTAATAATTGACATTTCTATTCTGGGGAAAAGCCTCTGACTATCCAGTCTCTCCATGCCTCTCATAATTTTGTAAACTTTTACCAGGTCACCCCTCAACCTCTGACATTCAAGTGAAAGCAAACCAAGTTTGTTCAACCTATCCTCGTAGCTAATACCCTCCAAACCACTCAATATCCTAGTAAACCATTTCTGTACCTTCTCCAAAGCCTCCACATCCTTCTCGTAGTGTGGCGACCAGAATTGTACATAATACTGCAAATGTGGCCTAACTAAAGTTCTATACATCTGTAACATGGCTTGCTAATCTTTATACTGTATGCCCGGACCAATGAGGCAAACATGCCATATGCCGCCTTGACTACACTTTATCCACTTTTTTTGAACTGAGTTAACGTTAACTATGTTAACGTTTCTAAGGGTTCTGGCATTTACTGTATACTTCCCTTCTGTGTTAGATCTTATAAAATGCATCGCTTTCCATTTGTTTGGATTAAATTTCATCTGCTACGTCTCTGCCTTAGTCTCCAGCTGAGTAGATTTTTTAATTATATATATCAAATCTGTTTAAGTATGTAGAGTTGAAGGATATGGAAATGGGCTGGTTTTCTCACTCCAAATAAATTTTGCCTCACATGAAGATTGGTTCCACACCATCCTACGCCAGTTGACTTTCTAGAGTCAAATCCAGACATCTTGTTGTTTAAAAGATATTTTCATAGTTTTTAGTTTTGATACCAGGCCAGGTAGGGTATGAAGAAGCAAGCTGTTTAAAAATTGGTCATGGTTTGGAGGTGCCAGTGTTGGACTGGGGTGGACAAGGTCAGAAGGCTGACCTTTTAAAAATTGGTGTGTGAGCATCTCTCAAGAGACTGATCTCACTGTGATCTGTAATAAAGCCACAGGAGTCAGCCGTAGCGAGAAAATAGG